>NC_034594.1:70564064-70598056 GCF_900095145.1 Mus pahari | reverse complement strand
TGTGTGTGAGCCTGTGGATCTGTGTGTGAGCCTGTGGGTCTGTGTGTGTGAGCCTATGGGTCTGTGTGTGAGCCTGTGGATCTGTGTGTGAGCCTGTGGATCTGTGTCAGCTCCATTCTGCGCTTGGGGCCTTGCTTCAGGGTAGAGTGTTCAGTATCTGCAGGCTGGGTTTCCTTAAGTTTCATGTGGCCTCAGGATTCTTTTGTGTCTTCCTGGTTTTGGTACTCAGTCCAAAAGTGTTCTGAGGAACCTATGATCCTGCCACTGAATATGTTGTCCCTCTCATCAGTCTGGCTCTAGAATGTTGCTTTGGAATCACCACCCCAGTTCCTGACTTCCTAGGCTTTGTTCTGCAGTGCTTCTCAACCAGTGCTTTGGGCATCCCTCTTTCCCTGTGGTTCATGGCCCATCTCTGAGGCCGCACATCCACCATCCTTCCTTCCTGGGTTCTTTTGGACCCCTGCCTTATTACCTCAAAGATTGAAACCAACTTGGGGAAAACCATCTTGAATGCTCATCATCCCAGCGCCAAGTCCCAGGATATCACCACAGTTGCCCTGAGGCTAGTACCCCCTTAGTAGCCAGCTCTGTCTTACCAAGCTCACAGTGTCTGCCTTTGAACCCAGGCCTGCAGTCACAGCTGTGGGCATTGGCACCCGGGACACAGGTGCCTCCATTCTGACAAGTGTCTTCTGAACAGCTGCCAGGGGTACCTGGGAACAGGAAAGCACCAGCAGCTTCAGGGTCCAGGGAAGCTGCGGCGGCTGCAGGCTGCATCCCCCAGTGATACACAAGGACAGGGCTGCAAACCTGCCTTCCTCCTGTGTCAGACACTGGTGTGGGCTGCTAACAGCGCTGACTGGGTCTGGACTGGGTCTCAACTGCGTGTTGAGGGGACTGTCCATTCCTTGTGGTGTGGACTTTGTCACCTCATCATAATCATTTAACAATAGATATGTAGTTCTTTCTAGACTCTCCATTCTGCCCTGTTTATTCACATGTTTGTCCTTAAGGAGTGTCTCACTTGGCTTATAGCATGCTTTGATATCAGGAATACGAATCTTCCTGCCTGTTTCCTCTTTTCAGAAAATGTTTTGCTATTCTGAATCTCTTGCATTTTCATATGAATTTTAGGCACTGTACATAGTGCCCAGAAATGTTAACAGCAGCCCTACAGGACAAGGAAGTACGTGAGAGTATTGAAAACCTAAGAGTTCTCAGCATCCATCAGTCCTCACCTCCATGCATGGGTGGTCGGGGCTATGAGGACCATGGCTGACACGCCTGTCATTTGTGGGTGAATCTGCAGTTGACAGAGCCTCAGAAAGGTTAATAAGAGCCTACCATACTTTTCATGAACATCTAGATCTGTGGTGATGGGAAGTGCCTTGGTGGCTCCTCAGGACAGAGCTGAAGGTATAGGGGGCCCGCTAAAGAGTACTTACTATAGTCAGGTATTGAATAGCCAACACCACTAAAGACACACACACACACACACGAGAGAGAGAGAGAGAGAGAGAGAGAGAGAGAGAGAGAGAAGAGAGAAGAGAGGAGAGAGGAGAGAGCTCTTTTGAATCAGGCAGTAAATGGGGTGTGCAGGGTGTGGTAGCATCTTGTGGCAGGGTGTTGTGCTATTCCCCTATGGATGAATTATACAGCAAAGCTATTGAAGCTTTGTACTTGCATGCTGTTGTGGGGATGGTACCTGCTTATCCTTCTGGTGGAAGCCAGATGTTGGTGTGTAAGGGGATAACCCATAATAATCCAGAGACCCAGCTTCTGGAGTGAGGAGTGGAGAAAAACCAGGGAAAATATCTAGATTAGCATTTGCTTTTTCCCTTTTGTCCTTGAGGTCCCTCCATCCCAGGATGGCTGCTGTGGGAACCTGCCTCCTCTCCATAGATTCTTCCTGGGATTTGAAGGCACAGCCTTGACCTGGAAAGTTGTTTAGTGAGGAAACAACCTTTGGGAGCATTAATGTGCTTTAGGGACTCCCGAGGGCCTTTTGGGGGATAGATACACTTTTACTCAAGGAAGAAAAGTCCAACTCTTCCAGAGAAAAGGATCAGATGACGACAAGGAAACAAGACCAAGCCTGACACCAGTCAGATCCGGCCTGCTATGTCTAGCTGAAGGGTCCTTTACACGTGAGGGCTGATAAATGTTTATGGGCATGCGTGGCCTTTGGAGCTGTGTGCAAGTACCCTGTCGCACTAGACAAAGCCAGCATACAGAGGATGAAGGGCAATTGAAAGAAAGATTGAGACTCCTTAGAGGTCCTACAGTGTATAAGCTCACACCAAGGCCATTGGCATTAAGGTGGGAGAAATGGCTCATGGGAGGCAAAATGTTGGAACAAAGGAGATAGCCCAGGATAGACCCATGCATGTTTGGACACTTGATTCAAGTGACTGAGAGTTGGGATAAAAACGAATTCCTTACAGAGGACTCTCTCTATTGTAATGTGTGACTCATTCCAAGACTAAGGACTCAGACAGAGCGCAGGATGGAGGTGGGCCACGTGGAGAGTCCAAGAGAAATAAAACCACAAGACAAAGTTTCCTGTCAGATTCTAGCATGGGCCTGGCTCCAGAATTATCAAAGGCAACCAAACTGGCAAACAGAGATGGACAGACAGTATGGGTGTGTCATGAACCGAAAGTCATGATTAGTTTTGTGTTTGAGGCCTTAAGGGATTCTTTTCCTTGTGATAACACTGAAATGTGCCCCACTGCAGGATGTCAGTGGCCTTGAGGCCACCTGGACTTCTTTTTGAGATGGAACCCAGGAGACTGGACCCACAGGGAAAACAGACTATTCTGGGCTTTATGAAAGTATATCTGGTACTCACAGGGGCCGACATAACAGTCTCCAGTGAGCCTGTTTTATCCTCTCAAAAAGCAGGACAAGCTGTGGTAAGGAGTGTTTGATACTGCAGCATGGACAACCACCCTCCCAGTGTGCGCAGGGTCAAGAGCTGCACAGGGGTCCCGGGTTGGGGAGAATACTGAATTCAGGAATCAATGGGCCCTCTGTTTATACCTCTGGCATTGTAATGTATTAAGGTGTCTTTCCAGGGCAGTTTTCCAGGTGAGGCTACCTTGGGGCTTACACTTCTGCCGTGCACTCTGATCTCCTGTGGGGCTAGGTGAAGACAGTTTAAGTGTCTAGTGTGACTCAGAAGGAGGAAGGACCTCTGGGCCCTAGGAAACGCTAACCCATAATCCCTAGAGGGACAGAGCAAGAGTCCGACAGTTGAAGGAGCATCTGTTTGTGTTGCTAGCTGCTTGTAGAGCAGCTGGAAACACCTGGTGCTGTGTGGGGACAGAATAGTCCAGGCTACGAGTAGCCCTGTATGTGGCCAAGCTTGGGGTGGCATTCCTCAAGCCAGGACGTACTCGGTGGCCACTCTTCACTGATTGTCACCTGACTCGGTACCTTCTCTATGAAGAAGTGAGCTGGGTGGCCTGAAGTGGATCCCCAGGGTGGGTGAGGGGCAAGGTGAGGGGGATTACTGGAAATAAGGAGGATGAACCAGTCTTTCTAAGACAGATTCTGGTGTGTCCTGTTCTCAGGTCTCTCACTCATGAAATGGGGGAATTGTGTCCCAGCTGGGGTGCCAGCTGCCCCTGGGCAGACCCTATGCCTCCCAGCTTCTCTCTGTGGTAGCTATGAAGAACAACCAGCCCCCTTCCCTCCCTCGTATATGACTTACTTCCTGTGTCTTTGCTGCTGTTCTTGGATAGCTGGAGGGCCAGACGGACCTGCTCAGGGACCTCTGTGTTCTTGAGTGGCACCGGAGTGGTGGGTTCTAGGAGAAGCTAAGGGTGACCACATGGCCCTTGCTTCATGCCCTGGTCCACCCACTGATCTCACACACTGGCAATAATCACTGTGGCCCAGCACCGTCCCCCAGCAGAAGCTGGGCCTCATTCCCCTGCCCCTCTGAAAGCCATGGTTTCTGCTTTCCTGAAGCTGCTTCCTAAGGACCTCACTGCTGTGCAGCTGATGTCTGGGCCACTCTCTTCTTCCCCAGGTCAGGTTCTCCTTTCCTTTCCCCTCAGCCATGCTCTCTGAGGAGTGGGGACAGGGGTTTCTCTTCCTTATCAGCATCTTCAGCCATCTGGGTTCTTGGCCCCAGCTGTAAGCCATCCATCCCTACAGAACTCTCTGCCCTTAGGCATTTTCTCTTGGCCCGCTTGTCTGGTGATCCCTATCTTGGTACTCCATATTTCAGCCTACCCCCCCCCCCGCAGGTATCCCTTCTCTCACATCTAGACTTGGTGTCCCCTCTCGTCACTGCCCGTCCACTCCTTTACTCATGCCCTCTGCTCTCTGCCCTTGAGCATTCAATCACCATAGAGCTGGGGAACCCCATGAGGTTAGGGACCTGGCCTCTCCCAGGCAAACTTGGGCACTGCCCTTTACCTGCTAAGCAGATGGCAGGAGCCTTTCCTGCCACCCTAGAAGTCTAACCTCACACACGGCCAAGATTGAGGTTGCTAGTAGAGCCAGAAATGACTGGCCAGCGCAATCTTTATACCCAGATTTTAAGAATCTCAGCATATTTTATGCCAGGGGCAAGGGTAGTGAGGCCACTAGGGTTGCTACTAGGTTGGTGCCAGGAAGTTTGCAATACGCACGTGATCTCACAGTTACTGCTCTGCTGGGCAAGCCACCAAACCTGGCACTCACTCTTCCTCTTCCGTCTACAAGCTCTGAGAACCTGCAGACAGGGCAGGAGGGTCACTGGGTTGAGTGCAGACTAGGAACCCAGGGCTGGGGCTAGGGTGTGTACCTGGGCGACTGAGTTGGTGTTTCAGGGGCACTGTGGTCATTGAGCAGGCGCAGCTCAGGCAGGCGCACAGGGGCTGGTCTGTTTCTGAGCATCCTCGAGTGGTGTCCTCCCTGGTGCCATCGTCTGTCGGTGCCATCCCTGGGGGCTGCCAAAAAAGGAGAAAGGGGGGTAGCCACTAACTAGGTTGCCTAGTGTTCCTGTCTCTGCCCCCACTGCAGAAGGGACAGTTCACACCCAGTGTTCCCGTCTCTGCCCCCACTGCAGAAGGGACAGTTTACACCCAGTGCTCCCGTCTCTGCCCCCACTGCAGAAGGGACAGTTCATACCCAGCCCTGTTTAGGCAGGGCAGAGGGGTGCACATTGCCTAAGAGGCCTGTGTCACCTGTTATACTTTTCTAAGCAGAGGCTATGCCTTTATGCTGTAACAGACAACACTGGCCTGGAAGGCCAACCCCCCCCCCCCACTCCCACTCAGAGTCATGATTTGCTAAGTGGAGGCTAGACTGGATTACAGCCCCATGGAGCAACAATTTTCCTGATGGGCAGCTTTCCTACAGCCAGACCCTTGCCACCCTTGAGTGTCCCTTCAGCCTCTCAAGCTAGGTGACTTCCTTCCTTCTCTATCCGTCTCCTCCTGACTCTGATAGGCTCATAGGGAGACCCCATCTGTCTACCTGGCAGGTATGCCTGGAGCCCAGCTGGTAGAATGGCAGGGTTGGGTCGGAGAATTAGCATAGCATATAAACTCTGTGTTCACTGTCATGTCCACAAAGCAGCCTCATGGGCTGGGACGAGAAAGGAGAAGGGGCCAGGAAGGTCGGGAGTGGAGCCTCACACTCTTGGAGAGCACCGGCCCTACTCTGAGAACCTACTGTTTGTCTGTCCCTGTGCACCTTCTGCTTGTCTTCTCACTGAGTTTTGCTCCCTGCACTCCCGAAACTCTTTGCTCGGCACCTCATGTAAAGTTTGAGAATAAAGGGCATGCAGGGCACTTTTGGGTTCCAGTAAAGTACCCTGTCACAGGTAGGAATAGACTGAGGTCATTAATGTGGCCACCCAAATGTCTACACCCCAGCCTTTTGCTTTTGTACTCTGTCCAGGTGTTCCTTTCTGTCCTCCCCAGCCACTTGTAGTCTCTTGCCCTTCTCTCCAGTGCTCATGCCCTGTGGCTCCTTTTGGGTCAGGCCTGGGCCCCTGCATTGCTGCCTGCTCGATAGCTCTTTCATGGTGAGGTCCTGCATTTGTTGCTAAGCCTGCTGGGATTAGACTGGTAAAACAATAAGATGAGACTCATGCTATCAATTGTCCTTCCTTACCCTTATGCCTAGGTCTCTGTTCCCAGGAATGGCCTATGCAAGTTGTCTATGCTGCCTCTTCTGGGCAAGGATACCACACCCCAAGAGCAACAAGCAGCAGCTGTGGGTTTCAACAACTCCCCAGCCCCCTCCTGTCACAGAACTCACAGGTGATGATGTAGAGGTGTGCAGGCTCACTGTGCAGCTGGCCCTGCTCTGTGCTCTGCACAGCTGTAACTGAGAGCTGGTACCGCCGACCTGGCATCAGATCGCGCACCGTATATGACACCAGCTTCCCATTGGGGATGTAGCGGCTCTTGGTACTCTGACTGGTGGTCACATTGATGACATAAGCCTCCAGTGAGATACCTGGAGCGGGGGTGTCCCAGACCATATGGGCAGAGGTAGCTGTGACTCGAGAGGCAGTCAGATTTGCTGGTGGCAAAGGCCCTGGATGGATAGAAGGAAGGAATAGAAGGAAGGGGTGAAAGGTCAAAGAGCATCTGGTGAAACATCACCTAAGGTCTGCAAGGGATCTGGAGCTGCATCTGAAGCCAGCCTTGGTTACTGCTGACACTGTCATCCTGGTCAATGCTGCCATCCTGTCATGGGGGGGGGGGGAGTGGTAGCACGGGGATCCTGTATGCAGAAGCTAGGTCATGCCTCCAACATGCCTCCCCTAGTATCTGAGAGCCACAGACAGGCAGTCCTGAATCTGAGAGGCACAGAGTTTGACCTACTAGTCACCCTTGCTTTGTGAATCCCCTCTGCTCTCACACTCCCTTCTCACAGTTCATACAACAGAAAGGGCATGTGGACCAATAATACCAAGAAATGTAGCTAGAGTGGGCTGGTCACATGACCCAAAAGCCCTGAGTGACATCATCCCAGCTTGCTCCTTGAACTCTGATGTATTCTTTGGAAGGCATACTGAGGAAATCTTGCTGTATTCAGGTGTTGGGGCAGTCTTGAACAATGTCTCTGGCAGAAGGCTTCTTCTCCCTCTGCCTATCCAAATAAAGAGGTCTCAAGGAGGTCAAGGTCTGAGTTTACACTGTAAGGATACTTTGGGCAGGATAGGATGGCAGAAAAGAAGACCTAGTCTACAGGGTACCATAGGTGAAAGAGTACTGAAGGCAGAAACTGCCTGTCTGCTTACGGGTCCACACGTTCAGTGGAGCTGAAGCCAGGCTCTCAGTAGGATATTCAGCTCCTCCAGGCCCGCTGAGGGTGATTAGCCGCACACTATATCTTCTCCCTGGCAGCAGGTCCCTGTCAGAAGTGGACAGGAGGAGAGGAGCATCTAGGAGCTCTAAATGACCAGGAGTCCTATTTTGCTGATAGTGGTCCTGGCCCACTCTGTGAAGGTGTCAGGCCCCACCCTCCCTCAGGTGATGGATGGCAGGCAGGTACACAAAGAACACTCTGGGACCTGTATTCCTGGGGCATCTCTTACCCAAATGTGAGGTGGTCCACACTCCTGTCCACCTCAGTGGACTGGACAGCAGAGGCCTCGGGGTAGAGGATGGACACCCGGACCCTGCTGACAGTGGCATGCTGGATCCTGTGAAGAGCCCACTGAATTGAGATGGCATTGGCTGAAATGTTGGTGACCTCAAAGTCTTCTATAGGGCGGGGTCCTGCAGAGCAATAAACCACTCAGCTGATGCTGCCTGCATCACCTGCTCCTCACGGCCCAGCCAGTGCCTGATCCTTCCCACCCAAGCCTTCCTCTCATCCACCCTTCTGGTTACTGCGTCCTTCCCTGTAGGAAAGGCAGCCCCCACACAGAGCTGTCTGCTGAACATGGTCCTCTCCTGGGCAGCCAGGGCCAGGCCACCCTCAGAAACTCACGGGTGCGAGTGAGCAGTGCTGCTGGCCTGCTGATGTCATTTTTATTGTTCGTGTTTCTCTTGACTGAGAAAACGGAGATATTGTAGGCACGACCGGCTGCTAGGGCCCGAAGCTGGTGAGAGGAGCGGCTCCGGTCCACAAAGTCCGTGCGCCGGGATGATCCATCCGAGGAGGCATAGGTGACTGCATAGCCATCTAGCACCTGCCTGGCTGTGGTGCCCTCGGGTGGGCTCCAGGAGATGGAGACCCCACTCTCCTCCACCCTTTCTACCCTGAGGGCTGTTGGTGGGAGGAGCTCTTCAGGGTTGCACCAAACATAAAGGAGGTGGAGGGGTTAGCCTTTAGCATGAGAGAGTAGCTCCCAGTCAAGTCACCTAGATTGGCCCTGGGTCACCCAGGTCGTTCCTAGCAGGGAGTCTTCTCACTTGGGTGACCATGGCCCTTTGGAGGTTTGCATTTCTATATAGGTGGCTGTTGGCACCCCCTCCCTGCTCTGAAGGGGACCTAGGTCAGCAGCTGTCTGCCCATCTTTCCCACCTGGTCCCTGGCCTACCTTCTGGCCCCCTTGCTCCTCCATCCTCCTTCCCGGAGCTCCTGGCCCTCACCTTTGGTACAGTCCTTGCCTGTGTAGCCCACTTTGCAGGTACAGCTGTGGGACCCGTTGCTGGCCAAGCAGTAGCCGCGGCCCCCACAGGGGCTAGAGAAGCAGGGGTCACTCACTGAGGGGGGAAATAACATTGAGGGGGGAGTTAGGGGAGTTTCTTGTACCTTGGCTTCTTGTTGACATAGGTGGCTTGGGTGGGGGAGGGGTGGGGTAGTGTCATGGCACCTGCTATCTCTTTCTGCCTTTCAAGCTAAGAGCTGCCTGCCAGGCACTGCATGGCCAAAACAAGCCTGGCTCGAGGCTAGTGCTCCAAGGGACCTATCATATGCTAATAGGGAAAAGAGTTGTCCATGGAAAGGACGGCGAGTGTGGGGCTCTGGGGATGCGAGCTCAGCCTGTCCAGGGACAACAGAGCCAGCCAAGGTGGGCATGAGGCTGCGGACTGAGCATGTGTTCCTGGAAGTGGAAGTGGAGGAAGATGAAGACAGCAAACGGGGTACCAAGGAGACCAGACGGCCAAGGAAGGCCCTCAGGGACATCCTACCTGTCTCACAGTTGTAGCCAAAGAAGCCCTCTGGACACACGCACAGGTAGGCCCCACCACCGTCCTCACACCGGCCTCCGTGCTGGCAGGGGCTGGAGGCACAGGCATCCACCTCTGGAGAACACCCAAAGGGTTGGCCCGAGCTGCAGGGAGGGGCTCTGGGGGAGGGAGGAGAGGACAGCGGGAAGAAGGGATAGGGGGAGGCAAGGAGCGATGGCCAGGAGAGGGCTATGGTGCACCTGTGGGTAGGAGGGGCTCTCAGGGACCCCCCCGCCCAGTTTTCTTCCTCCCTCCGGGTCACCACAGCCTTGGGGGTTTCTCTCTCTGGGTGGCTTGTCCAGCAAGAGGATGGCTCCTGCTTCCCCTCTGATCTCCCAGCAGCCCAGGTTCTGTGGGACCCACCTGAAAGAACCCTACCTGTTTCACAGTGGATTCCAATGAAACCTTCAGGGCACTGGCAGATGAAAGCCCTGGGGAGGTCCCTGCAGGAGCCCCCATTTCTGCAGGGCTGTGCTTGGCACTCACCTGTCTCTGCATAGACAGGGGATGGCACTGACTCATATGGGAACCTCCTGCATGTTCTATTTGCTCCCCAATGATCAGCAAGGCCCCGAGGCCTCAGTGCCTGGGCACTGTACTCTGGACCTCAGCCTTTCTTCTGCCACTTCCATTTGCTCCTCCTTGGTTGGGTTGCTGCCCATTTCCAGCACCTAACATCCTCATAGCTGCTTCTGTGCATGCGCCATGCTCCTAGCATCACAACTGGAAACAGCTCCTAAGCTTTGCCCTTCCAGAAGCTGGGGTCTCTGTTTCGGGGCTCCAAGCCCCATACAGGCACAAGGGATGCTGGTCTCACCCTGCTATATATTGGTCAGGCCTCTGTTCCCTCCTGTAATGGCAGCACCAGGTGTCAAGGGCTGTGACCTGCCCATCTTCTCTGTCCCACCCCCCAGGCCTGACTCTGATGCCAGGCCAATGATTTTCAGATGAGCTCTCATCCTCCAGGGCAAGAGAGGACAGAGAGCTTTTAAAATCTCTCCTGGCCAGCAGAATGGCCCCAAGAGAGCAAACAGTGAATGGGATGGTTATTTAGACAGAGTTCTGTCCCGGGGAAAGATGGTGTGACAAGGTGGCCGTGGCTGGGAAAACCCAATGCTGTCAGCAGACCTCTTACCTAGCTCACAGTGGACTCCTTCATACCCCGGGCTGCAGAGGCACTGGTAACCAGCAATGAGGTCCTGGCAGGAGCCTCCATGCAGGCATGGCTGAGACCGGCACTCATCTACTTCTAAGGACAGACCCCCAAGAACAAAACAAGATGGCCATTATTAATCTAGATGAAAATGGATAGGAAGTAGCTCCAAGGCTCTGGGCAAGTTTACAATATGCCTTGATACATAAAGAAGCCAGACCAGGGTTATCCTTGGAGATCTCGAGCCTGGCTCGTGCCTGTGAAATGACTAGGTTGCTCCTAAACTTCTCAAGGACTCCATCCTTCAGCCTGTGAGGTTTTGAAGGATCCTGCTATTTCTGTATGTAGCACACACATGTGTGTTAATTTTTATATAATTTTTATATACCCAAATTTGATTTGTCCATTTATTTCTTCGATTATCTATCTATCTATCTATCTATCTATCTATCTATCTATCTATCTATCTATCTATCTATCTATCTATCTATCTCTCCCAAGGGATCTTTCTGTATTTGAGTCAAAAAGATGTATATCTATATTTCCCCCACAAAAATTAACCGCAAAGAATTAGACACTGTAAGTGCCGACTGGACACAAATGTCCTATTTTTCAGATGTATACCTATGTGGTTCCATCTGCCAGGAGCATTTCCCCTGCATGTTTTTTGCAGTTTTTAGTTTTAGCTTTGACATGGGATTCTTCTTACATACACAGAAGCTACAGATCCCATGCTGTTGTGGACAGCACCGTTCCATGGCCTTTTCCAAATGTTCCCAGTGAGACTGTGGGATCTGAATTGCACGAATCACTTCATGTCCTGTAATCTCGTTTGCCCATGGGTGATGCCAGTGGCTTTCCTTGCGGGATATGCTCAGGGTCTTCTGTGCACACGGCTGACATCTGCACTCCTCCCTCCCTCCCGATGGCTATGCCTTCTGTTGCAGTGTCTCACCTTAGCAGTGCCCAGGACATCCTGGGCAACATGGGAAAGCAATGGTTGAGTAGCCTTTCCCAGTGGCAGGCGGTCTTTGTCACTGTGGTTTGTTAGCTGTAGGTTTTTCCTAGATTCTCTTAATCTGATGGAGGAAAAAATATCTTCTATTTTTAGTTGATGAAGAATTATTTTATAGTACTTAAGTTCTGCTAAGTGATTTTTCCGTGGCAAATGAGAACCTTGTTTTCTCTCATTTCCTAATATTGTGGATACAGATTAATGTTCAGATGTTGTATCACCCTGTGCTCCTGAGATAAATCCACTTGCTCGTGACAGTATTATTCTTTTTCATAATACCAGCTTTGATTTAGTAATAGTTTCCTAACGTTTTTAATCTATGTCCTCAGAAATATTAGCCTATAAGCTAAAATTTTATGTCTATCTAGTTTGGAATTGAGGGAATACTATTCTCACCAAATAGTCTCTGCCATTTGAAATGAATTTTTTTTTTTGGTTTTTCGAGACAGAGTTTCTCTGTGTAGTCCTGGCTGTCCTGGAACTCACTCTGTAGACCAGACTGGCCTCGAACTCAGAAATCCGCCTGCCTCTGCCTCCCAAGTGCTGGGATTAAAGGCGTGTGCCACCACGCCCGGCTGAAATGAACTTTTAATAACTTGTGATTCACTTAAAATAACTTTCTCTCTGGTTTGCAGCTTGTGTAATTTTGTTACACTGTGAAGTAAAATGCCCACCTTTCCCCTTATTGTGGCCATTCTGTTGGAAATCTAATCTAGCCTATCTCGACAATAATCTAAGCGTTGCATTTTTAGTTCAGAATCTCTTATTTTGTCATTTAAATTTCTTTCTTATTCTCTTAGCTTTTTAAAAAATATTTTTATAGTGGCATTTTAAAAATCCTTGCTTGTGATTTCCAATATATGGGACATCTGTAATTCTATTTCAATAATTTTGTTTTTAAGATTGTCTGTTGCGCCGGGTGGTGGTGGCACACACCTTTAATCCCAGCACTTGGGAGGCAGAGGCAGGTGGATTTCTGAGTTTGAGGCCAGTCTGGTCTACAAAGTGAGTTCCAGGACAGCCAGAGCTACACAGAGAAACCCTGTCTCGAAAAACAAAACAAAAAAAAAAACCAACCAAACAAAAGATTGTCTGTTGTAAATTCGTGTTCCTCAGTCATAGTGTAAGCAAACGCAGTACAGACCAGAGTGGAACATTTCTTCCCTGGGATGAGCAGGCTCTGTTCTCTGCCCTGCAACCTAGCTGAGTCACCTGTCTCTGATGTCACTGAGCCAGGCACTGTTGCTGTGGAGCAGGGGTGGATTTGGCGATTAGTTTTAAGTTCTCGAGGGCTGCAGCAGGCCTCTTTCCTACTGGACATGGGATCTCAGCCTTGTGGGAGTATGGGATGTCTGAGTTTTAGACCAGCCCCTGGCTTCACATGTATGTGGTGGGTTCCTGTGGGTGAGAATTGGTGGGTTCGTGGGGCACTTACTGTGATCTCAGCTTCTCTGACTCAAGAGTATGGCTGGTTTCCTCTGCCCTGTCACCCTCTGCTCATGGTGGGTCTCTGACCTGAGATAAAAGTGCCAGCAGCCTTTCTCATGTAGGAAAGGATGCCTGAAATTCTGGATCCTCAGCTCTGACAGGTTAATGGGTGTGGTTCTTCCAGTCTCATGGTGTTTACCTTCACAGTTCATCCAGGGTGACTGTGCCTGCCCTCACCTAAGTGCTTCTGAAAGGAACCTTCGCTCTCCCCTCTGATGTCTGTGGCAAGAAGTCTGATGCCCCTGTGATTCCATCACTGTGGTGCCCCCCTGCTAGTTGAGGTTCCTCTGTTATCCTGTGATGTTCTGAGTCTCAGGCTTGGTGCTGTGTTCCCTCCAGGTGCTATACTTCCTTTTGTGCACAATCTTGTCCTTTTCTTCCTGGGGAAGCCCTCCCAACTGCCTTATTCTTTGTCTATATCCACTTATACATTGTTGGTTGTTTCGATGATTGTGGTTTAAATTCTCATCTTTATACATGCCTTTACAGCATAATTTACTGACCCAGATGTATATGTCCAATGCCATATTAACTTCTGAATACTGTCACCATATGTGGTGCAATATAAAATGCATGTAGCTGATGAATATTCCTGTGTGCTGTTTGTCCATCTTCTTTATTTCTGTCTCCAGTGGCAGCTGCCATGTATATGTCCATCACTGCTTTCAGAGATGTGTTTTTCAGGGCACCCTCCTCTTGAGGGTATCGTGCCTGACAACATGCTGAGAAGCAGAGCTGAGAGAAGCGCTCTTCTGAGAACCTCACAGGAACCCTGGGCTAGGGGAGGCAGGAGGAGACAGTGGATGCTTGTGGTCAGGTACTTCTCTTCAGAGCTTTATCTTAGGGCCACACAGTGGGATGAGCTGCCTCAGGCATTTGGGAAATGGTCATTGTCCTAAGCACTGTCCCTCCTTTTGTTTCATAAGAACTGTTATGATCACACAGTTCCCAATGACAGAGCTGAACACACAGCTTGATACATTGGTGCTTGACGACGACGTGCAGCCATGCTGAGAGCTTCACAGCCAGTGTTTGTATGAGAATGACTCCGTCCCAGGACGGGAGCCATGGCTGGAACCCTGGAGATGGTGTCATCTGGAACAGCCCTTCTCCAAAGCAGATGTGGTAGCTAGGATTTTGTTTGGGTGGGGCCCTGGACTGATTTCTGCTTTCTTAGGACTCTGACCTTGGATACAGCCTTGGCCTCAGCTGCTTTATTTGCAGTGTGGGTTTGCAGCGGTTTGACCTGTTCTTAGTTGCTCTGAGGACAAGCAAGCCCTGCCTAGAAAGAGCCCAGAATAAACCTGAGAGTAATTGTCGTGTCACCACAGGACAGAGAGCCTCCATTCACAGAGGAGATGGGGCGGGGCTGGGGCTCAGGCACTGTGCAACTTCATATGGTTGTGAGAAGAGGAGGTTGGCCCCACCTGACCACCCACCCATCCCTGAGGGCCCACAGAATCACCAAGGCACTGGGGAGGCTGGCTCCAGACCCCTTGTGGCTGACAGACACGTATGTGGCTGAGGGCACTCAGGCTGAAGCCAGGCTCACATGTGTACAGGGCCAATGAGCCCACGTGAGTTCCGTTGAAGTGCATGGTAGCATGCTCCACCTCCTCAGGGTGACCACAGTCCACCTCTGCAAGAGAACATCGACATCAGGAAGCCCACTTGGTTCATCTCTGTTCTTCTATGTGCTCAGTGAGCCCTGCCTTCCCTACCACCCACTCAAGGAGACAGTGGCTTCTGGGGGCTGGTACCTCAGAAACTGATTCCCCCCTTTCCCTCTTTGATGGTCTGATTGAGAATGACCTTCACAGGCTCATATATTTGAATGCCGGGCGCCCAGTTGGTGGAACTGTTTAGGAAGGATGGGGAGCTATGGTTTTGTTGGAGGAGGTGTATCACTGGAGGCAGACTTTGAGATTTTAAAAACCTATTCCATTCCCAGTTAGCGCTCTCTGACTCCTGCTTGTATGTCGGGATGTAAGCTCTCAGCTACTGCTCCAGCACCATGTCTGCCTGACACCGTGCTCCCCACCACGACAGTCACAGACTCATCCCCTGAACTGTAAGCCCCCAATACACTCTTCTATAAGTTGCCTTGGTCATGGTTCTTTGTCATAGCAGTAGAACTGTAAGACACCATCCCCACCCTACCCGACTCTTAGGAGATGAGAAAAAGATGCCATCTCAGCCCACCCACCTAACTCTCACCTGCCTGACACCGGTGTCCTGTATACCCTGGTTGGCAGTGGCAGGAGAAATCTGTCCCTAGATCCTCACAAGTACCCCCATTCATACACGGGCTCCGGAGGCAGGGCGAGGGGGCTGCAAGAACACAGAAGGTCCTTTCACCATGGGGTCCTCTGCATCCCCGAGCTCAGCTTACCCCTGAGCCCGCCCAGCCCGCCCAGCCCTGCCCACTGACCCAGGTGTCATGTGTGCTGAGGCGAGTACCCCTGGGTGCTTCCCACTTACCTATCTCACAGTGCCGTCCCGAGAAGCCTGGAGGGCAGTCACACTTGTATTTGCCAATGTAGTGGAAACAAGTCCCACCATTATGACAGGGGCCAGAGGCACAGGAGTCTGGCTTTCCTGAAAGCAGAAGACACCCATCAGTCAAGTATCATAGATTTCAACCTCTCAAAGTCCCATGAAGGTGTTCCTGAGAGGCAGGTACATGGTGGGCAGGGCTTGTGCCGCTGGATTCTGGCGGCTCAGCCCTATCTCAGAGCATGTCCATCACCACCCACCCCTGCCTTGGGGCCGCACCAATCTCACAGTGTCTCCCAGTGAATCTATAAGGGCAGGTGCAGCGGTACTCATCGCCCATCTCCTTGCATGTGCCTCCGTTCCGGCAGGGCCCTGAGCTGCACAGGTGTGGCCGGGCTGTGTGGAAAGACAGACAGATATGGCAAACACAGGCCAGCCTCTGAGTGGTGCAGAATCCGTGTTGCCATGCTCTGCCTTTTCAGTCCCTTGTACTGGGTGGACCTGAAGTCAGCTGGGCCCCAAAGCCCAACACAGCAGGAGCTAAATCAGCCAGGCTTCGAGAAGGGTGAGTGGAGCTTAGGCTATAGATTCCGAGGCTGTCAGTTCTCTCCCTGCTGGAGAATTGAGTCCCACATCACAGCATACACACACAGGCCCTTCCAGAATTTGCTCTGGCCCTCCAGTCACAGAGTTCACAGCTCTATGGGATATCCATCCCAGTGATCACACTCATCTCCAGGGCATGCTCACAGAGCCCAGTCTCTCTCTCTCTCATCCATTCCTATGCCACCTCGGCAAATGCACAGGTCTTCCTCAGGGTCCCTCAGAGCAGATTCCAGAAGGGCCCTGCATGGAGTTTCAGGCATAACCATGAGGAAGGCCTTCTCTTTAGCAACCCTCTCTGTTGCTTCAGGGACAGAGGAAGCTGTGAGGGTCTCAGATGCCTCTTCAGAAACCTGCTCTGGGGCATGTGGTACATAGTTGGAGAGGTGGTATGGGGAGGCTCCCCATAAATAAATCTAATCTGGTTCTCCTGACCAGCCAGGCTGTGGGATGCCCACAGTCCTGAAATAGGTTACAAAGGCCTTCAGTCAAGGATGTTCCTAAAATGTCTGGTTTAAGGTGTGTATGATTGTGTGTTGGTCCTGGGTGACACTGGCGGAGAGGCCAACCCCTGTAATCCGTTATGGAAGAATACTTAAATTCTCAGTGTTTAGATGTTGTAAAATGTTTGCATTCTCTATGTTAAACTAAATTTAACAAAAACAGAATGAAAAATATTTAATTTCAATGTAATGATTCTAAAATCTATTAGAAAAATACTGAGGGAAAATTGAAGCCCATTGAGGCTTAGAGGCCAGGACAAGTGATGAAAATAACTGTCAAAAATGGTCAGGCCTGTTCTGCCCTAGATGTGTGGAGCAGAGCCTAAGGGAGGCTCTAGGAAGAATGATTATCTGATGAAAGTGCCAAGGCTCACAAACAGCTGCATGCTGGGAGCTCTCCGTGGTGCTGACGGCAGAGATGGGAGGCACCCGCCCCGCCCCCGCCCCGCCCCCAGCTGCTCTTTAGATCTACCCTGCCCCATCCTGCGCCCCATTTCCCACCGGTCTCTAGTCACCTTTCTCACAGTGCCTGCCGTGGAATCCACGAGGGCACTCACACGTGTAGGAGTCCTCATGGGCGTCACAGGAACCTCCATTAAAGCAAGGGTCTGAGTCGCAGGGCGATGGCAGAGCTGGGGGAAGAGGGGATAGGCTGTCCTGGACCACATGCCCTTGTCATGGTCACCTAGACACCCTGTGGCTAAAACTAAGGCCACTTAAAATCTGAGTGCCTCTGGATTGCTCACCTTGGCCCTAAGGTCTCACCTACCTTAGGAGTTTCTCCTACTCTTGATTTTAGCAACATGCAACCTTCTGATGCAACAAGGTAACTTTGACCCCTGGCATGATCATCCACATCACTTAACTGATCAATACCTTTACCCTAATGTGTAGAATAGTAAATGCATTAGTCACATATAACGGTGTATGCATTAAGGTTTGAGGAAATAGCTTTCGGAGCTGTCTCTTTGTCAAAATGTTTTCCCTCAGGGAGTGCAACAACCCAAGTGAAGCTGCTGTCAGAGCCCCCAGCACCTCAGGCTCTTGCTATGATCCTAGCTCTGTGGCATCACCTGCACCTTCTCCTGCTAGACACCACTGTCCAGGATCCCTGGTGGCCTGTCCCTAGCCACTCACAGTGGCTGATGTTGTGGTCTGTGTGGCAGACACATAGGTAGCTTCCGCCATACTCCATGCAGTAGCCTCCATCCGGACACTGCGTGTTCATGTTGCAGGGCGTGGCTGTGACTTCTGTGAAGGAAGAAGCTCCTTTAGTGACCACTCACTTCCTGGTGACCTTGTCTTCTCCAGGAAGGTGCCCTCCCCCCAGACCCAGTGACCCTACTAATTATGTCCAGGGACCAGTCAAGAAACCTACCAAATTCACAGAGGAGCCCAAAGAAGCCTGGAGGACACTGGCAGAGGGTGGTGTTGGCGCCCAGGCATCTGCCTCCATTCCGGCAATCGCAGTCATTGAAGATTCCTGTGTGGGATGAGGGGATTCTTGTGTGAGAATAGAGGAGAAGCATCCATGGGTAAAAGAATGTGGCCCCCTTTTCCTAACCCTGGCCAATCTTGGCCACCCTTCCACAAAACTATTGAACACACACACACACACACACACACACACACACACACACATACACACACAGAGGCATTTTTTTTCCCTCTTGGAGTTTCCTGCACATACAACCCGAGAGAATCCTCCCTAACTCTATTGCCACAGGCAGGCCCCACTTTCCTGCTCCAACCCTGGGCACAGCCGCAGAAGCCCCAACATACTCTCTCTGCAGTCGAAGCCCATGAAGCCTTCAGGGCATTCACACACGTATCCCTCATCAGCATCCACACAGGTGCCCCCATTCTGGCAAGGGTTGGAGAGGCAGGGCGAAGGCACCAGGTAGCTTCCTGCAAGGAAGACAGCGGTAAGTAGCCAGCTGGGAGAGGAGAATGCTGGCCCAAGAGCAGACATGGCTGGTGAAAACGGAGAAGCCGGTCCCCATGTGAGTTCCCACAGCTCTTCTCAATGCCAAGAGAGATTCGAGTCAGAATCAAGTCTTCTGGGAGCTGGCTTGGCTCAGGCTCCTTTTTGGGCTCACAAAAATCAGCAGTGGGGCTGGAGAGATGGCTCAGCGGTTAAGAGCACTAACTGCCCTTCCAGAGGTCCTGAATTCAATTCCCAGCAACCACATGGTGGCCCACAACCATCTGTAATGGGATCTGATGCCTTCTGCTGGTGTGTCTGAAGACAGCTACAGTGTACATACATAAAATAAGTAAATGAATCATTGATCAGCATTCCTGTTGGTTAAATAGTTAAGATTTCTCAATGATTACTAATTTAACTGCTGTGGTTTTAAGTCACCTGTTCTTATTTTATGACCCACACCATGGCCAGTCACAGTGATACTTCATGAATACTAGGGGAAAGAAAAATGAATGCCCCTCAAATATCCATCAGGCTAGGCACGAGTCTTCCAACTTTAACAAGTTCTGTCTGTGTGCTCTGTGAGTTACTGAAATCTCCCCAAACCATGGGCCTGTTTGTTTTGTAATCTATCAGCTTTCAGCTCATGGTTTTTGGACACATTTGTGGAAATCAACAGGTGATAGTAACTTTAGGTTTGTCTTCTTGATGAATCGACCTCTTCACCATTGTAAAATAATCCCCTCCCTTCCCACTGGTATTTCTTAACTCTGAGTGAGTCATCTGTTGTCAGCACAGCCGCTCAGCCTTCTATGGCCAGTCTAATACTGTTTTGTTTTGTTTTGTTTTTCAGGTATTAATTTTCCCATGTACTTTGATTTTTTTTTTGTAAATCGTTATATAGTAAAATCAACTTTCACTTGGTATATACTTATAAGCAGCTTAACACATGTATAGACTTGTGGAATCCCTATCAGAATCATAGCATAGAACATCCTGCCACCTCTAAGGACATCTGCACTCTATGACTTCAGTCTCATGAGCCCTGGTAACTAACTACCAACACCAATGGGTTCATCCTTGTAGTTCCACTTTGCAACAGTATCATATGAATGGAGTCATACAGCATGAAGTCTTTTTAAGTCCAGCTGTCTTCCCTCAGCATAATATATCTGCAATCCATCTCTCTCTCTCTCTCTCTCTCTCTCTCTCTCTCTCTCTCTCTCTCTGTGTGTGTGTGTGTGTGTGTGTGTGTGTGTGTGTGTCCATGTCCTGTTTGAGGCTGAGTGGTGCACCACTGTATGAAAGCACCAGCTTGCTGATCCATCCACAGGTTTTGGAGATTATAAATATACTATTTTTTATGTCTTTAGAGCTAATACCAGGAATAGGATTAGGATTGCTGGGTCAGATTATAAATGTCTGAAATGTCTGATTAGCATAAAAAGCTACCATTATTTACTGGGTAGCAGAACTTTTTTTTTATTCCTGACAAAGCTGTGTGTTTGTTGCTGCCCTGTGTCCATACTAGGTTAGTATTTTTGTGCTACTGAACTAAGTTTTCGGTGATATCTCACAAGTTTATATACACTAGTGTCATACATTTCCCCCAGATGTTATAAGCCCTGTGCTATTGCTTCATTTTAAAGGAGATCTAGAAGTTTGACCCACACATTGGACATTTCTCCCATTCTGGTCTTCTGTATAGATTGTCTGTATTTTTGTCTTGGACCATTTGTTTTATGTAAAGAATTTCCTTTAACACTTTATCTTTTTTTCTTTTCCTTCCTCCTTTCCCTTTCCTTTTCCTTTTCAACAGTGTTTCTCTGTGTAGCCCTGGCTGTTCTGGAATGTGCTCTGTAAATCAGGCTGGCCTCCAACCCAGAAATCTGCCTACCCCTGCCACTATACTATCCTGTCCCTTTCACACATTTTGTGAGAAAGCTGCTGAATGCTATATGAGCAGATCTTTACTGCACCTAAATTCTAGAATATAGTTCTTGTAGAGGGATTTTAACCCAGCAACATGGCTGCTCTGGCAAGAGACCACTCATCTTTAATCCCTCTGCCTGGAATACAGATATGCCCTTAGCACACACCTTAAATCCCTAACAGTGAAGATAAAGTTAGTTTGCAGAAGGAAGTAGCCATACTTGAAAGTGACATCTAATTAAGAGGCAGACAAAGTGATGAATCAGAGAAAGATTTGACAGGATGAGTAAGATATAGAATATGCCAAACCCTCTCAAGACTAGCACAGGAAAGAGAAGCTATTTAAGAGCATCACAGGGAGAGAGAGGAGTCAGCTGGGAGTCAGTTCAGTGCAGAGGAATTGAGGTCATTTGTGAGTTTGTGCACTTCAGTGCAGGGCAGCAGAGGCAGTTGAAGCCAGAGACTAAGGAGGAGCTGGAAGATTAGAGCAAGTTGTCAGAGTTAGTTTGAGGCCAAGCAGAGCAGTCCAGAGAAAAGCTGAGAAGCCAAATTGAATCAGTCTGAGTCGAACCAGCCAGGCAAAGTTCAAAAAGAACTAGAAAGGGTGAGCTTATTTAGCAGCAATCCTCTGAGACACCAATTATATCAGGTGAATAAAAGTTCCTTTTATAGGTCCTGTGTGGTCTGTACTGCTACACTGATGACTGGCTTCTCCTACTCTTGGCTTGCATGGTTCCTAGTGAGCACTGATTGCTGTTCTTGCTTCCTTGGATGTGAAATGTTCCTTTCTTTTGCTGACTTAGGTTTTTAAAAGATGGTTTATTTTTATTTATGCGTATGTATATGCCACATTAGTACAGGTGCCAGGGGCCGGAAGAGGGTTCCAGATCCCCCAGAGCTGTAGACACCGCTGGCTGATCGCCCCATTACTCGAGTCCTGTAGAAGAGCAGCAGGAGATTTATCTCCCAGTCCCTGAGCCTTCTCTTCAGCTCCCCTTACCTCTCATCAAATGCTTTGAAGATGAATTCTTTATCTCAGATGTCTAGAGAAGTGGTCATAGTGTGACTCTGGTTTTCCTCATGCGTTTCTTGAAAACATTGGGTGTAGTTTTCATTAAATTTGGGAACTGTGTGGCTACTCCTTCTGTTTGTGTAACTCTCTCCCCAACTGCTCCCTTCCTTCCCAAACTTCAGGGCCATGTGCCAGATGTTCACTGTTATTTTACAGCCCCTGGGGCTCAATTACTTCCTCCAGTCTTACTCTCTGTGCTGCATGCTGTTTCTGTTTCTCTTCCAGCTCATTGGTTTTGTTTCTTCGGTGTTTTACCAGCTGTCACTACTACCCGCTATATTCTGAATAGTCAGTTTTCCCTGTTAGGAATTTAAAAAATATTTTCCTCTTCTCATGCTTTCCCCTTAACAGTCTTGGGAATATGTAGCCTATTTACAGTAATTAAGTATTTGTATATGATAATTCTTTCATCTGTCTGTAGGTTATATTTTAATTATTTTTTAAAATTATTATCTCCCCACAGCTGCTTGGATTTACCCCCAGGTCTCCTGTTTGAGCCCTAGGAACTGCAGGGATTCCTGATTTCCAATGGTTCTTTTCCAGCCCTATCAATCCTCTGACTCAGATCTGCCAGGCCAAGGCAGAGGGGCCTCCTGCTGCTCCTTTCCTCCACAGCACCTCTAGCGCACTGCCCCCCCCACCCCCGTCTCCATTTTAGCGGCTGTTGAGTTGGAATTTTTCTTCAGTTCAAAGCACTGTACACTCTGGGCCTACATAGTGGACCAGAGTATCCCAAGCAGGATGTGAGGAGCAAGGACAGGCTTTGTTCTGGATCCCCTTTCTCTCAAGTTAATATCTCTGCTACAAGGTCTAATGGCTCAAGACAGGAATTTTGTAGGTTTTGTCTGGGTCTCTAACTGTGGTTTACGAAAAGGGAACTTTCAGGGCAGCTAACAAGCAGCAGATTAGATAATTGTTTTTCAAAATATCTCATTCTGGCCAACTTGTAGTGGTTAGATTCATTGTTTATACCTGTAAGTTTAGTGAGCGTATACCTCTAGTAGGTGGAAATGTCCATCATGTTATTTTCATCTTCCCTCCCCCTTTGAAGATGGAGTCTCATTATGTTGCCCTAGCTGATATTTTAACTCTTGATTTCAAATAATCCTCTAGCCTCAGCCTACAAAGTAGCTGGGACCACAGGTGTGTAGCCATACCTGGTATGTTCTGTTATTTTTATTATTCATTTCCACTTGCAATGTTATTTGGCACAAAATATGATTTCTCTACAAAACTCTTTTAAAACCACTTCTCTGTTTCCTGATACAAATCTAGTGAAGCACATTGATGTTTCAGTAACGACTCAGGAAAGGCACTTATGAGACGTACAGTGGGGACCTGAATACAGTCAAGAAGTGAGGGTGCCACACACACTCTCTGCTCTCAGGCCTTCACCAGGCCTGTCTTTTTCTCTTGTTGTGGCAGATGACAATGTCCATCATCTGGGTCTTCCTCTTGGGTAAACTGTGAACCCATTTGACTGCTCAGTTTCAACCATGTCCACAGTTGTAGACAAAGTTGGCTAGGCTTAAGGGTGCAGATACGCAGAACTTTTATCCCATGCTTTGCAATCTCTGGTTGGCTTTGTCACTGATCTGCCAAGGCACAGCCAACATTTACAACACAAGATAATGTAGAAGAGAACATATATGGTCCCATGTGGCAAAGACCAGGTTTCTCTCTGCTCCCCATAGCCAGGAAAGGGAAGGTGCTAAAAAGCCTTGAATCCTCTGAGTTGAGAAAAGGGCCTTGGGAAAGCTGTCACCTGTCCCTGATTGTTATAGATGGAGACTAATGTCCAGAAAGGACACAGCCTCCAGCCTCATTAGCATATTGCCTAGTCGCTTCTTGTTCTCCTCAGTTGGTGGCTCTGGAAGGGCTGGGAGGTGAAGAAGGTTGAGAAGAGGGGGAGGAAAGGTGGAGATAAAGTGGTAGCCACTCCACAGGTCACAGTCACTGTGGAGGACTGTGGGGCAGCTACCTGTCTCACACTGAGGTCCCTCGAAGGGCTCCACACAAATACAGCTGTAGTTTCCAACCAGGTCAACACATGATCCCCCATTCTGGCATGGGTCAGAGCTGCATTCATCCACATCTAGGGACAGTAAAGATGGGGGATTGACTTAAGCCAGACTGTGACCACCCTGAACCTGGCCATATGGGAGCCCTCCCAGCACTGCCTGCCACTTGTGGGACCCCCCCCTCCCCATGTATAGGTCACTCACCTGTCTCACAGGTGGCCCCAGTGTATCCAGCCTGACACACACATACTGCAGAGCTGCTCTCTGCCTGGCACTGGCCACCATTTTGACATACTTTGTTGTCACACGGAGATTGGGCTACAAGTAAGGAAGAGCAGACAGGGTATTGGCTGATAGACAGAGGTCCCTGAAGACATTCACTGAGCCTCACGCTTGACAGATCTTGGCTCAATGAGAGGGGATCCTGGTTATCTCTGGAAGGTGACAAGCTGGGAGCGAGCTTGACTAGGGCAGTCCCAAGGGTACCTAAATTGGTTCTAGTTCAGCAAACATGGCATGGAGGAGGGGCATGTGTGCAGGATAGGGTGTCAGGGAGAATGGGACCAGCTTCTGACATTCTTCTAAAGAGGGCTTCTGTCTCAGCAGTTAAGGGAGTAGCCACTGCCCAGCTCTGCCCCAGTCCCCTATGGCCAGCATGGTAGCAACCCTGAGGGTCTCCCTGGGCTTTGGCAGATGGACAGAGCAGCAGACCATCTGCGTCTCCACAGTAGCTTCCACTGGTGCAGTGGTTCTGCTGGTGCAGTGAGGGCAAGGAGGGGCTAGCATCTGCCTGAGGAAAAGCTCTCTTGACCTGAATGTGTTCCAACCATCCAGGCTTCTGGTTTGGGCTGGAACAGGGTACCCTGTCCACACTGGACAGCTGAGGATTCATGGCAGACCCCTCTTACCAGATGACAATCTACCTTTTTGTGCACTTAAAATCATACTTCCTAGCCGGGTGTGGTGGTGCACGCCTTTAATCCCAGCACTTGTGAGGCAAAGGCAGGCGGATTTCTGAGTTCGAAACCAGCCTGGTCTACAGAGTGAGTTCCAGGACATCCAGGGCTACACAGAAAAACCCTGTCTCAGAAAAAAACCAAACCAAAACAAAACATACTTCCTTTTCATTTCTTTGATAAACTTGTTACTTCTCTATATGTACAAATCTCTCTCTTTAAAAAAAATCATTTATTTTATGTCCATTGGTGTTTTTGACTGTCTGAGGTTGTCAGATCCCAGACAGTTGTGAGCTGCCATGTGGGTGCTGGAAATTGAACCTCAGTCCTCTAGAGGAGCAGTCGGTTCTCTTAACCACTGAGCCATCTCTCCAGCCCCTTGTATAAACCTCTTATTGTCATTAGCTACAGTCTTCTCAAGTACAAACGTGTGTGCGCACGCACGTGTGTGTGTGTGTGTGTGTGTGTGTGTGCATGCACTGAAATGGAATACTTAGCTTTTTGTGACCATGAATCCTGACAGGATTATTTTTCTAGACTGAAGTTTCGATATGGATGCTATTTGCATACTCAAGTCTAAATCGTAGCTTCTTAATCTGTGAATTGTAAATCCCATGTGGTTTCATAACTGCAATAGGGTATTGTGAAAAAATTGCCCCAGTAAATACTTCTGAATGCATGATAATTAAAAATTGAAGGTGAAATGCGTAACAAGTGTGGTGTGTTCTGGTTGTGAGCATTGTGTTGCTTATGGCTTCGCTGCCACCTTGGTTCTGAACCCAGTGGGCACACAGAGCATTGCTCCTACCAACATGTCAGCCAAGACCATGGGCACTGCTTGAAGCACCTCAGCTCAGATTCCAGACTATGCTATATTACAAACTAGTTTTCTTATTGTATATATGTTTTCTCTCCTAAACATACTTCTGCCATTTTGTACCATGTGTTTATGTGAAGCAGTATTCTTATCATTGATGCTTATAAAATCAAAATATTCATCAACTCTAAAAAGTATTGAAAATCCCCTGTCCTGTAGTATTAAATATTAAGCCAAGATTTAATTACATAAAAATAAACAAGCACATTTATCTTATGAGTGTGCAGATTTGCTTTTACCTATTTTCCTTTCATTTGTACCATGTAGCCTTGGCTGGCCTGGAGTTCACTATGTAGACCAGACTGAGCGCAAACTTATAAAGCTCCACTTGCCTCTGTCTCCCAAGTACTGGCTTCAAAGGCACTTACCACCTTTCCTGACCGCTTTCATCTTTAATAAGTGGTAAAATTATTTGTATGTCAGATAATTTAAAGATAAATTTCATGATTTATCATCATGGTGATTTATGTAGCAATTTTATGTACCTATATACCTGGGATTGCATAAAAATTTCTTAATCAAAAGGGGGTTTCAGAAGCCTCACTGAAACACTCTAGTAGTAGTTTGGTTTTTCATATATATATATATATATATATGTGTGTGTGTGTGTGTGTGCGTGTGTGTGTGTGTGTGTGTGTGTGTGTGTATAATGATGGCTACACTCTTCAGGACACTATGGGACCTTGTTTGGCTAAGCTCAGTCAGGAGTGGTAGTCAAGGTGTTTGGCATTAAAGGGCTGCCTTGGCCTAGTGCTCGGAGTAGCCCCCACGGTAAGGATAGGGGCTAGAACAGAAGGGACTGTCTTCAGGGACAGTGCAGGGTGAGGAGGGGACCCTGAGGAGGGCCCGGTTGAGTGACAAGAAACTGTGCTTGAGCTGCACTGTGAAGACAAAGGACTACCGTACTCTGGAAGTAGCAGAGTAGAGACCAAAGGATCCCACCCTGCACCCAGACTGTGAGAGCTTTGGAAGGAGCAGTTGGTTCAGGGGCCAATGGTGCGTGTGGTGGGAAGCTCTGTGCTCTACGAGCAAGTACCTTGCCCCTCCCTGCCTCAAAGCGGTCCCATCTCAGCCCAGAAATCCCCAACCTTCTCCTTCCAGAAGACTCCTGACTCTGACCCTGGCCCAGTGCAGGACCTGGGTTCTCATCTACTCCAGAGCTTCACCCCTCACCTAGTGCCTGGGCCAGGAAATCTGTCTGCTCTAGGCTCCTGTGTTTGGTCCTGCACATATCATAAGATAGGCCATCCCTCTAACATCAGGCTCCTGCTCGCCCTCATGACAACCCTCTGGGCTGCCCACACTGCTGCCCAGCTATGTGTCTTCCCCCCTGCAGTGAGCAGGGCAGGCGGGTGCATCTTACCCAATTCACAGGTGGGTCCCTTGAAGCCGGCTGGGCACTGGCAGCTGAAGCTGTTGACACCATGGGTGCAGGTCCCCCCATTCTGACAGGGGTGGGATGCACACTCGTTCACATCTGAAACATGGAACAGGCTGGGGCCTCAGTAGAGGAAACTGGAAAGGAATTCCAGGGCTTTGGGTAGGGGTGGAGGACAGACTAGGCCCCAGTCCTAGACAGGCCTTAACTTAGAGTTGCTAGGAGGAGCAGCAGCAGCGACACTCACTGCCACAAAACCAAAGTGTGTGGCCACCATCGGTTTCAACATCATGCGGATAGAGATCTTTGATCTCAAAGCCACTGCTGGACCTGCAGTGTCTCCCCTGAACCTGGTGTATGACCAGCCGGTAAGGAATGGTGTGGTATAGGGCAATTGGTGGGCACCTTGCCCCCACCTGGGTCCCAGTGACTCACCCAGGTGGCATCTCCGGCCTGTGAAGCCAGCGAGACAGGAACAGGTGTAAGAGGGATTGCCCGTGACACAGTCATCAATGCACTTGCCACCATTGAGGCATGGACGCAGGACCAGGCACACAGAGGCTGTGGACACAGGAAGGAGCCCAAGTCTCATGCCACTGCATCTAGGAGGTGGGCAAGGGAGCCACCTGCAATGGCCATGTCTCCCTTCTCTCCATCAAAGGTCAGCTTAGCGACCAAGACATTGGTGATGGTGCATCTTCGTGCTCATGTTCTGGATCTGTGAGCTGGAGCCAGTTTGCCTGGCAGGTACTCTTGCCAGGATCTTTTGCTGTTTGTTAATGCCCTAAGTTCTGACTTTGGCTTCCTGTGGAGGCAGACATCCCCACAACCACCTATACCCATAGCTCTTCCTTTTATCTCTTTAATCCTTTCCTCCTCTACCGTGGACACTTCTAGAAGCTCAGGGCTGCTCAGCCACCCTCCTGGTTTCCTAAGCTGACACTTAGTTATCACAGCAGTGGTTATCATGGCTCCCTGGGCTGCAGGGAGCCTCCAGAGAGGCCCAGCAATCCAGCACAGCATTCACTGTGGGTGTCTTCAGACAGGAAGCTCGTCATTCTGTCAGCTGGCCTCACTTAGCAGTGCTGTGCTCACTTGGCTGACTAATTTGGTTGCTCTGTTGCAGCCATGGCCACAAGAGGACCCGGGCTTGCTTAGGAGTTACACTTCCAGGCACAGGCACTGGCTGCTTCTCAGTAAGCTTGTGTCTATGTAAAGACCCACAACTGGCCTTGGCTTGCAGTTTAGCTGTGTCCCTGGCTCCTAGGGACCACAGGCACCAAGGCATCCCTGCAACTGTTTCCTGTGCCTTCTTATTTCAGAAGCCTGGGAAAAGGTGCTCCGTAATGGGATGGCACTTCATCCACCTGAGCTGCTGTAGCTTGAAAAGCATGGTTGACCTACACATGTGCCTGATTCTCATCAGAACCTAATACTCTGGCCTTTGAAAGGGACCCCCCCAACCCGCACCACAAGAAGCGCCCGCAGGACCACTTCAGATGCTATGGCCCAGAGTCCTGGTGTCAGAGCTGATTGCTAGCCAGGAGGGGGGCTGGCTACCCTGGGAGTCTGCCCTTGCTGCTCTGGGGCTGGGATGGCACTGAGTTCCGCTTTGGTTTCCCAGGCTGATCTGCTATATGCAGTCAGGTGGATCTCAGTACCCAGCATGTGGGCAGCTTCTCCCTCCCCGGTACTGCACACCCTCATCTCCCCTTCACCAGACGGTCGGTCTCCCTGACTCTCAGTTGTGGTCTCTCAGCTGAGTTCTCTTTAGGGGATTCAGTGCTGGGGAAAGGCACCCGGTTCTGTGGCCTCATTCACATGAGCAACAAGTTTGTGGGGTGGTCCCAGCAGCAGCCTGTCTTCAACACAGGTTTAGGAGGGTTTGTGATGAGGGGATCTCCTAATTGGCAGGTCAGCCAGCCAATGCCTGGACATCTCTGCATTGTGGGCAGGGTGCTTCAGGGTGTGGTACCTTCTAGAGGCGCCATGACAGTAGAGCTAGGGTTCCTGAGTGAGCACACGACTAGTCTGGGCTACTAGACCAGCAGGACCATAACATGCTCTGGCTTGTCACCAACACCAGGACTACGGATGTCCCCATTCTCCCACCCGCCACCCCAGATGGAGGCAGGGGTGGGATGTGGCAACCCTGCTCTGTTCCTCTCCCCAGAACACCCAGGTCACTTGAGGTATGGGATGGGATGGGCTATGGGACAAGGGCATGTGTGGGGATTTAGTGAAGTGGGGGATAGGTTCTAACCCCTCTGCCCCACCCCTACTGCCACAGGGTTCCTCAACCCTCCCCTCCCTGAGCCTCTTACTTGTATGGCCGCAGCCCCCCACGCGCACCTGGGCATCATCGATTCTAAACGCCCAGCGGCCGGGCACGCCCACGTTGGTGGTGGTCTCCACCTCAGCCATGTCTGCTGTGCGCGAACCGGGGATGTTGAAGTATCGGTGCCCATCACCTGCGTTGAAACCTGCCTGGGGGTGGGGCAGAGAGGGAGGCAGGTCTCCTTACAGTCACCGAGTCCTCTCTCAGGATGGCCAAGTCAAGGATGGTGGCCTTGTAAGCAGATGCCACTACAGATGTTGGGGCCTGCGACTTTAGAGCCCCTCAGTCAAGTGTGGTACAGGAGGTCCTCCCTAGCTTCCAGCACTCACCACTTAGCCTCTAGGCCTCACTTAGGGCCCAGGAGAAGTGCTACCCCAGGGGAAAGTTGGGGTCAGGAGGCAAATGGAAGTACACAGTATAGGGGACAGGCACATTTGGGACTGAGACCTTCATGGGAGAGGAAGGGGCAAAAGCAGCGCAGTCTATTTTGTGGTTCTCGGCACTGAGAGGCCCGAGGGACACGGACTCACTGTGGCTGCCACACATTGATCTCTGCATAGGTCTGGAAGGGAGCAGGTATCTAGCACAGTGAAGTTCTGCCTACCTCTCCTGCCCATGTCACCTTGGCAGGAGGGGCAGGAGCCCCTGAACACTGGGCACCAAGTCTACCCAGGCTTACCTGGGCTGCAATGCCTCCCAAGCCATCAGCGTCACCCCCGCTGCTGGCATGTGTGCCTGTAGTCCACAAGATGGACTCATAGTTGAAGATGGTGAAGGAGAGCCGGCCGTCGGTGATGAGCACAGTTTGGAATGTGTTAACCTGCCAAGACATGGGGCCAGCTATGACTGGCTGTGACTGGCTGCACTCCCTGCCCCATATCAGAGCCCCCTTTGTCCCTCAAATGGACAGCCAAGCAAGGCAGGACCATGATGGCTTTGCTTATCTCTACAGCCTGGTGCACATCGATCCCACTGTAAAGGGTCAGAGACAGAACACCTGGAACAGACACTGTCCCCAGCCTCAAGGGGCTCCTACAAGGCTGGGGTGCAGATGCCTAGTGGGCTAGCACTCACTCAGCAAACCCACAAAGTCTGCGTGGTAATAACAGAAACAAGGAGAAAAGCGGCTTCTAACGTTAGGTTTGATGGGTTTCCTACCCTTTGACTCCATGAACGCCCCTGAGAAGTGTACCCTGAGAGAGTGTTTCAGATTGGGGTGAAGAAATGACCTTGGGACACAAGGGAAACTGAAGGAGAGCATCATGCCTAACTTCTCATGAGAGTGTGAAGTCATTCAGTCAGGCATGAGTAGTATGTGGGCCTATGTCGGAGTCCAAGCAAGTTTCAATCACTGGAAACAGTGAGGAGCTGAACAGAAGTCATTCTCACACAAAGTTGGGCAGGAGAGACAGCAAGCAGATAAATGCTTTGTGTGGGTGGCTGGAAGGGGTGATGGTCAGCAAAGGCCAGTGGTGGGGCTGTGGAGTGACAAGATACACAAAGTGCCTGCGTCCACATGGTGTTGAGAGGCTCCAACAGGTGCTGCCTGGTTACACTGCACTTCTGAGCATGTCCTGCTGCCTTTGTTAGGGGCTTGTATAAACCCTGCAGTGTGGGCTTGTCTTGTTGGTTCTGTTCAGGGTTCTCATCCGGTACTTGAGACACTGGCTGCCACCCAGTAGGTCCCCTCAGAGAAGGCCTTATTGTGGGAATAAACAGCTTGGAAAGGCCACTTGCGCCCCAGGGCCTCCTTCCCTGTGGCTTAGCTCCTGGACCAGCCTATGCACAGTAAGTGCTGGGAACACCTGTCTGGGCGGGCAGCACCAGCCAAGCACAGCCACCAAAGACACACAGGGCTCAGCCACTCCTCCTGAGAGCAGGGGACACAGGGCTCAGCCACTCCTCCTGAGAGCAGGGGACACAGGGCTCAGCCAGTCCTCCTGAGAGCAGGGGAACAACAGCCAGGTGTGGAGGCACAGAGCTGTGGGCCCAGGACCTGGAGGACCAGGAATCGAAGGCCACCCACAGCTACACAGTGGGGTTGAAGCCAGCCTGGGTTACAGGATACCCTACCCAAACAACAACAACAACAACAATAACAAAAACAAAAACAAAAGAACAACAACAACAAAAACAAGCAACAACAACAAAAACTCAACAAATGCTGGGCTGGTGGTTCAGCTGTACCAGTGGTTCCTACCCAAGTGTGAGGAAGAATATTCAGCACTAGTAAAAAATTGGGACATGGCTGCCCATAAGCCTGTAACCCCAGTGGGATGGGGGGTGGGGGCAGGACAATTGCTTGCATTTTGTTAGCTGCTAGACTAACTCAAAAAGCCTGTCTAGACGATTTAAGAAGTGATAACACAGAACAGGACACCCAGGACATACCACACTCGCACACACATATGAACAAAGCAAACCTATAAGAACTAACCAACCAAAACACATTCCACTAATTAATAAAAAATAAACAACCCCCCCAGAACAGACCCTCCCCAACCCTGACCCATCCTGGAACTGCTAGAGCACCAAGCCATTCCAGCAGGGTCAGGATCCTTCCTAGCACCATGGTCCCTGTGCAGCCCCCACAGGAGAGCTGCTATGCTGGGCTTCCCTGCTTCACAGAGGCAGGGAGGGCGAGGTTCTGTCCTCCATGCTGGCCCTGTGATTTCAGAAGTGCCAGGAGCCTGAGCCCAGAGCTGTTCTTGGGTATAGACCACCTGTACCTGGCCTGCCTTGGCAGGGTCCCAACCACACAGCCTCCCTCCCAGGCCACACAGCCACCTGGACTCACGGGGGAAGAGCTGCTGCCTCCAAAGAAGGTCACACGGTACCAGGTGGCAACAAAAACCCAGGTAGCAGAGAAGTCTGGGAGCTCAGGAAAGTACCGTCTGATGTCCTCCGTGGCTCTATTCAGCATGGCTGGGTCGGTGGCCTCCCGGTAGTAGACATCACCTGCACGCCGGTTGTCCACATCCGCCCAGAAGGCCGCTACCACACATCGGTCTTTGGCGATGGGGAAGGCCACGGGGGTGAACTGAGAAACTTCCTTCAGAAAGGAGATGATCCCGTTATTGTTCACCTGTGAGGCAGAAAGCCAGGAAGTAGATGTACCAGGCACTGCAGAAGGTGGTCACCCCAGTGGCATCTCAGCTGCCCCACCCCCTAGCATCCTCTTAGTGATCCAGCTCAGGCAGTCATTTCAGGCTGGCTGAGAGCCCCTGACTCCTGAAATGAGACCACGTTCTCCCCTCTTATGCAGCCCCAGGCTCTGAGCTGTGTACTACACCACTGGCTTTGTTGCTATCTATGCTACACTCTGGCCAGGGGCCTTGAGAGGGTGGGTCAGTGTTCCCACATTGTGCCAAGTTTGGAATAGTAAACTGGTGGCTCAGGGACAGGCATGGCTGTGGTGGCCACGTTGAGAAGAGTGTGCTTGCGTCTCCAGGCAGGCAGGAGGCTCTGGCCCCAACTCTGAACCTCACTAGCCATGCAGTCAGGAGACAGTCTAGCCTACCCCTCTGCGCCCCAGTTTTCTTACCTATGAGACTTGGCTCATTCTATCTGCCATGTACTAAATCTGTAAGTCAAAGGTAGGGCATTTGGGAGATGGTGCAGTTGTGGGGTAGAGCTCTCGTGAATGACAATGCCCTCATGAAGGAAACCCAAATGCTGCCTTCGGCCAGGTGAGGACACAGCCAGAAGAGTTCGGTTTCTGAGCCAGAAGGCAGGCCTCAGCGGTTATGGGATCCGGTAGTGTGGTGGACTTCTCAGCCTCAAGGACTGTTAAGTCCTGTGGCTCATACGTTGCCCAGTAGAAGGCATCTTGTCACAGGTGGACTGTCTCTAGCTCTGACCTCACAGGGCACTAGGGTTTCAGTTTTGGAAGATACAAAGAGTTGTTTGGTTGGCTGTGGTAGCTGTAGGGAGGAGCTTAGGCCCAGAGTGAATGTGTGTTATCGGCACTAGCACAGTCGTGCCTGGCCCCCAGTGCCTCAGGCCCATGACAGAGGCAAAGCCTGCCTTGGGTCTGAGTACAAATGTTGACAGTGTGTGCAGAAAATGTACACCATAGCTTTCTCCTCTAGATGCTTACAGTCTGAAGAGTGCTCTCCTATGGATAGTGCTCCTCCCAAGATTAGCTAAGCCCCCTTGTTCAGCAGGACACAATAGCCTCAGCTCCCTGTCCAACTGTGTAACTTAGACGTGCAGAGCTTCCAGGGCGGAGCACCAGATAAACCAAGCCACATCAGCTCTTATGTGTATCTATGGGTCTGTCCTTTCTTCAGTCCCATGTTGTCCCTAGTTAGGGTTGTGGGGCCCGCTCCATACAAGAACATGGCCACTGGCAATGATTAACACAGCTAGTAAATGCATGTTAGCACTACAGAACTGTTCATTCCTAAAATCAAAGACATATGTATTTCATTACAATAAAAAACTGGGAGGAAATGGTCAAGGCAAAAAAGTCTTGATGGTGGTTATAAAAGGTTTCCCAAAAGGCAAAATATAACGAGCAATCAAACGCATATGACAAAGTAACAGGTTGTTAAGTGGACTTGATGCACGTACAGAAAAGCGGTGACCTGACACCAGAAGGCAGGTGGGTTAAGCCACCGTGTAGAGCTGTGAACAGGGACCTGACACCAGAAGGCAGGTGGGCTAAGCCACTATGTGGAGCTGTGAACAGGGACCTGACACCAGGAGGCAGGTGGGCTAAGCCACCGTGTGGAGCTGTGAACAGGGACCTGACACCAGAAGGCAGGTGGGCTAAGCCACCGTGTGGAGCTGTGAACAGGGACGAAGGAGTGATTAGAACACTCATGAGAGACAGAGCCAGCACAAGGAGCAGAGAACAGTAAGGACGAAGCATTGGAGAGCCTTCCAGGATTGACAAGGGACATGTCAATGTCCAGTAACCTCAGGTACCAAAACAAAGCCACACTGAACCAGTGTGGGAAAAGTAGGAAGCCGGCTGCAGAGAGTCACTCTGAAAGAAGAGAGCTGACCAGAGTCAGGAGCCATTCAGGTGCTCACCGCCGACTTTCTTTTTTTTTAAGCTTAACCTCATTTATTATTTAAAGTTTTTTTTTTTT
>NC_034594.1:70554667-70563964 GCF_900095145.1 Mus pahari | reverse complement strand
AAAAAAAAAAAAATTTATTTCATGTATGTGAGTACACTGTAGCTGTCTTCAGACACACCAGAAAAGGGCATCAGATCCCTATTACAGATGGTTGTGAGCCCCCCATCCAGCCCCCCCATCATCATTATTATTACATTTAAATTATTTTACATTCCAACCACAGTTCCCCCTCCCTCCTCTTCTCCCAGTACCCCCACCTCACCCCCGTCCATCTTCCCTCTCTCCCAGATCCACCCCTCCTCCATTTCCCTTCAGGAAAGGGCTGGCCTCTTAGTCATCTTCCCTCATATTAAGCTTGCATGAGGCAACCCAGTATGAGGAAAAGGGTCCCACAAGCCAGCAAAAGAGTCAGACAGCTCCTGCTTCCACCATTAGGAACCCCACAAGAAAACCAAGCCACACAGCTGTAACATATATGCAGAGTCCCATTGCAGGTTCCCTCGTTGGCAGTTCAATCTCGGTGAGCCCCTGCAAGTCCGAGTCAGTTGATTCTGTGGATTATCTTGTGGTGTCCTTAACCCCTCTGGCTCCCACAACCTCTCCTCCCCCTCTCCTGCAGGACTCCCCAAGCTCTGCTCGATGCTCAGCTGTGGGTCTCTACATGACATTTGAATTTTCATGGAAGCAGAGACCAGTGGCACTTCACTTTAAGTCTTCAGTGTGCCAGGAGACAGCAGTGCCAACATAAAGACCTAGGCTCAGAGGAGCTACTGAAGCCAGATGAAAGTGATTTACACAGGCAGTAATAAATGCATACATAGACATACTCAAAGGGATTGAGTCAACCTCAAGTTGACAGGAAATGCAGTCAGAGAGACAAAGACAGAGACAGAGAAACAGAGAGAGAGAGACAGAGAGAGGCAGACAGAGACAGAGAAACAGAGAGAGACAGACAGACAGACAGACAGAGAGAGAGGCAGATAGAGACAGAGACAGAGACACAGAGAAAAGTTAGAGTATACATCCAAGTGGACAAGGACCAAAAGGGACACTACAAATTAAAACTCAAGACAATAAAAGCATTTAGCCTGGGTGGGAAAGGCATCAAAATGAAGTGTCCTCATGTCACTGCATGTTCCAAGGGGCAGTAAAGGAACAGCAGAGTTTTTTTAAATGAGCTCTGATATGTTAAAGGTTGGAGGGCACCATCTGGAGAGTCGTTGAGACCACAGAAGCAGCACATCCTTACAGAGAGGTGAGATGCAGTAGTTAAAATACTCAGAATATGGTGGAAAACAGGAAGCACAGGACGGGGAGTGTAACTGTTGCAGGTTCGATGGGAACTCGGTCCCTACAAAAATTCTGCTCCCGCTGCAGGGAGGTTTCCCTAGTGCAGGTGTGCATGTGTAACAAAGTTCGCCCCCTCTGGGGATGGTTTCCCCAGTGAAAGTGTTACTGCTCTGTTCTGGGAGGAGTGGGGGGGTGGGGTAGGTTCCCCCAGTGAAAGCTCTACTCTGGCAAAAGTGTTACAGCTGTTCTCTGAAAGGTCTCCTAGCAGTTAGGAGCCAAGGAATACCACAAGGTCACTGCATAACAAATCTCACACAAGAGTTAGGAGGGGGAGACCCAGGAGGGTGGCTGCCTCTTGCCGGTGAGAAGCAGCAGAGAACTGGAAGGAACTCAGAGTTTATATAGGGTTTCTTGTGGAGGGTGGGGCAGTTTTCCAGGGCAGCCTGCCATTGGAGGGATTATGTAGCCCAATCTTTAGGGCAAGCTCAGGGATTGGTGAGATTTTTTTTTTTTTTTTAATTTCTTGGGCAGAGTCTGGCTGCTCTCTGGCCTCAGGCCATTAGAAAATGACCTTTTAGGGCCCGTAGGGACATCTTGGGGTAGGACCTGATCACTTCCCCACCTTGAGGGTCTGGAAGGCAGTTACAGCTGTCTTAGCCTGTATGGCCTAGCTGCTAGAATTCCTCAGGCAGGGCAAGGTCACTTGCATGCATTGAGGGTGTACAACGTTTCCAAAGGTTACAAAGTTTGCCAAGGGAGTCCAAGGCAGGGAAAACCTTCTGTGCTGCTGGAGTTGGTGTGGCTATCGGACACACAGAACAAACAGCAAGGCAATGGGGAGGAATCACCTGCCAGTCAGCCAGAACAAACAGCACAAGATGCAGATGCACACACCTGCCCAGAACACAGTAAGGTAAAGTGAACTAAAGGTTCTGAAGATGAACTGCCTAAATGCCAACCAAAGGAAAGCTGGCATGGCTGTATTATCATCAGATAAAGTAGACCATGAGGCCACATGGATTCTTAGAGGTAAATATCACTTGACAATGACCAGGCAGATGGAGTGGCGTCACACCTCAGCATTCCTAATGGAACCTCAGCAGATGAGAAGGTGACAAATGGACATAGGTCACTTCATGACCATGGTGGGACATTTCAGAATATTCTCTGGTAAAATGTTAGGGCAAGAACATGTGGAACTGAGGAGGTAGCCTGGTAGCATCCACTCTGGCCCCAGCCTTGGTTTTTTGCTGCAAACAAGAATGCCAGTCCCTGTTGGCTATCAGCAAGGCCGTTTCCTTGGATTGTATTTGCGGAGCTCAGCCATGAGGGATGAAATAGTGTCCTCTTGGGGGTGAAGAGCAGGCTTACGATAAAAGCCAGGCTCCCAAGCCAAGAGCAAACCCACGATGTGTGGGGCATCTACGTGGGCCTTCATGCTGTCCCCAGACACATAGTAAGGAGGCAGACAGAAGAGCTCTCTTTATGAGGGTCACATGACCCAACCTGGATGGACAGCTGCTGAGCAGCATCGTATGTGTAGTTGTCTGAGTCTGGCAGTGTGTGCATGGGACACATTTCTCATTGTCAGCGAGTTGTGATTTTGTAAGGAATATGAGGCATGGCTTATATTAGAGACAAATTAACCTAATGTACTACTAAACCAACTTTCATCAAAGTTATAAATTTGAAAACTGAAGGAGAAAATCCTCAGTACATAAGTAAAAGCTGGGTCTGGCCATGAGTATCTGTAATCCCAGAGACAGGCAGACCCCGGGAGCTTGCAGCCAGCCAGCCTTGCAGGGATCGCATGCCTCTGTCTCGGACTCTGTCATTTCTCTGACTCTGCACTGGGACTGCTGCTGAGCATGGAGGCCTCATGGAAAGTTTTTGTTTCTCAGTTTTATTTGTTTATTTTGTATTTTTAGTTATCCCTTTAATTTACTATTAGAATATAATTACAACATTCCTCCCCCATTTCCTCCCTTGAAACCCTCCTATGTTCCGTTCCCTGCTCTCTTCCAAATTGATGGCTTCTTTTTCTCATTACTTGTTACATGCATATATGTACACACATAAATATTTATAGATACTCAGATACAACCTGCTCAGTCTGTCTAATGTTGTGTGTATGAATGCTCTCAGGCTGCCCAGCCAGTGTGCTCTTCCGTGGGGGAGATTTCTTCTGCTCTCCACATTCCTCAGTTGACTACAGTTCTTTGTACAGGGCTGAGGCCTCATGAACTTTCCCCATCACAGTAAATGTCTGTTAGAGAATGTCCTTCTAGCTTATGGTCCTCAAATGCTCTTGGTTTTTCTCGTGTGTGTGTGTGTGTGTGTGTGTGTGTGTGTGTGTGTGTACATGCATGTGTCTACACCTGCAGAGGCCAGACAAGAACACTGGCTTTCTCCCTATATTGCCCTCCACCTTATGTTTTGAAAGCATGTATTTAGTTATTTGTGGGTGTGATGGGGTGGCTACATGTATATGGCCTATGTGTAGAGGTCAGCGGACAACTCGTGAGGGCAGGTTCTCCCCTTCTGTGCTACAGGCCAGAGGGACTGCACGCAAGTCATCGGGCTCACCAGCACGTGCCTTTACCACCAAGTACACCCATACACATGTCCACACAGTATGCACCCCCCCACACACACACTCAGGAATACTTGGCTGTAAAAGATCTCCCATTTACAACCACATGGCTGAGCCTGGATGACACGGTGATAAGCCAGGCACAGAAAGACAAATACCACATGGCCTCACATGTAGAATCTAAAAACACTAAACTCACAGAACAGGGAGTAGAGTTCTGGCTATAAGACATGAAGAGTTGGGGGTGGGGCTGGGTAGCAAGAGGCAGCTGGAATGGCATTTTAGTCTTCAGGCATTAGTTAGATAATGTTCTAGTCCAATGGTGTTAGTTGCTTTAGAAATACAGTATCACTTGCTTGATAGTAGATCACCTCCCACCTGTGGTAAGCACCCATGAAGCACATTATTTTTACCATGGCCGCATTCCCAGTGGACACATAATCACTGCATTGTGTAAAACTTGAATATATATACTTATGTAATTTTTTCAATTTTACTTCTAACTGGAAATTTTAACTAAAACTAAACTCGGAAGAGCCAGTGTCTACTACTGTAAAACATGTAAACATCTCATAGTCTATTCCAACAGTCACACGGCATTGACAAGGAGTAGACAGGACCACTGGGAGCTGGGTAACCAGATGTGGTTACCCTGGAAACAGTGAAGGGAAGAAGATGATGCCTCTTTGTGGATGGAGTGGAGCTGTGGACAGGCCTTAAGGATATGTGGTTAGAGCCAGAGAGACATGCAGGGGCTGGCCAGGAGGGACTGCCCAGAGGTGGGGTGCAGAGTAGAATGGATAGCCCTGAGCCTCTTCTGGGAGGAAAGACCAGCAGGATCTGCATTACACTGGTTTGTTCTTGGTACACACATGTCAAGAATCCCTTTCTGACCGTGTTTTAGAGAAAAGATGTAAGGACTAAAAGTCACAGATGGCAAAGGAAACTCTGGCTAAGAGGGGGTCAGCGTGTTTGGGGTGGGACTTGGGCTACAGATGGAGATGTGCCACCTATAGTGGGGTCCTGTTGCACTGCCCATCTCCACAGCCACCCAGCCATTAGCCACTCACAGCTCCCTGCATTTCTCTGCTTGCCTTAGACTGTGAGGTGTAGCCTGTGTACAGAAGAGGCCTCTGGCCTTCGAGGTCTCCTCTGCTGCACCCCACACTGCTGCTGCTCTTCTTCTCAGGGTTGGGTAGGAGCGGCCCAGAGCTGGGGGAGAGTCCAGGAAGGAGGCAGAACAAGCCAGCCCTGTTCCAATGCCAGGACAGAGCAGTGCCAGGACCACAGCAAAGCAGGTATGGGGGCCCAGATGCTGGTCTGGCTCCCTCCCTTTCCTGGGCAGAGCTTCACTGGCTTCCTTCCTCCAGATGGGATGTGTGAGTTTTCTCGTGGAGGTGAGCAACAGCAAGGCTCAGGCTACAGGTCTAGGGAGTAATGAGTTGCCCACTTCTTCAGGCCCCGACAGAAGTTGCATCTTGCCAGATGTCATTTATTAGTTTTTCTGTACTTGCAACACCACTTTGCAAAACATACAGGATGGCACGGTGAACAAGGAGAAGGAATGAGACCCGAGTGCCTGACTCATGCCTTCCCCTCTCCCTGGAACTGGGATGCCAGGCATTCCTAGACAAGTAACTGTTTGATCCTTGTCCTGGCTTTAGAGGTGACATCCAGTCAGCTACTCAGCCACTGGCTCCTCAGAAACCTGATCATGAACCCAGATGTTGTCCTAAGAGGGGCTGCACCTGCAGAAATGCTGAACTCCCACCACCACCACCACCACCACCACCGCCGCCGCCACCACCGCCACCACCGCCACCACCACCACCACCACCACCACCACCACCACCACCACCACCACCACCACCACCACCACCATCACCAACCACCACCACCACCACCACCACCACCACCACCACCACCATCACCAACCACCACCGCCGCCACCACCAAAAGCCTGCCACCCTGGGCAAGAAGGGAAGACCCCGATCTCTAAGGATCTGCAGGCTGAAGATGCCACATGCCCAGCCTTGGTTCCAGAGTTGTAGCCTTCCCTGGCCCTTTCCTGAAAGTTAGGCCTGCAGGCCCTTCCCGTGGCCATCCCAGGCCTCCTCTGGGACTAGCAGTTCTTGGGCCAATTCAGGAACACTGTCTTCTCTTCAGGCTGAGCACCTGTTGTTGAGATAAACAAGGCTGCCACCTGGATGTCACAGTCCAGAGTGGGTGACAGGGGTTCCAGTAGGGACCCTTCAGGATGACTGCTGGTCAAGTCTGCAGTGCACAGAGGAGAGTATAGACAGTCCCTGCTTCCCAGAGATACCCTCTCCTCCTTAACTATAGCTAGCCTTGGCAGGACCAGGCTGTGGAGAAGCAAGCTGAGATTCCTGGTCAGCTGCCTTGGGAGGCCAAGATGGTAGCAGTGACTGTGGACACAGAGGGAGGTGGAGGAGGTTGGAGCATCCTGGATGGTGTGGAACTGCCTACATGCCTGCCTGCCCACCCACACTCCTGTCACCGCCCTCCCTCACTTCCCCCTTCTTGCTCCCGCAGGAAGGCAGCCCTGGCTGGGGAAGCAGAGAGGCAGGGCTGTTGGCATTTCCGACTTGTTTGAAGTCAGGAACGCCTGAAGACCAAGTGCTATGTGACCTGAGCTTGGGCCAACTCCCCTGGAGCCTGGGGCCAGAGGCTGCTCTGAGCAGAGGCTCAGGCCTGCAGCAGAGACCGCTCTAGGCATGCAAACCTCAGCTCAGCTCAGCCCCAGCTTGGACTTCTCTATCAAGACCCAGATGACAAAGTTCTCCCGACCCCAGGCTTTCTACACTGGTTTTGAGGGCTGTAGGCATGTCTTTCATTTCCTGTCAGCTTTTTGGGCAGTTAGGAATCCTCTTACAGGCAGGATCGGGGCTGGTGTCCTAGGCAGGGCTTCTGTGTGAGCATCCTTTATCCTCAGCCCTGGAGGGCCCTCCCAGCAAAGCACCTTGGCACAGAGACAGCCACCATGGAGCTGTATGCATGGCTGTGGGAGGGACAAGAGTCACTAGGGGCAGTCAGGATACATCCCAGAAGTCATTTGGGCTGCGTCCTCACTCTTGCTGTCTGTCTAGAATAAGCGTTTCCCTTAGCTCACTTTCTGGTATGATGTCTTTGATCTGAGCCTGTGAGAGAGCATGGCCAGTGGTGCTCTTATCTGTCTCCAGATGTCTCTGAATTATCCTGTGTAAATGGAGCTGTTGCTTCCCCTCCAGCACACCTGAGCAGGTGCTGCTTAAGTGCCACGTCCAGCAGAGCCAGAACGCAGCCATCTGGACATTCCCCACCAGTGAGTAACCACTCTTACCTCCCCTTATGTTTAACACCCTTTTGTGTTCACCGCTGCCTAGGCCACTGCCTCCTGGACTCTCTTGAACCTCTGGGCCTTTAGCCTGCAGGGAGAAGAGCCTCCTTCTGGCTTCCCAGCAGAGCTGCAGCTGCCATGTCAGAGGGAGAATTCCCAGACCAAGCCTGTGGCCTCCTCCCCACATAGAGCATGGGGTCCTACGAGCTAGACTCCTGGGTAGAGTGGTCGCTCCTCTGGGATCTCGTCTTGGTTCTCATCCCCAGTGGGCCTCTAAGGCTCTTGTGCCTGCTCTACTTCCCATCCTGCCATCCAGTACAGGAAAAAGATAGTGTTTGTCTCGGGGAGGCTAGCAGTGTCTGGCTCCTGACAAGCTCTGTAGAAGCTCAGAGGACATATAGAGTGGGCTGACCTTGGCGTGGAAGTTTAGGGTCAGAGGACATATAGAGTGGGCTGACCTTGGTGTGGAAGTTTAGGGTCAGGGCTCTGCCTAGAAGCATTTTCTCTCTTTGTATTCCGAGACAGGCTGGCAGAACCTTCAGAAGACCTGAGCATGCACTGAGGCTCAAGGGCAAGGGGGCAGGGCAGTGGCTGTATACAGTGGGTGGGTAATTATGGAAGGCTGGGTGAGCAAATAACTTGCCCTGCTTTGTAAAGAAATACACACACAAATCAATACCCGCATATGTCAGGCTGGGAAGATGGCAGTTTGCCTCAAAAGCACATGGACATGAGTTCTATCCTCAGAACCCACATTAAAAAGCCAGGTGTGATGTCATGATTGCCACCCTAGCATTGGGAGGTAGAGACCAGATTCCTGGGGGCTTCCTGGCCAGGCAGCCTAACTTGCTTGGCCAGCAATGTAGAAGATTTTTATCACCACAAGCACACCAGTAATGCGTTGCACTAAGACATCCTGATGTTCCTGGGTGATTGGGATTTTCAGCTCTATTATCACCCCAGGGGACTATTTCTGACATGACTGTAAATGTGTATGTACATTCATTATACATATATACCCATGTCTGAATCCACTATCACGAGACACACAGAGATGTAGGTACTATAAGCTTAAAATGAATCCATCCAATTCAAACTGAATACAGAAACCACATTTTATTTTGTGCTTCCTCCTTTGAATCTGCAGTTTTCATCTCTAACAGTGATGCTCATTGTCCTATTTAGTTTAGTTGTCAAGGTGACACAGCCCAGAGTCCTCTGGGAGGAAAGCCTTGATTAAGGAGTTACCTAGCTCAGATAGTTCTGTGGCCATATGTGTGGAGGATTGTCTTGATTACTAGTTGATGCAGGAGGGCCCAGCCTATTGTGGGCAAACCATACCAAGGCAGGTGGTTCTGGCTGTATAAGAAAGCCAGCTAAGCATGGGTCTGCAAGCAAACAAGCCAGAGAGTGAACTAGCTAACAACATTTCTCCATGGTGCCTGCCCTGATGTCCCTTAATGATGGATTGTGACCTGGAAGTGTAAGCTAAATAACTCCTTTCTTCTCAACTGTGTTGTCAGTGTATCACCAGAAACACTGTAACTGAAAGTAACTAGGGTGCTCACAGATGTTTACTGGTTTGTTAGTTCCAGAGTTACAAACACATAGAACTGTGAAAAACAAACTGACATTTGGAATTCAGTATTTGTTTACCTTTTTCCCCCATTTATTTTGCAAGCATGTAGTCAAAGCATTTCACTGAAATTACCTTCTAAAATTAGTACTAAGGCAACTATTATAAATATAAGACACAAGTGGAAGGAAAATAAAAATAAAAGATGCAGAAACAACCAAAATAAAACTTCTGTTGGTTCTATTAGTTCTATTAGTACTATTATTAGTAAAAAATAAAACAGCTGAGGTCTAAAAGATGTCTCAGTGCAGTGCTTGCTGCATATGCATGTGAGCCCTAGAACCATATAACAGGGCTGAGCACCGTGGCTGGGGACGAAGAGATGGGTGGGCCCTCAGGGTTCCCTGGACAGCCAGTCTAGCTGAACTGATAAGCTCCGGTCTAATGAGAGACCTTGCTTCAAGAACCAAAGTGAAGAAGGACTGAGGAAGACACCCAAGGTTCACTCTGGTCTGTACACACACACACACACACACACACACACACACACACACACACACA
>NC_034594.1:70545732-70554662 GCF_900095145.1 Mus pahari | reverse complement strand
AGAGAGAGAGAGAGAGAGAGAGAGAGAGAGAGAGATGCATGATCACTCACACATGTGAGTATGTACACACAAATGAGTAAAAAATGCTAAAATAAAAATACATTTAGTCAGGCATGCTGGCATATGTCTGTAATGTTAGCACTGGTGCAGCTGAGGCAGGAGGATTACAAGTTCAAAGCTAGACTAAGATATATAGTGAGACCCTGTCTTGAAAAACCAAGGGCTAAGGATATACCTAAGTGACCGAACACTTACCTAGCATGCTCAAATCCTGTGCTTAAATCCTCAGAATTGAAAACAAAGGCAAAATCAAAGCAAAGACCACACTTAATGGTACTGCAGAAGGCTGGACCACTGCAGATCTGACTACCAGTGAATCTGAAAATACCCCCAATCTACCTCAGAACTTGCTATACCACTCTTGGGCATATACCCAAAGACACTTCATCCTACCACAAAGACACTTGCTCAAACATATTCATTGCTGCTATAATCATAAGAGCCAGAAACTGGAAACAACCTAAATGTTCCTCAATAGATGAATAAATGAAGACATTGTGGTGTATTTACACAATGTAGTATTACATAGATGTTTTAGAAAAATGACATCATGAAATTTGTAGGCAAATGGATGAAACCAGAAAAAAAAAAAAAGTCATCCTGAGCGAGGTATCCCACATCCTCATAACAGGATAGGTCTCCTTAGCAAATGGAGATAGGGTAGATAATTATGGATGGATATGGGTGGAGGGCTGAGGCAGGATGATGGGGGGGAGGAGAAGAGAGGAAATTGAGGAAGGGAATATGGGGGAGAGACAGCTAGAAGTAAAGAACATTTGAAGGGTTGTACAGACACCTAATATAGTAGAAGCATCTCAAAACATACACATATATTGTAGTGGCTATTCCTGGTTGTCAGCTTGACTATATCTGGAATGAACTACAATCCAGAATTGGAAGGCACACCTGTGATCCTAATCTGGAGGCTGGGAGATAGAAGTTTCTGACCTGGATCTTGGTATGGAGATCTTGAGACACAGTGGCTATGGATTCCAGAAGATTAAGACAGGGAGATCTCTGAGTTCTAGGACATCTGGGATTAAAGGTGTGGTGGCAGACACCTTTAATCTGGGCTACACCTTCTGCTGGAGACCATATAAGGACATTGGAAGAAGGAAGGCTCTCTCTCTCCTTCACCTGCTTGCTGTGTGGGACTGAGCAACTGCTAGATCCTTGGACTTCCATTCACAGCTGCTACTGACCATTGTTGGGAGTTGAACTGCAGACTGTAAGTCATCAACAAATTCCTTTACTATATAGAGACTACCCATAAGTTCTCTGACTCTGGAGAACCCTGACTAATACATATATGAAGGTGATCTAAATGAAATTGCCAAATAACAGGAGACCCAGAGTCCCAACAGGCCTCCAAATACTGGGATTGAGTTACATCTAATTGAGTTGTTGGCCAAAGGGGTCCTATGGGAATCCCCAAACAACCCAGGCTGTTGCCAAGACAATAGGTAGCTTTTCACAAACCGACAGCAGGGTCCCATTGCGGAAGACAATGCACAACTCATTGAACATGGAGACGTCATGATGGTGCCTACATAGAGCCCTCACTCCTACATCCCAGTGTCTTTGGTACAGGAAGATATTCTGCACCAAGCTACCCACAAACCTTTTGATATGCAGGGAGTACACCATGGCAAAAAAAAAAAAAAATCTGTGGGTGTGACCAACTAGTATCTGACCTGACTTAAGGCCCACTCCTCAAGATGGAGCCCAAACCTGACACTGCTGGGGCGGCCAAGAGCCACAGATGAGGTGGCCCAGGCACAGCCCCATGTGTTATAAAGTGACCCCTAACGATGCTCTGCTATGCTTCTGGGTATAGCAGGACTTGGAGACCAAGGCAACATGCACAGGGCCTGCACAGGTCTGCGCCTGTTCTCTGTGTATGTGTCTTCCAGTTCAGTGTTTTCATGGGACTCATGAGTGTGTGAGTGGGTCTCTGATTCTTGTGTCTTCCCCTGGGCTCCCTTCCTTCTGTTTGTCTTGTCCAACTTCAGTGCAGTGGCTTTTTAAATTTATCTTATTATATTTTATTTTGTTATATTTTATTATTCTCTCTTAGAAGCCTGTTTTCTAGTGAGAGACAGAAAGGCAGTGGATATGGATGGGAGGGGAGGTGGGAAGGAGTGGAGAGAGGAGAATCTATCATCAGGATATAATATCTTACTATGTGAGAAAAGACTCTGTCTTCAATAAAAGTAAGAAAAAAAATAAAACAGAAAAGTGAAAACAAAAAAGAGAAACTTTGCAAATCAGGCCAATGAGCTGGCTCAGCAGGTAAGATTGCTTCCCCCCAAACCTGATAACTTGAATTCTATCCCTGGACTATACAGTGGAAGGAGAGAACCAACTCCTTAAAAATCATCCTTTGGCCTTCATATCTGTGCTATGGAATGTACCCTTCTCCTCAAGACAATAAAATGTAATAAAAAAAAAATACTGAAAATAAAGGTCCCAACAGCAGCCGCAGCAGAACATTTCAGCGAGCGCTGGGACAGCTGCACACAGTATGGCGTGCACACTGCACACAGTATTACATGCACACAATGAGTCTTCAAATGAGGACAGCAAGGAACAGAAGGATTACTTGAGGATAGTTAAGAAGTTTCTCAAATTTCATGAAAATTATCTAACTACAGGCTGTCAGTCTTTATGAACCTTGGGCAGAAGAAATACTTTAAAAATGCCACAACAGCCCACCTGAGAATCGAACCACTGGAAAAATGGGGGCAAAAGGGAAGTCTTGGAAGCAGCCAGAGGGACAGAGGGAAGAAGATATGTCAGACCCAGTGGCACCATGAGACTGGCAGGAGTGTCCCTGCGAGGAACTGTGCACATGCAGAGTCAGTGGGAAACCTTCTTGAAGAATGGAATGTCCAACCCAGAATTCCACCTGCACACTGCAGACACAGCTTTTGAAAGGAAGTGAAATCAATACAGTTCTCAGACTAGAGTACGGGTGCTCAACAAGTGAGGCCTACAAGGACTGTCCCAATGTTGCAATAGTGTGAGACAGGGAGCCACTGCTGCCACGGAATGAGGTCTGGAAATGGCAGACCTGGGTAAACAGAAAAGATCATCTAATCTAAAAACCTCTCTAAATGACAATCAGCTGTTTACAGCAAAATATTAACAGCGTATTATTTGGGCTTATGACATACGTGAAACTATGGCAACAGCAAGAAGTGGCATGGGGAAATAGCTGGATGCCACTGTGAGGGCCTGGCACTGTATTTGAAGGAATAAAGTTCTATTTGAAGACAGAATGTTGGCCAAAGCGGTTCCATATGCTTCCCCTAACATTATAGGCTAAAGCGGAGGCTATTGGTTACTCTCCATAACCTGGTGGTAAAGCCCTATTGCTGAACACAAAACTTACATGGTTGAACATGGAGAAATTGAGCTGGTGGCTAACTAGAAGCTTCACCCCTGCTGACTAGTACTGGAAGGTACTTTAAATGCTACTGGAGGAGGAAAGAAAACAATTTCACATGTACATAGGAAATCAGGAGGCTAGACCCGCCATACAGGTAACCATATTAAATGTAAATAAGTATAAAAGCTTCCATCAAAAAGAAGAGATTGTCAGGCCAGAGAGAAAATGTTCAGCCTCACATCCTTTTGCTCTTACCAGAGAGGAAATAAAGGCCACAGTCATTATGATGCTGTGACAGTTTCAGAAGTCAGAACAAGAAGTCGTGAGGGTCCTAGCCGGGCTGCTTGTCTGTGCTGTCCCTCTCTACATAACCCCCTTCTCCTGTGGTCCTGGGCCTTTAGGGGGTTCACATCTTAGTCTTAGGACAAGTGTCAGAGCCAAATTCAGAGATGTGGGGTCTTTTAGAGCCAGGCAAGTGTGGGAAGGGGAGGAGACACAGAATCCCATTGATGTTCTCCACTCCAGAGATTATGTCTGCAAGTAGAGAGGGCAGATGGCAAGGAAGGCCAGAAGCCAGGCATTCAGTGAAGATCCAGAAGCCTGGACCATGTTTCAGAGAAACAGGACTGCAGTTTGGGTCCCACTATGAGGGCTCTACTGGCTGGTTTTGTGTGTCAACCTGACACAGGCTGGAGTTATCACAGAGGAAGGAGCCTTCCTTGAGGAAATGCCTCCACGAGATCCAGCTGTAAGGCATTTTCTCAATTCGTGATGAAGGGTGGAAGGGCCCATTGTGGGTGGTACCATCCCTGGGCTGGTAGTCCTGGGTTCTCTAAGAAGGCAAGCTGAGCAAGCCAAGGGAAGCAAGCCAGTAAGTAACATCCCGCCATGGCCTCTGCATCAGCTCCTGCTTCCTGACCTGCTTGAATTCCAGTTCTGACTTCCTTTGGTGATGAACAGCAATGTGGGAAGTGTAAGCTGAATAAACCCTTTCCTCCCCAACTTGCTTCTTGGTCATGATGTTTGTGCAGGAATAGAAACCCTGACTAAGACAGGGCAAAGTAAGGTGGTGTCTGGACACTCACTCAAACCTGTAGGTTATTCGTCTGAATCCTCAGACTAAGTTCTCACCTGCACTTCTCACTGCGGCCTGGTTCTACTTCCCCAAGTCTAACTGTCACTATACAGGATGTCTGGCTGCCAGCTCTAGAAAATCCCCACTGATACACAGTGACCTGCTGAGAGTCCCAGGACCACGTACAAGCAGAACCTGGCATCAGACAGAGGGAGAAACCAGTCTGCTCTGCCAGAGCTAAACTGAGGAATGGCAAGGAATACCAAGGCAGGATGCTGACGGAAACACAAGAAGCTGCTCTGGGCCCAGTGTCGGAAGGGAAGGGCAGAGCCAGGGCTGTTCTCTATGGGCAAGGAGGCCAGCACAGGCTCATTGGATAGTGTGGACTCAAGCCTTGCCTCCAGGATATGAGAACTGACGTTCTGGTCAGCAAGAGTTCAAGCCAGTCTATCAACAGTCTCTTCATTCTGGCCCAGAGTTTTCTGAAAGACCATTATAGTCGGTATGGTCAGGGGAGGTCAGAGGGCATGAGGCTCAGCAGGGCTGGATGGGTCACTTGGAGAATGGCTCGAGATGACCTTCCAGAGGGCCACCACCCTGTTCACCCCTTCATCTACTTCAGGTTGGATAGACAACTAGAAGACCCATGCTTCCAGCCTCTGTACCACCTTAGCAGACTCCTGGCCCTTATAGGAGCCCAGCATCCTGAAGGATATGGCACTCACAGAGCTCTGACAACTAAGGAACAGGAGCTGACAGGTAATATGCCGGCCAAAGCCACAGTGGGGGCTCCCAGTGCCAACTAAGACAAGACTCGGACCCAGCCGGCTGTCTTTCCTAGGAATCTGGCAGTAGTAACATTTCCAGCCAGCAGGTGGTGGGCGGTACCCCACACCCGCCAGGAGCTTCTCCTTACCTGTGCTCAAAGCAACACCACATGCCCTCAACAATTCCAGGCCAGTTACTAGGACACAAGGCAGCGGCGAAATGCAAGGTCCCTTCTAGATAGGAGCCACCCTCAAGATGGAGCTGTCACTCTGGGAACATGTCTGAGTGTCCCTAAGGGACGCAGGGCACTTCCAACTCTCCCTGGAATGTGGAGTGACACAGAAAGATGGAGCATTCACTCTTTCACTCATTATTTCAACAAGCCTACTCTTAGGCAAGCTGTCAGGGCCAGGAGAACTACTGAAGCCCTACCTCACTATGTGAAGCAGGATGAAGGCCAGAGCAGAGGCATCCGGGGTCCTCTCAGCCTGGGTGGGGCTGGAGACACTCAGCAGATACCCTGCTCCAGACTCATCGCCTCCTCTTCTCCACATAGCCTTGATGTGACCTTGTCACCTATACACGTGCCCCAACTGCTGTTTCAGGCCAGATGTATGGGCGCGGCTTCTCAAAGAATTCCATTTCCTTTCCCACTGAGCAACGGGAAAGGTGAGGCTCGCTGTGCACACCATGACCACACCAGCGAGTATTTTCTAACGAGTATCTACGTTTCAGGGAGAGGCTCTGGTAGGGTGTGTGTTTCCCTAAGAGTCAGAGGTTGGTTTCTCATGTTAAAAAGGTCAACTAAACATTTTAATAATATTTTCACCTGTGACTTGGAGTGGAAAATCCAAGGCTAGCCAGGATGCTTAAAGAACATTTAGACAGCTCTGTTAGGGTGAGTCTCCTCATTCCTAGGGTGCACAGGCCTCTTCCTGCTGGGCAGACCCAGAACACAGCTCTTCTTGTCTACTGCCTACTATCCGAAATCTTCGCTCTGCCAAGTCCCAGGGCAGAAGGGTTTTCAGGGATGTTTGCCCTTTCTTCTCCCTCTGTGCCCCTCCATGGTTATAGCACCAGACACTGCCACCAAGGTGAGGAGGCCATTCTGGGTTGGCACAGGAAAGTCAGCCACCAGATTGTGACACAGTGGTGAACTGTGTGGATGATGCTGGTCACTGTGGGGTACAGGGTCCTGGAGATGGTGGTGGCAGTGGATAGGCCCCATGGACAGTGGTGGCCAGGAGGATGGCAATGCAGACCATGTAGCTGGTGATGGAGGCAGGGTTCAAGATGATAGGGATGACAATATGGCGGCTGAAGGCAGCAATGCTTATGGCGAAGGTGAGTGTGCCAGTGGAGGCAATGATAGTGGTCGTGGTGGGGCTAATGGCAAAATCATTGGTAGAGCTAATGGTGATTGGCGCTGGATGTGGCAGAGGGTAAGAAGATGGTGTTTTAACTATAGACTACGTTGGCTCAGGTGTTTCTAAGTGGATTTGAGTAATTCAGGAGATGGCTAGGCTGGTGTCAAGTGGTTACTTCACTACAGATCATCCCTTTGTGCACAGGTGACTGGCTCAGGGTCAGACCCTGAGAACATGGAGGCTGGCACTCAGGCTCTGCAATCCACTGAGACCTCTCTAGCACTCCTGTTTGGGGCTGGGGAGAGGAATTACCCTTGGGAGCCCTGTTTAGAGGGTCTGATCCTGGTGGCCAACCTCCCGGGGACTAAGATGGGGAGGGGGAGGGGTAAACCCCTCTACACTGCCCCTAGCTGCCAGCCCTGCCCAGCGCAGGTCTCCTGCAACGAAGCAAATCATGCCCGAATTCCTTCTGGCCATGAGCCTTGGGTGTTAACTGTGGGTGAGGCTGAAATAGCTTAGAGAGGGCTGAGACCATCACAAGCCAGATGCCCCACTGGGGTAACTGTGGCCGGAGGTCATGTGCCTACTACCACATAGCTCTCTATGAAGGTACAGGATCGAGACTCCCGACTAGGCACTGGGGGACCCGCAGCTCTGCGGAAGCCTGTCGAACTCTGCCAACGTCCCAAACAGGTCGGGCCTTGAGCAGCAGGGGCGCGCCGCGTTCCGCTGGCCGGGCTGTCGCCTAGGTGCCCTGGCGGCTGCGTGCCCCGCCCTGCCCACGCCTCTCCCGCCAGTCGTTGTCCGGCCTTGGCCGCGGGAGAGAGGAAGCGCTGTCCTCATTCCACCTCTGGCTGCCGCTGTGCCAAGTTGCTGGCGGCGGCGTCAAGAGTTGGGGTGGAGGGCAGCGGCGCCCTCCCCGGAGCCCCCTCGAGCTCGGGGTTACTCACGTAGAGTCCGGAGTGCTCGGCGCCGAAGAACGGAAAGGGCACCGAGAGAGGCTGCAGCCCTGAGCCGCCGTCGTCCTGCTTCGGGGTGACGGCGTCGCCGCGCTTCGTGCCGAACGGGTAGAAGTCGGCGAGGGCCACCGCAGCGCGCACCCCGCGTGTCCCGAGCCCCAGGGCTGCGGCCAGCAGCAGCGCCCAGGCGGCGCCGCGGCGCATCGCCAGAATCTGAGGGCAGGCCACGGGGCTCGGGCAGGTGGCTGCAGTCACCGCACGACCGACTGGCCGCACCGTTCCCTTCCGCTAGCTCGCGTCGCACTCCGGAGACCCGCGCAGTTTAGGAAGGCGCGAGGCAGGACCGCGGACCGCCTGCCTAACGCGGGGACCCGGGTTTAAATAGCCTGCCCAGGCGGCCACCCGGGAGGGGCGGGGAGAGGCGGGGTCATGCAAATAGTGGCATTTTTAACTTGCTGGACCGCGGAGTGGGAGGGGGCCAGAGCGCAGCTCCCAGGCTCTTCTGTGTCGTGGCTCATTAAAGCCGAACTAGTACTGGTTTGGCTCCACCTCCAAACCCGAGGCCCTTTTGCTCTCTTGCATTTGAGCTGTGTTGAGGTGAGGACTTACAGTCTCCTGTCACCAGCTTAGGGCCTGCCCACAGGAGGAGCGTGGGCTAACCCAGCAGTTCCGAAGCTGACTTGTTGCCCTAAGGCCTGATTTTGAACAGGCTTCCTGTGTGTCCTCTGGGGTCCCTGTCAGGCCAGAGCATCTGGCTTTTCCTGATAGAATGTCAATCTGGGCCACTTCTCCCTACAGCACTTACACGAACCTTATGTGGCCACACCCCAGCCCTAACCTAGGACATTAACTTTCAGAACCAGCTGAAACCTGTCCCAGGGACTATTCCTTATCTGGTACACTGAGGATGAACCTTGGGTCTGGGAGACTTGAAGACTTGCACAGCTTTCTCTCACGTAAGGACTTTTCCCTATGGGATCAGTCATGCAGCACAGCTGGACAATGTTAGGGAAACCTGAGGGGTAGGCTGGTCACTCAGGCCCTGGGGGCAAGTCAGTTGCTGTGGCACCCTAACCTTTCTTGCTCTTCTTAAGAACTGCTTTGTGAACTCAAGAAGATAGACTCCAGAAAACCAAATAACCCCATTAAAAAATGGGGCACAGAACTAAACAAAGAATTCTCAACAGAGGAATATTGAATGGCTGAGAAACACCTCAAAAAATGTTCAACATCCTTAATCATCAGGGAAATGCAAATCAAAACAACCTTGAGATTCCACCTCACACCAGTCAGAATGGCTAAGATAAAAA
>NC_034594.1:70531289-70544672 GCF_900095145.1 Mus pahari | reverse complement strand
GGCCTAGTCAGCCATCATTGGGAAAAGAGGCCTCTTGGTCTTGCAAACTTTATATGCCCCAGTACAGGGGAACACCAGGGCCAAGAAGGGGGAGTGGGGGAAGGGGAGGGGGGAGGGTATAAGGGACTTTGGGATTAGCATTTAAAATGTAAATGAAGTAAATACCTAATAAAAGTTGAAAAAAAAAAAAAAAGAATTGCTTTGTGCCGGGCGTGGTGGCACATGCCTTTAATATCAAGCACTCGGGAGGCAGAGGCAGGCGGATTTCTGAGTTTGAGGCCAGCCTGGTCTACAAAGTAAGCCCAGGACAGCCAGGGCTGTACAGAGAAAAAAAGCACTGTCTCACAAAGAAAAAAAAAGCTATTATATCATTTATATGAGTTCTCAGTCTCAAAAAAACAAAAACAACAACAACAACAACAAAAAAAAAAAAAAAAAAAAAAAAAAAAAAGAATTGCTTTGTAAGTGGCTGTCCTGCCTCAGGGGTGCAATCTGGTCTCTTTCTGTGTCCCCTTAGGGCCTCTTGGGAGCCTCAGTTCCCACCACCTTGTCTGCTCCCAGATCCTACTATTGGGTGACATGTGACTATAAGCCAAATCTGGGATCCCCAAAGACAAGATGCTACCTCTCAAAGAGAAGCAAGGAAGGAAAATGAAAGAAAAAAGAAAAAGCTACAGGAGTAACAGCAGCTGCCACCGAGATTCTGGTTTGTGCTGGCTTTGCGTTTTTTCTGGATTTCTCAAAATCTCTCTAACAAGCATGTGCTGTGTCTCAGTTCCACAAGGGACATTGCATATTATTTTTCAAGCATAGCAGAGAGGTCTCCATGTGTCAGTCAGGGGTTCCTAGCTTACAAAGATCCTGTTCTTAGCACCTCTGTGATACTCTCAACCCTCAGCTTCAGGGACCAGGCACCAGATTTAAGGAGGCGGCCCCTGACGGCCATTTTTGTCTGCACTGACCACCTGTACCCCACACCTGGTGCGTGCGTGACTTTCCTTCCTCCGGCCCACCCCTCCAGCTCTGTGCAGTGACCCTGTTTGGCAGAGGGCTAAGCCAAGACTGGAGATGTGGAATGTTTGCTGTACAGTTGGCCAGAGAAAATCAGCCTCTGGTGCCAGGCGCGGTGGTGACTTCAGTCCCAGCACTCAGGAGGCAGGTAGGTGGATCTCTGAGTTCGAGGCCAGAGTGAGTTCTAGGACAGTCAGAGCTACATGAAGAAACCCTGTCTAGCAAAAACAAAAACAAAACAAAAACCGATCAGACCTTGGGCCAGGCTTCTGGATGTAAGAATACTCTCTGGTAAACGCCCTCGTCTCATTGACCAGACCACATCACGGTCAGGACCAGGCCTCCTCCTGCACAGCTTTTAGCACAGAGCTGCCAGCAGGCCTGGCCACTGAGCTGGGGACCTAAGAGCCTCTTGCTTCCTAGTGTTGGGCACGGGGCCTCCTTGGAAGCTCCATTCTCCTCTCTCATTGGCTTTCTCATACAGAAGTGTAGCAGGCAGCACCAAGCCTAGAGAGAACTCAGAGTTGCCTTTCTGCCCATGGGACACCGAGAAGAGGCCATAACTACCGATCCCTGCTCTCTCCGACCACACAACCTCGCTCTACCTAATGCCTGTCTCTGTTCCCATCTCAACGCTGCCAACCTTCTCCCGGAGCACATGCCTCAGAGGGTCCTAGTCAAGAGTTTGGGTCTGCTTGGGGACTTCTGGGTTGCCGCAGCACTCAGCACACTGTCAAGTACACAGGTGCTCAATAGAGTCGTTGAGTATCCCTGCAGGTGTGGTGCGCTAGTGGTGAGCCATGGGGTCCTGACTGCTTTCCACTAGAATCTCCTGACCAGCTGCGGGGTGCCAGGACAGAGGCCCATCTCAGAGCTGGGCTTGTGCACAGGTCCAGCTGCAGGCTGGATCCTCTCTTCTCCATCAAGGGTAGTGGTGTGGTGCTTACGGCCATCCCCAACTGGGTGCCCTGTGTAGATTTTCAACAAGGCCTGGGAGACAGGGTTGGGGGTGAGGTGGAGAGACTAACAGATCTCACTGTTGTTGCTGGGTATCACATTACACACACACACACACACACACACACACACACACACTCTTTCTCTCTCACACACACAGGAGACCCACAGGCAAAAAGAGAGAGAGAGAGAGAGAGAGAGAGAGAGAGAGAGAGAGAGAGAGAGAGAGAGCAAAAGGAAAAAATACTTGCTAAAAATATGATCAGGAAATACTTTTCAGCAACAAGCTGTTTTAGGTTCCCCTCTGGGCTCAAGGGCGCCTTTGTCTCTACCACAGAAAATCNAGAGAGAGAGAGAGAGAGAGAGAGAGAGAGAGAGAGAGAGAGAGAGAAATCTTTTTTCAGGTGCTAAAAATATGATCAGGAAATACTTTTCAGCAACAAGCTGTTTTAGGTTCCCCTCTGGGCTCAAGGGCGCCTTTGTCTCTACCACAGAAAATCCACATTTATCACAACCCAAATCGTTTTATCAAGCAGGCTCATGTTCTGCAGCAGGAAACCTGAGCTTCCCAAGAGGCCTGTGACACTTTAATTTAGGGCCTGACTGTGTGTGTCTGTTTACATGGGGGAGCCCCAGAGCCACCCCACCAGATGTTCAGGCCTTAGGAGTCCATGAAGGTCAAGATGGGGAACACTATCCTTGTTCCGCCTGGTAGGGGAATTAGGTTAGTCAGCTGGTCCCACACAGCAGGCCTGAGGCTACAGCCTACCCTACCTTTTGCTCCTTCTCTTTAGAGGTGGCTGGAGTAACACATGCTCTCTACAATAACTCTTTCCTTCATACAGCACAAACAAGCCCTTCCCTCCCACCAGTGACTATCTACTGTTCCAGGATGGGTTGGGAGAGGCCTCAGGGCCCTGGGGAAAGTGGGTCCCATCTCCTGAGGAGAATTACATGGCCCACCCATATGTAAGACTGGACAGTTCACCTTGACCAAGAGGGGAGGGGCGTCATACCTGCACGCAGCATGTGCACAGGAGACCTGACAACCTCAGCACCCACGGTGTGACCATTGCTATTGATCTTGGGGTAACAGTTAGCTGGAGCTCAGCAAATGCTCTCAAAATTGCCATCACTTGTTTTGCCTCCAACAAATAGGAACTGAATGCAGGTGGGGCTCAGGCAGAACTTTCCCACCCACTCGAGTGGGTAGTGATGCAGGAGTTGGTCTATGGAAATCTCTGAGTCTACTTGAGGTTCATGGTGGCTAGGAACACATGCATACGTGGACTTGGGCTCCACAGGTATCTTGGAGGCCATCTCCTGCAGGGAGCACTCTATTCCCTGTCTCCCGAACACTGAGGCAGCTGACATAGGTTGGGCATGTAGACCTGAGAAACCACAACAGATTAAAGTCATGCTGCTAGAATTTTTTTTTTAAAGGAATTGGGAATACCCTGATATCATCATGCCAAGTAAAACATTTGGGAGACGGTACTCAGAGTAACATGCCCACTCCAACCACCCTAAAGGAACTTCTCAGGCTCCCCTCTGCAGCAGTGGGGCCTGGATTACGTGTGGTGGTTTAACCTTTACATTTCTCCTGTGAGGTTTTATTTTCTTGTATAACAATCTTTCAGTCAGGCAAAGATCACATATTCCAGATGGTTTCCAAAGAGCGGATCACCCAAGGATATTGCAGTGATCTCGGTTGGTGTAACAAATTCCACAGCATTCTGCAGTGACAAAGTTGCCCAGTGACATTTCTCAGATGTATCTCCACTTTCAACTGACACAGGCTACATTTTAAAAATATTAATGTCTTAGACATCTCAACAGTACATGCTGGTTATATCCTGCTCCAACAATAGTTAAAATGGAGCTCTGGCCAAACCCTTGGGTAACCTAGTTTGGAGCCACCAGCTTTGCCAGCCTCTCAGGTCACTAGAGGGGGAAGACAAATAGAATACAAGGGCCTGGGCCCAGGGAGAGCTCCGCTGTCACAGCTAGAGATTGGCCAGTACCAGACATGTAGTAGGAGGCACTATATGTACAACTCCAGGCATCATGAGAAGCCCTGGGACTCTATCGTTGCAAGACCAGGCATGAGGGCCAGTTTCATGTTTTCATAGACATCCAGAGTACCTGCGCAGAATGTTCAGCTCACGAGCGGAGGTGAGCCTCACAGCTGGGCTAGTATCTTCCAAATGGACATTGGCATCCATCGAACTTCATATAAGAACCAAATGAAGAAACCACCGTCCCTCCCTTGGAAGTGAGACTGGGCAGTTCCAGCAGTGAGGTATCAGAGCCCATTCCTCTCAAACTCTGGGGAGTGAGAGGCAGAAGGCCAGGTCCCCTACCACCTGCATAATCTGAATTGTTCACCCCAGCTGCCTCCTTCTCTGACTTCCCCTCTACTGTGGGGTGCCCTTCTGTCCACTTTAGTTTGCATGCCTTTGCCTGCAGCTCCTCTGAGCAGGTGGATTGGGGCATGACCAGCATGGGGTGAGCTGTGGAGTACTGGATTTGATCCACTGACTGCAAATACTTAGTTACCTATCTGATTTTGGCCTATTGCTAGGTTTCCACAGCCATAAACTGTGTGGTCTCAGAGCACTTCTTTGAAGGCCTTCCACAATCACCCACTCTGCCCAGGGCAGTGATCACCAGCTAACACATACCAATGTGCATATGCCTTAGAAAATGTTTAGAGAAATGCAATATATTCTTTAGAAAATATCCCTTCTCAACACAAATACATTCCTTTATGTTGAATAAGTACACATATCTCCTACATTGATGAAAATACTCAAAGTGTGGCAATCTCAGAAGCCCTTACTGTACTGGAAATGCTCTCCTGAGCAGCCAGTGTAAAGATGGTCCTGGACCACCAGGGAGCACCTTGGTTGGATCGCCAGGGAGCACCTTGGTTGGGTCGCCAGGGAGCACCTTGGTTAGGTCACCAGGAAGCACCTTGGTTAGGTCACCAGGGAGCACCTTGGTTGGGTCACCAGGGAGCACCTTGGTTAGGTCACCAGGGAGCACCTTGGTTGGGTCACAGTGTCTCATTTTGGTGCTAAGAAGTGTCCAGACCTCTCCCTGATGAAGTGTGTCCCTGCTTCCAGGTATATTCACAGGATACCTCCTCAGCTGTCAACTTCAGTCCCATTGATATCCCTGGGACACCAGTGAGCCTTGCAAGGTCAGGAAGAGGAAGGCATTAATGCTTTAGGCAGGCTCCTTGAATAAGCAGTGGAGGAACCCCTTGGCCTTCTGTGGAAATCTCCAGTTTCTGTTCCCCTCTCGGGTTTTTGAGGGGATGGTGCAACACTTCCACAGGGGAGCTGCAGACCAGAGAAGGAAGAAGGTGAGGGCTAACAACAAAGTCCCAGTTTCTCAGGCCTCCATGGGTCAGCCCATCCTCTCTCCTCTGCCAGGCTGTGTTTACTGTGTGTGTAGGTGGGCATATATCAGGGTACCTATGGCACCGCCAACTTCTCCTTTGTCCAAGGAAGCCATTACCAATGGTCTCTGTGTTCTTCCTTTCAGAGCCTGGGCTTCAGGACCCTTCTTCACACTGTCATCGGCGATAAAGCCTATCGGCCCACCTCAATTACGTGTTAAGTTCAACCAGAGGTCTGACGAGATGGCTGATTTTAAGTCCCTTGTGATCTTGAAGTAAACTGACAGGCTGTCACATATCTTGGCCTTAGCTACATGACTGTGACTGGATGGATTCCAGGAGTTTCCTGCCTTTCCTGCCCCATGCCAGAGTCCTTGAAGAGGCTTCAGGGGGTCCTGGCAGAAACACAAGCCATGGGATGACCTGCACCCCATGGTGCAGGCAAGAATTTACCAGGTTGCCCGGTAGCCTAGGGGCACTAGAAAGTGCCATTTACAGTGCCAAAGAGACTTGTCAGAAGGGAAGACAAGTCATTCTGACCAGCGCTAAATAGGAGAAAGGCACACAGATGCCAACAGGTGAGGCAGGAACAGGGTCTGGTAAGATGATGGCCTTGGTCTCCATAGCAACCAGAGCAGGATTACCCACTGGCATTTTCTAGCATTTTTTTGGGTGTGTGTGTATGTGTGTGCGAAATGGGAGATTCTGGAACAGCTTCAGATCGCCAATACTCCTGTGGCCAGCGAGTCACGGGGTTGCATCTGAGTCATTTCCAGCCACCTGCCACCGTGACGGGACCGCAGTTCCTGGATGCGGAAGATTCTGTGGCCTCTGGATGTGGGGTGTGGTGGCTGGCCTTGCAGGACATTGTGTTTTTGGCTCTTGCCGGTGGAAATGTTTTCCATGTGTTTCCCTGTGTTTACAGAACTGAGGGCACGGAATGTAGCCCGTGGCAAGGGAGCTGGTTTGACAGGGCCTGGCCACCAGTGCCTGACCCAAGTAGCAGGTCCAATTTAGAGATGGAGCCCCGGGCCCAGTATGGTCTGAGGGGTGGCCAACATCCCTGCTCCCTGCAGCAGAAAGGAGTATCAAAGGGCAATGTGGTCCAGCCCAGCTGGAAGCTGAGGTCCTCATAGGCAGGACTTCTGCAGTCTGGGAGGAGTTGGGGAGGGAGTCGTGTGCTCTGGTTGGTGGCTGCCTATGTGCGCACCTTCTCACATTTGTTTGTTGATCATGGCCCCTCTATAGTGTATAGCACCAGTTTCTCCACTAGCATAGAGCCTTAACATGTCCCCCAGTGCATGCCACCCAGCACAGGGAATGAAGGGAAGGTACTGCAGTGGAGGTCAGTGCTTGGCTCAAAAAGGTCTAGTCACTGTGGGCCTGTTGCTGCCGCTGCCACACTTCCTGGTCCAGCCGTTTCTTCAGGCTAGCTACCTGGAAACAGAGTATGGGCTGTCAGGTGGGGAGGGACCCCAGGAACACAGTCATGGAGAGTTGAGCCAGGGAAGACTCTGGAAGCTGCAGTCTACAGTGCCTAAGGGTGTGGGCATGGGATAGAAACAGCAGGTAGACGGACAGAGGGACTCATCGGCTTAGGCCTGCCATCTTAAATGTCTGCGAGCATCCTGTGAACAGTGAAGGGCTTATTTTCTGTTCAGGCCAGGAATATACTTCAAATGACTGGGTTAAAATAAGCATCGCTAGTGGGTTAGGGAAACGAAATTGAGGATAAAGGCAGACACTTCCCCAGCCTCTGTATCTCAGTTTCCTTTCTGTAAAATACAATGTTGACCATCAGTGGTTCTAAGGTGGTTTAGTTTTTGTTTTATTTTTGCAACAGGGTTTCTCTGTGTAGCCATGGCTGTCCTGGAACTCCCTTTGCACACCAGGCTGGTCTCATACTCGAAGATCCACCTACCTCTGCCTCCTGAGTGCTGGGATTAAAGGTGTGCACCACCACTGCCCGCCAGCGGTTCTAGATCCTAAGGTTCTTATGACTTAGCAGCTCAGCTATGACAGGCTCAATGCAGGCGCACACTTGTGTGAGTGCACTGTATGCATATCCCCAGGGCTCTGCGTTCAGATGCACTTCCTAACCCACTAAGCTTCTCACATTCTGGTGTTCTCCCTGGGACTCCAAGGACAAGCCGTGGTTCCAGCACTGTGAAGTGTACAAGACAGTTATATCACCCGGGGACTAGCTGGTCTCATGGATACCTCTGACAGAAACTATCCTATTCATCCTCTTGGGGACAGGGCGGTGAAGATCCAGAACCCAAGTTCTACCACTCCCTGAGCTGTACCTGAGCCACGGAGCCATTCCCACGAAAGGGCAGACATACAGAGCAAACTGGGAGCCAAGGCTTCCAATAGAGGTCACGTGGTTGCCCCTGCATAGGGTGCCACGGAAACAGAGGCCCTTCCTTTCCCCTTACACGACCCTGCTCGGAGGACCTGGGCTGCAGGCCCTACCTGCCTTTCCAGGACCTTTACCCTCTGCTGGTGAATCTGCTCACGAGACTCCAGAGCCTGTGTGGCCTGCAGCTGGGTCTCATGAAGCCTCCTCGCCTCAGCTGCCAGGTCCTGCTGGTGCTGGGCAGCCAGCTCTTGGAGCCGCTGGGTGTGGGCCTGTTCCAGCTCAGCCATCTGGGCCTGGAATGAGAACACAGGCACCAAGGGCTGCTGGGATCCTCCGGGTGGGTCCTGTGGGATGCCCCACCCTATCTTGGGGGTTGCACTTCCTGTCTTGGCCCCACTGCTTTCTACTGGGGTGCTGGCCTTGGCCCAGGACCAGCAGCAGACCTGGAGCTGGCATACGTATTAAGCCCACAGGTTTTGAGTCCAGGCCACCTGCTAAGGGCTTTGCCGGGCTGAAGCCCAAGCCACAGGCCCCTGGAGTGGGCCTTAAATCTGTGTGAACAGCATCCCAGGTTCCCTTTGAGGTCATTGAATATTGTTGATTATCCATCCTCCCTAAAGGGTAGTTAACTGGAAATGGGGGCGGTGTGCCATGGTGGACGGGGAAACTGAGGCCTCAAACTGAGCACAGGTTGGTGTCAAGCCCTGAACCTAGGAGACATATATGGCCCTGTCCTCCAGGCCTGCCTGATTCTTTGTTCTGTTTCTTGAGCCATTTTGCAAAGTCACGCCTGACTCACAAGGTCCCACCACCTCTAAAATACTGCCCTCAGTCCTGAGTTCGGATCTGCCTGGGACTCCCAGGGGATCTCTTGTGGACTGCACTGCTGTCTTGGTCTCAGCTTGGCACTCTTCGTGGATGGTGACCTGCCCAGCTGCCTTTTTCTGTGCATGTATGCACATGTGGCATTCACAACCATGAGACAAGCATGGGTCCACCACTTGGGGACCACACCATTCGAATCTGCCCGAGGTTGATCCCCAAGCTTACGTACAGAGCCCGGGAACTCCACTGGCTCAGCTCACCTGCAGCTGCTGACTCTGCCGCAAGGCCCCATCTACTTCCTGGTGTAGGTGACTCAGAGACTGGAGCAGCAGCTCCTTCTTGGCCCCCAGCATTGCCGTGTCCTCCTCCTTCCTCAGGGTCTCCTGCTCTGCCTGCGGGGAGAGGGGAAGCAGAACTGTGGAGAGACTCAGGGTCTTCCCAGTAGAGGTACTGCCCCTGTCCAGGTCTGTAGCCACAGTAGGAGTTAAGGAGTGGGGAACAATTCCTGTTTTAGACCAGCAGAAATACCTGTAGTGATCCTTAGTTAGTAATGGAGGTGGCATTTGAAGACCTGTGTCCCTACTCCTTGTAAGACTCCCTCAGGCCTCTTGAGTCCTGCATGCTCCTGTGCCTTTTGCAGTGCACGGGACCTTCGACCTCTACACACCCAAAGCCGTGAATCTGGCTGTGGTTGCTCTCACAGTGCCAACAAGCCTGTGTCAAAGTGGCAGGGGTGGTTGTAGCTATCCATTCTGAGACAGAGCCATTCTTAGTCACTCACCCCACCAAGAGGGAGGGGTACAGGAGAGAAGGAGTGTCCCATAGGTTAGATGTGAGACATCAGTAGTTTCCATGGGAAGGTCAGGGGGTCCTTTTACCCTGCAGATGGAACCTCTGGAAGACACAACTGATGTGGAATCCTTTCTCTTGGAGAACAGCAGAAGCCCGCCTGCTCACACAGGGAACTTTGGCTCTTCTCAGGGTGTTCTCAGAAGTGTATGGGACCCTCGCTTCACAGCCTTACCAGGTCCGCTGTCACCAAGGCAGGACTAGAGCCAGGCTTTGCTCTTAAGCCAGACTGCCTGTCTGCTCACTGCTGTGCCTGCCTGCTTCTGGCCTGGGGTCAGGAAGTTCCCTCTTCAGTACCAGGCGGGCCTACCTTTGCCATCTGGGGTCTGAAGCCCACATGAGATTCTCATGGACCCTGGGATAAAGGGAGTTGTTTGCATGGGCAAACATATAGGGTCAGGATCTGAGCCTTAAAAAATGAAACAGAATAAAAAACTTTCTTGTTCGGGACTGAAAAACACAAAGAGTCCTCTCCACTGGAAAGGGGACCCTGTTTCTTTAAAAATCTAGTTATGCTGCTCGAAATGCAGGTTATAAAGAGGAGAGAAAAGTGAAATCCAAAATAAATAAATGTCCACATCCGGGTTTCCCCTCCTGAGACACCAATAAAGGGTTTATGGGTTTGTGGGCCCCTCACAGCTGACCTCCTGGAACTAATTAGCTGTTCCTGCCCTCCCCCTCTTGGGCCCCAAGGATCCAAGGTTGGCATCGTGCCCACAACGTGCTCTGTTGCCCCTAGGCAGTGCCACCTCCCTTGCCCCAGCAATATCCAGGAAGGTATGATCCGACTGCCCACCCCTGCTCGGGCTGGGGACATTACATCTTTCCCTCCAGCAACTACAGCAAGGTCCTGGTGACTCTAGCCCTCCAATACCGCTTTCCCTCTGGGGGAGGGCAAGTAGCCTTGTTATAGACAAGCTGGTTGGTGGCTTTTGTAACTGCCCTCACCTACTGGGTCCTGCGCCCTGGGCAGGTTTAGGGTGGGGGGTTAAGTAAAAAAGCCTTGAGAGGGGCAGCCTGCCTTGGCTCTCATGCCTGATGCCCTCAATGTCTCCACACCGATGGTTCTGCTTCCTTGCTTTGCAAATGGGGGAGACAAAGTCCCAAGGGATCAGGTTGCCAGTTGACCAGCCTGGCAGATTCTATCCTCCCCTCCTCTCCCTTACATGCCATCTGCCTCCTGACTGCTTTCTGTGGAGCCACTGCTCTGGGCCTCTTCTATCTCGGGGAGGGCAATGAGGGTATCAGAACTCCATGCTAGCTCAGGCTAGCCCAGAACTCTGCAAAGCTAGCTTAAAAGGGCTGTGTCCTGTCTCTTCCCATTTCTTTGTAGCATAGTAGACACCAGGCTGCATAGATTCCATCTTGTGCCCTGACTTGTGCTGAGCAACGACCATCCATAGCGCTACACAGCATCACTGCTGCTTGGTCTCATTATGGCCTGCCTGCCTGCTCTGCTCTACACAAGCCCAGTAAGCACTCTCCATGAGGAATATCAGAGGGGAGGCAGGCTATGAACGTGGAGGGAGGCTTGCAGAGCACCACACTGGGCCACCTCCCTTGCTGCCCCTGACACAGCCCATAACATCCTTAATGTCCAGTGCCACTTCCACTGTGAACATGACCCAGGGCCCCAAGTATTTGGGCAGAGCGGGCCACAAAGTCAGGGGTGGTGCCATTGATCCATGGTGTTTCACCTCCCTCAAATACAGTCAAGGTAGGATGCCTTGATAAGTCTCTACAAGATGCTTGAAGCTTTGGGGCTGGCTCTGAACTTGGCACCATTGCCAGGCCAAGTTCAGACACTGAAGCCGACCTGACCAACCTTTCTTTTCCCAGCATCTGCTTTCTGGCCAGCCATGGGACTTCCCCGCCCACCTCACCACTACTTCTTGCAGCCTTCCCTTGTGCCTCTAGGCATCTTTCCTGCCTTGAAACAAATACCTGTATGAGGCGCGTGCGCAGTGCCGCGAGCTCCCCCTGTAGGCGGGCCCGCTCGGTGCGCAGTGAAGTTGTTTGCTCTCGCAGGGCGCGCCTCTCTGCCCGATCCCTACGGCTCTGCGGAAGCACCTGAGTGGAGAGAGGCTGCATGAATGTGAGCCAGGGTTGGTGGATCCTGGCCTCTCGCAGCCAGGCGTTCTGTCTGAGGATGGTCTTGGGATCTTATTCTTGCCAGCAATCTATGCACTTGCTAATAACCCTCCTGGAGGTGTCAGCCCTCTGACTCCCTGTGGTGTCCCCCAAATCTGGGTCAGTGCATGACTTCACACCAGCCTCTGGCATCTCCTAGGTCTCCTTTTATGCTGAGGAACTTATTAGGTATTCGGATGCAGAGTCTTGTCATGGTGAGCAGGTTCATTGCCTCCTGGTGACAGATCTATTTGTCCTCCTGGGACCCCCTCACCTGCTGCAGGGGCTGCTCCAGGAGCCTCCCCTTGTCTGCAAGGCTCTGGCTGTGCCTGCTGCTCTCTTCCAGGGCCTGATGCAGGTTGTCTACTTGCTCCTAGGAAGAGAAGCAGAGAGAGAGGGAAGGAGAGAAGGGCAGGAGAGAGAGAGAAAGGAGAGAGGGAGGGGGAGATGGAGATGGAGATGGAGATGGAGATGGAGATGGAGATGGAGATGGAGATGGAGATGGGGAGGAGAGGAGAGGAGAGGAGAGGAGAGGAGAGGAGAGGAGAGGAGAGGAAACCCAGAAGCATGAAAGTCATGGCATCTCCTGGAGAGCTCGCAGGTCTATGTGGCTGTAATAGGCTGTAATGGTCACGGGTAATGTGCTGTGTGCTGGTTAGTGGTTGCTGCAACAGCAGAGGATGGAAGACTCTCTGAATCTCCTTTGGCTTCATTAAGAAGGACAGAACAGGCTACCAGCACCCTAAACCTGCCCTTTGGGCCCTAATTAATGGCTTATGTGTGTTGGGCATGAGGGGTGTGTGTACATGTACATATGGGCTTGTACACGTGTGTGTGTGTGTGTGTGTATGTATGTGTGTGTGTGTGTGTGTGTGTGTGTGTGTGTATGCAGGTGCATGTGTCTATACTAGAGGTCGATGCATATCATCCACGATCATTCTCTACCTTAGGTTTGTTTTATTAAGTTTATTTCATTTTGCGTATAAGAGTGTTTGCTTGCATGTATGTATATATGCATGCCTGGTGCCTGCAAAGGTCAGAAAGGTCACTAATTGGATTCCTTAGAACTGGAGTCACAGAGTGTTGTGGCCCACCATGTGGGTACTATCAGTCCTACACACCTGGGTTCTCTGCAAAAGAAGCAAGTGCTTTCAAGCCCCGAGCCAGCTCTCCAACTCCTCCACACATCTTAAGACGGGGTTATCTTACTGAACCTAGACCTCATTTATCCCACTAAGCTAGTCAGTCAACGGGCTCCAGGGATCCATCTGACCTCAAATGCTGGAGTTACAAGCTTGCTGCTGTCTAGTGTGTGCCAGCCCTCCTGGCTGATCACGCTGGCCACCTTGGTTTAATATTCTTCAAAATTCTGTTAGCACACCTCAAATCTTGTCTACCCTGTGAACATACAAAACTAAACCCAGAGCGCCCAGCCGAGGAGCAATCAGCAAGCCCACACTGTACAGAGACCCGTATGAAACTGACAGACAAGCTGTCTTCTGTACCAGGCCCAACCTCTCCAGGGAGCATGTGCACAAGGGACTCACAGAAACACAAAGTGACAAAAGGGGTCCAGGGAAGCTGGAAGAAAGACTTTGGGTAAAAACCCTCAGGGAGTCTGGGGTATAGCTCAGTTGCTAGGGTACATGCCTAGCATGCATGGAGTCCTGGGTTTGATCCCCAGCACTGCCTAAACCTGACATGGTCACGTCTTCCTGTAAACAAAGTACGTGGGCAGTGGAGGCAGGAGAATTAGATGTCCAAAGTCACCATTAGCTATGTACTGAGTTTGAGGCTAGCCTGGGCTACACAACCGAAAAAAAAAAAAAAAAAAAAAAAAAAA
>NC_034594.1:70497964-70531257 GCF_900095145.1 Mus pahari | reverse complement strand
ACGTGGGCAGTGGAGGCAGGAGAATTAGATGTCCAAATGAGGCAGGAGGATCAGTGTGAGTTTAAAGACAGTCTGGGCTACAGGATATAAAAAAAAAAAAAAAAAAAAAAAAAACCCAACCCAACCCAACCAACCAGCCAGCCAAACAAACAAACTAACTAACTAACAAAAACTAATACAGGACACATAACAAGCCACAGCTAGGAAGCCTGAAACACCAATAGGTTACTTTTTTCAGTTTAAAAACATAGAAAGCTGCAACAGAGGAGAATGAAGAAGATGGTATTATTAAAGATAGGAGCTGAAATGAATAAACCAGGTAAACATGAGGGAAGAGATGGAAGTTGATTATTTGACAAGACAGATGTTGGCCAAGGCAGATTAAGAACACCAGGAACAATAACAACAAAAAGGCCCACCATGGTTCAGGGCAGTGGGAATCTGATTCCAGATACACCTCTGCCCAGTGACCCGCTGTGCGCATGCATTCCTGTAACATTTACATATGTGTGTGAGTCCATCTAGGCTCAGGGAGTTGAGTAGATGTATACATAGGCATGCCTAACTCCCAAAAGACGCACTGCCCCAAGAAAGGGGCAAAGACAAAGACTGGCCAGGATTGGAAGAGTCAGTGCGCACGACAGGAGTTAACTGTTCTCAAAAAGCTAATTCCTGGGTAGTTTCTATCACTTCACTGATAGACAAGGGCAGGAAGCTTGACGGGTCTTTTCATGGCATGAAATATTCTTGGCACAAATAAATCCAAACAAATATGACGTCATTAAGGAATTACAGCTGCAAACATGTGACAGCCACTGTGGCTTCAGATTCACAACGTGAGCCCCTGCAACAGTGTGTTTCCAAGGCAGGCCAGGTGTGTCTAGACTTTGACCCTGGAGCTTGGTCCTGAGGTGTCCTTTCATCAGCAGGAGAGAGCTGTGGCTGTGTAAAGCCTGTGGAGCTATTGAGGATGCACAGGCTATAAGGGGAGGCCTGGGCAAGAGCCCAAGGACTCTTGGGTGCTGCTGGGACTCTGGGGCTGTGACCAGGTGCTAGTTCACAGAGAACATTAATAACCTCCCCACTGGGGCATGAGGAGTATGCACAAGGGAACAACTCTTGCTTCCTTTGCTTGGAAATCTATCCAGATGCATGTGCCCCGGTGACAAGACAGAGCATGTCCTCATGCTATGGACATGGCTGTATATACAGCTGGGTCCCTGGGGGTAGTTCTGTGTGTTGGTTTGGGTCCCCAGGATAGTCTTGTGTGCCTCCTTGCTCTTCTGGAGTCTCAGGGCAGCCCTGTGTGCCCTGTTGTTCTGCTGGGCCCTGGGGTAGCCCTGGCAACGGGAAGCAATTGCTCTCAAACAAGAGTCGCACTGTTTGCATAGCACGGCCTACCATTTAATTAGAAAAATATGGTTTTAATTAACTTTTTCTTGACAAACACATTGGCTTATGTGAACCAAAGGGGGTGGGGTGGGGGTGGGGTCAGTTCCTGAAAGTGAAATAAGTTGTATAACATGCAGGGCTTGCTTTGGAATATGCCCTAGGTTTGGCAGAGCCGGGAGGGGCGCCAGGGCAACCCTGTTGGGGTAAGTACCCAGCTGTAGCAAGGGGGCACTAGGAAGCTGTGAGAGTAGCCATATTCCCCAGGCCTCCAGCTGACCAGGAACATGTGGCATTTCACTAGGATTATGAGGGAAAGATGGCATAATATGGGTACATTTCAGGAGATTTCCATAAAAACAATCAAAGTGAAGTCTTCATTGAAGTCTTCGTACAGATGGAGGAAGCAGAGTGATGTCATCTCCGGGGTGGGCGTGGGGGAGGCACCAAGGGTAGACCTCTAAAGCCTGGGGAACCTGGCTTAGATGGGTGGCCCACTATGCCCCTCTGGACTCCACACTGGCAAGTCTGGGGCAGAGGGCACCTCTACGACACTGTCACTAGGAAGCCAGGCCTTTTTCTCCTTGTTCCCAGGTCAGAGGGTCTTTGGAAGGGGCAGGTAACTGCCCTGATGCTGGCCATCATGGCTCCGCACACCAGGAGCCACCGGAACCACTTTCTGTCTTTCTTCCCGTGGGGCTTTGATGTCAGGTCAGGGCCCATAAAGTTTCTACTGGCTCTTACTTCCAACAATACCAGAGTTTCCCTCTTCAAAGACATGCAAAGAAAAAGAAATCTCAGAAGAGTGACATTCACAGAAGAGAACCTTCTCTGTGGCCTGAGGCTCACAGTCACAAGCTGAAAAGTCATGGGAAGCTGTTGGCCAAGTGTAGGCTATGTCGGTATCGGGTAGAAAGCCCAGGTCTGCAGTATGTGTGACAAGTGGGGCTTGTGATAACAGGCAGCCTCCCTGAGGTTAGGCTAGAGGAGATTCAGAAACAGACCTTCCGTGCAACGACACAGGCAGAAGCAGCACAGGAAGAAAGAAACAAAGATCCCTGGGACAGGAGAAGTGGACCTAGCCTAGCAGTGAAAGGACCCTAGAGCACAGCCAGTGACAATCACCCTCGAGATGACCCTGGAGGAGTACCTGAGGACGGAGGCTGGAGGAAGAAGGGGAAACAACGAATGAACTGTCTTCTCATGGACAAGAAAGCACAGGTCAAAGTTCAGAGAAGTGAACATGGATGCAATTCTTGGGGGAAACTGTACCTCATCACCATGGCTCTGGTCAACGGGGTGGACGCCCTGAAAAGGCAAGGATGGCTGGAAACCAAAGCCAGGTGGACATGAACGTAGAGGGAAGAACACAAACGCTCAGCTGCGCACATGAGGTGCAGTGCAGGGCCACTGTCAGCCTTGGGACTGGTAGGACTGAGGACAAAGTATTGAACTGGAACCACCACCATTCTCCACCGTACACTGATGTGGGGACGCTACACTAGGAGGGGCATGTCGTGGAATCTATGTTGAAAATCTATAGAAATAGTTGATAGTGACAAAAAGGTGGGCTGGAGAGATGGCTCACTGGTTAAGAGCACTGACTGCTCTTCCGGAGGTCCTGAGTTCAATTCCCAGCAACCTCACGGAAGCTTACAACTGTAACTATAGTCCTATGTGATGCCCTCTCCTGGTGTGCAATAAAGCACTCATATGCATTAAATAAATCTTAAAGAATAGTGACAAAAAGAGTCATGGAGTGGGGCTGGAGAGATGGTTCAGTGGTTAAGAGCATTGATTGTTCTTCCAGAGGTCCTGAGTTCAATTTCCAGCAACCACATGGTGTCTTACAACCATCCGTAATGGGATCTGATCCATTCCTCTGGTGTGTAACTGAAGAGAGTTATAGTGTACTCATATAAATAAAGTAAATAAATCTTTAAAGAGAGCGAGAGTGGGAGATGTCAACACCGTGCCCCCATCCTGGGGAATTCAGGAAAGACATCCCATTGGCAGTATTGCAGTCTTTGTAAAGGTTTAGAAAGTCCACTTCCAAATGAATAACCTCAAGATGATAAGCTATTTTTGGCTGTGCTTGGATTGTTCACAGGAAGCACACACAGGTGAACATTCAGGTAAACAATACAGCTCTAGTCCAGTAGGCCACCCCTGAATTCTCAGATACCCCTATCTCCTGCGTATGTGGCCGATCCTGTAGTATCCATCAAAGCCACATCCTTTTACACACACACACACACACACACACACACACACACACACACACACACACACACACACAAACAGAGCTGTTGGGCTCAGAGGGTCTTTCTGAAACTCTTTTCTTCTCACCAACCCCCTGGGCTGATGAGGAAACTGCTCCCATATGTGGCTCTGCCTTCTGCCTTCCAATCACTGTATAAGACCCCCTCACAGGCAGAGGACCCTGCCCAACTGACTGCTGTGTACAGAAGGCCTCTGAGAGGGGCTAGACTCCCTCCATGCTCCCAGCATGGAGAAAGGGGAAGCAGGCCTGGTGGAGTGGTGACCAGTTTGACCTGGTATTTGCCTTTTCAGATGAAGCTTGGATAGAAGCCTGTGATACCCATGACACCTAAAGGCAGTCATCCACCTTGTCACTTGGGGACAAGTGACCTGTAGCTTTTACTCCTATTCCCACCTATGGCTTAACTTTATCCTTCTAGCAATAGGCTCATGGGATCCTGTTTTCCTGATTCTTGAGGGGAGGCCTTCCAGATGGGTGTGCCCTTCCCTACACATCTGGGTCTGCTTGGAACATTTGGAAGGCCTCAGCCACCCTCTGGAGTCACGCCCCTGCCCGGGAGAAGCTCGGCATTTGGTGCATTGCTGCACCTGTGGCCTGTGGTAGTGTCCTTTCCTGAGAGGGCAGAGGGAGGCCAGAGTCAGGTTCTGTCCTATGGTCTGGCCTAAAATTGAAACTCTAGAAGATACCCAACATGGGAACACACACTTGAGTCCCACGCCAGCCCTTTTGTGTCTGAGTGATACAGAATGAGACGCTGTCCTGGGGCAATGGCAAAGTGCCTTGAGAGGATCTCAGAGCTAGGCAGGGCCTCCCTGTGCCTGCCGCTGTGGTCTCAGATGGGTGTGTAGAACTGGAGGGCTGGAATCCAGGCTCTGCCAGCCCTTGCCAGCTCTGTCCCCACCGCCAGATCTCAGTTTCACCAGTCTGTAAAGATAACTCTGCAGGGATGGGCCCAAGGCCCATGTTCTGTTGACCGTGATGGTCATCCAGTGACCTGTGCTGAGCGCCCGGGAGTCCTACCTGCAGCCTCCTCCTCTCCTGGGCTGCAGCTCGAGCACTTGCCAGGTGCTCTGCCTCCAGTCTCTGAAGCGCCTCCTTCTGCAGGGCCCGTGCTGCCTGGGCACTCTGCAGTGCACTCTCTGCCCTGCGCTGGCCTGTGGGGAAGAAGCAATGCAGCCTGAGGCTCTTAAGCTTGGCAGATCTACGGGGTAACTGCCACTTGGCACCACCCTGTCCCAGTTCACCGACTGCAAGTAGATTCAGTGGGCTGAGGCAAGTGTCACCTGGGCGCAGGGATGGGAGAGGGTCTCTGTCTCTGTAGGAGTCGGGGGAGTGGTCCTGGGTTTGACCTTCTGACCGTGGGTCACTGATCCCTGTATCTGCTCCGCTCTCTTTGCCCACCATCTTTCCTTTTTTTTTTTTTTTTCCCCTGAACTCTAGGCTGCCCCATTCCTGCACACTGCCTTTTTAATGTGAAGGGCAGTAAATTTAAACTAGTTGGCAGAGAACCAGGCCAAGGGCCTCTCTGAGAAGGTGACAAGGGAGTCAGTCATGTGGCTTTCTGGAAGGTGCCAAATAGAGGACACAGCTGCAGCTGGCCTGAGGTGAAACTGGAGGAGGTAGAGGATGGGCAGATTCAGCAGGCCCCAGAGGTCGCTGGAGTCCACCCCTCTAATGGGAGGACACCACTGAGAAAGGTGGCGCCAAGCCACCCTGGGGACTGGGCACAGTCCCAGGCCTACCCTAGAGCCCTCCAGAGGCCTAATACTACAAGTGGGCAGGGAAGGGATATGGAAGGGCTCCCTCATAGGAAGGAGGGGTTCACCTTCCTCTGCATCTGCTAGGTCCCTCTGAAGCTGCTCTACACGGCTCTGTAGGCGGATGCGCTCCCTCTCTGCCTCGCTCAGCTGGCTGCTCAGACTGGCCACCTGAATGCCAGAGTTGTCCTAGGCAGAAAGAATGAACTCAGCAGGGTGGCGTGGCGGGCAAGAGGGAGGGAGGCAGGCAGGCAGCTCCTGGTCTAGCCCATAGCACATGGGGAAGGGTCATGGGATGAAGTGGGTTGCGAGCTCTAGGGAAGGACAGCCATAGTAGGTACCTGAGCTTACACACCAGCCCAGGAGGGCACAGAGACCAGAGAAAGGGCAAGGCCTGAAGAACAAAAGACCATAGACACAGGATAGGGAGCTGCCAGGGGTGACCATAGGAGGTCGGAACAGTAGGCCAAGGATTAGAGCCCAGAAACCCGGCCCCTGCCCCAGGTCTAGCACTGGGGAAGAGGAGGCTCAAAGAGAATTGGGGACAACCCCTGTGGACCCTGTGATTCTCTGTCTGTTCCAAGCTCATCTGTTCCCTACGGAGTTGTAAGGGGACAGCCACTGCGTGCCTGGTGGAGTCCTGGGACTACAGACATCAGTGAGTCGCTGTAGCAGAGAGTGTCCCTGTGTAAGAGACTGTGGGGGACACTCAGGTGTCCTGGCCAGGTGTCCTCTGCCCATGGACTGTTTCAGCAGGGCGAGCCCCACAGCATTTGCTGCCTACTCTGAAGAATGGCGTGGCCTTGTGCCATGGGAGGCAACTAGGTTTGAGAGGTGGAGCCGTGCCTAGTGTTTGTCACCAAAGTGCAGTTTTAAAAACTGACCACAGCGTGCTTTCTGGGGTCTCGGTGGGTCGGTGATGGCCAGACAGGTGAACAGCAGTCTTGAGTGAGTGACTGAGCCACTCCATGCCTCCCAGAGCCCCATCTTTGGAAGGGTTTGGAAGACCTTAATCCCATCTTACCCGTTCCTGCTGGGCCTCCAGAAGCTTTTGCACCAGGTCCCTCAGGGCATCCCTTACAAAGGCCACATCGATGACCTCCGAATTAGGATCCACAGGCGAGGGCCATCGGGCAGGAGAGTAGGATCTAGTAGGAGGACTGGCCCTTTGCCGTCCAGGACAAGTCTGGGAGCTGCCTGCAAGAGGCGAGAGCCAAGGAAATGTGGGTAGAGGCAGACATAGATCTCCTGTGCTTCTCTTTCGGTGGCTCCTGCCTATAGAGCAGGGAGCAAGGATATATAGTAAGCACAGACTGGTCCAGCCTCCTTATTACCTAGGCCGTGAGGCCTAGGGAGAGGTTGGGATACTTGGGTTGGGCACAAAACAGAATGGAAAACACTTACCTGTTGTGGGAGAATGGGGCCTCTTTGGAGAGGCCAAGAGGTTCTGACTTTGGCCTAGGCCACTGCAGAGTGTGGACCACAGCCGGCCCAGCTGGGCTTCTGCATTACGCCTAGCACCCTCAGCCTTGGCCAGCTCCTGTTTCAAGCTGTGGACTCGGCTACGGGCCTGGTCCAGGCTGTTCTGAAGGCTGTCAACCTGGTTGCTGGCCCGTTGTAGCTTCCTGGTGATTCTGCACAGCTCGGCCTGCAGGGTCTGCTCAGCCCTCTGGCTCTCACAGAGATGCTTTGCCCTGGTCTCCCCTGCAGCCTCTACTTCTGCCAACTTCTGCCGTAGCCCTAGAACCTGGAGGAAGGATGTTGGGGCTCAGATGTAGGCTTCTGATATCTCGGCTGGCTGACCACAGGTCTAGCCAAGCCAGCGGGAAAACCGTGTACAGTATATGTTTAGATGACTCTTAGGATCATCCCGAGACAGGTTATAGCTGGAAGGGACCCTAGACCTGCCTCCTAGTGTGTTTCACAGGTAGATATACCTGAGTCAGATGAGGACCATCCCTCAGCATGGCGGCATATCCTTTAGCAGCAGAAGGATCTGCTGACTACCTGCAAAGTCTCAGTCAGGGTCAAAGACTGGCTGCCCTCTCCAGCTAGGGACCCAGCTCAGCCACTTGTTCTTTATCTGCTGCTGCAGAGCCTACTCATGGCCAAAGTGTGCTTTGTTATATTTCTCGCTACAAACTGCTCCCTACCTACTTGTGCACGCATGAACAGCGAATGTACTGGCTTCGGGGAAGAGGGAAAGGCAGCCTGCTCTCTTCCACTGAGCCAGAGCAGGGGCCCTGGCCTCATCCCCCTTTCTGGGTGGCTGCAGTATAACAATGACCTTATTCACAGAAGGAGGTGTGCAGCTGAGGTCATTCCGGGTCACATGGGCTCGGGAGCTAAGCCCCCACATTCTAGGCATGACTGGTGTTCAAGACAGCCAGGCCTGCAGTTTGGGTCTGAAAGCTGGGGGGCTGCTGAGCTCAGAAAGGCCCCTCTGTTCCTTGGTGACATGAGGTCCCTTTAGTACACTGAACTACAGTCCTGGTTGTGGCTGAGTGTAGTGTCTCAGGATCTGGCATAGGGGCTACGTGAGTCAAGTGCATAGGGACATCAGTGCAGGGGTCAGGCATGTGTGATGGGAATGGGCAAGGGCCTAGGCATTACCTCAGTGTCCTGAAGCCTCTCTACCTGGCTCTCGCCCAGAATTCTGTCCTACCTGGCTCTTTTCTAAAACAAAGCTGGGAAAATTAAGAGGTCACGGCTGTAACCAACCCCCTTGCCCTCAGATCCCTTTCGGCTGCCTCTTGCTGCACACGGTTAGGTTATCACAGAGATGCTGGATGGAGACAGAGAGAGTGGGCATCCCGGTCTCTTTCTATCATCCACACACACTGCCTTCTACCTCCCCCATAGGTGTCCCCATGGACCTTGTCTTGGTCCCAGGCTGGACCAGAGCTCAGTGCTCCCCCTAAGAGGGCAAAAAGCTTTCCTACCTCCTTCTGGATGCCATCATGGGCAGCCTGGGCCTCGGCTACCTGCCTCTGCAGCGCTAGTGACTCCTGCAGGTTCTTCTGCCGATGCTGTGCATCCCGTGAGACCTGGGCTTGTAGCTCACTCGCCTCCTGTCTCTTCCTCTGGTTCTCAGCTTCCAGTGTTCTTACCTAGGGGCAAGGCTGAGGGGTCAGGGCCCCAGAAGCCTCGATAGCCTCTACCTCTTCTCACACGTCTTCCATTTGAGGAGCTGTCCCTGTTCAAGGCACCTCAGTTCTGGGCAGGGGGCTTGGGATTCAACCTCTCCTACTCTGCAGACCTACACCCAGGACTCCTCTTTCTGTAGGGTACAGCCTGGGGAGCATGGGAGGCAGCCTCGAGTTAGCGATGGCTCTTACCAGGGGAGTGGCTCTGGCCAGCATCACTCCACGGAAAGGGCAGGAGTAAGAAGCTGATATCCAGGATGGCTATGAGGCAGGAACTGGCGAGGAGGACAGGGCAGGTGGGCGTGGGTGGTGGATGCCCCCTCACCTGTCTGTGGTGCTCCTGGAGCTTCCGACGGGTATCTCTCTGTGCCCGTTCCAACTCCTGCAGCCTGGTCCTCAGCTCATAGGCTTCCTTCTGAGCCGCCACTTGGGCCTCCTGAAGCAACAGCAGCTTCTGCTCCTGCTCCTCCTTGGACCTCTTCAAACTGAGCAGGCCATAGGCTGGCTGGACCCCGGGCTGAGAGCTTCCGGGAACTCCCGGGGATCTGCCCTCTGTGCTCTACACGTTATGTGCTGCCTGCCCTAAGACAACCTCTGGAGGGCTTCAGGTACCTATGGCTCAGTCTATCTAAACCTTAATGGCCAGAAGTGTGGGCTCTGTTCCCCCCCCCAGTTTCTCTTTAGCTCACCCTTTCGTACCTCTCTTTAACACCCCCAGAGACCACACGACTAGCCTAGCTTTCTGAGTCACTCACAGGAACTTTGGTTCCCTGGCCTGTTAGGCCTGCTAGATGGTAACTCCTTAAGGATAGGAACAGGTTGACCTGGTCCCTAGATTCTCTACATAGGTTGGCATTCATTTGTAGGCACTTAAAACTGGGCAACTGAAGGTTGCCTTTGTCTTTCTGGCCCAGCTCATAGGCGGCCACCCCGCCCCCACCCCGCCCTGTCACTATGGCCAGGCTGAATAGCCGGGCTGCAGACTCCCCCATAACTACTCTATAGGGTAACTGTGATACCTGGCTTTCTCCTGCTCAGCCCTGTGGATGGAGGCCCGCAGCTCAGTGTTGGAGTGTTGCAGTACATCCTTCTCTTGCACCTCATCTTCCAGTGCCCGGCGAGCCTCCAAGGCCTCCCTCTGTAGCCCCTCACGACTCTCTTCACTGGCCTGAAGTTCTTGACGCAGTTCAGCCAGCCTTTCGTGAGCCACATTCAGCTGTGCCTGTAGCTCCTCAGCCTAAGGGAGAAATGTGCTCTAGTGACTAGCTGGGGACCACGGGCTGTGGCTGCACAGGCAGCTGCTCTAGGAACCTGAGGGGGTATAGGATTTTGACTCTGGCTGGGTATTCCTGAGTCATCCAACACTTGAAAAAGAAAGCAGGTCCCTGGGGTCCAGGGTCCAGATAGCCTGACCCCTCCTATGTTCACTCTGAAGAAATCTGGGATGTTGATCGGTGGTCAGCAAGGCCTGCCCGGGGCATGACTTTGTTCACACATCAGGAAGGGCCATTATTGATAGCCCTTCCTACCCACTAACCCAGGACCTGCTCCTCCCTTGGATAACTAACTGTGTAGGTCAGCAGCCTGGTGCTTAGCACCAACAACTGCACAGTCATCCCCTTCCGACCTACTGCTCATCTTCTCCTAAGAGAGCAGGAAATTGGGGAGTCAGATCTCAGGCATCCATGCCCTCCAAATTCTCCAGCAGGCTCAGAGCCTCTCAGAGCCTCTCAGAGCCTCTCAGAGCCTCTCAGGCCAGGGTGCTCTGCTGCTAAAGTAGGTGGCTTTAAGGCAAGGCTCAACCCATAGGAACATGGATACCTTCAAATGCAAGGGAGGCTACTTGTCCCTCTGTGAGCTGACCCAGGGAAGGTAAAGGACCACCGGTATAAGTTCCCATCTCCTGCTGACTGCCCGTGGCTCACAGGATGGGCTTTCCTATCATGCTGGAAACATGGGGCAGTGCCTACACACTGCAGGGGGTACCAGACTTGGTTTCCTGCCCCAAGGAATGAGGCACCTCTGGGGAGAAGGTTCTGGAGGAGGGGCGGTCCACTATGAACTTGCCGAGGCCTCTAAGTCCCAATCTACAACTCTGACTAGAAGCCTCAGAGAAGGCTCCATCCTGGCTCACAAGTGTCCCTGGGGAGGAGGTGGAGGAAGCCAGCAGGGACATGCTGAGAGAGGAAGCCACAAGAACTCAGTGGTGTTGAATGGCTGGTTTGCCAAAAGCAAACCCCTCTTCGCTGGCTGTTTTCACGGGACATTGTCCAGGCCCCCGGCCGGCCTGGCTCCAGAGTCCGCCCCGCTGTTATTGTTGTTCTGTTTTTGGGAAGGGCCAGGGCCTCCCCACTGCTCCCCTCCCACCCCCCACATGTGGGAGCCACAACCGTGCAGAGCATTTTCCGCTGAGCTCAGCAGAATTCACCCAGAAGGTCAAGGACCAGGGAAAGGGCCTGTCCATCATAAAAGGAGCTGCACTCGCTTCCCGGAGCAGGGGAGATGAAAATAATCAAAACAAATGGGGGAAGGGCCCCCCTGCTGCCAGGCCAGCTCCTCCCCTGCTGTCCAGCACCCCACCCACCCCCTCCTGAGGACATCCATCCCTTTTGCAGGAATTTTACAGCCAAATCGCTTAATGTGATTATTATAATTATTTCTTTACTAGAAGTTGTATAAACAGTCTCTTTTGAAATTTCTTGCAGGGAGGCAACTCCAGAGCTCTGCAGGGAGCAGGGCAGCGAGGCAAGCAGGGGAGGGGCGTGGCAGTGGGGTGGCCTGCGTGTGCATACATGCATGCATATGCGAGCGAAGGGATTCACGTGTGCTTTGGTGCACACCCAAAGGATGTATGTGCATTCATGTGAATGTCTGTTTACACATGTATAATAGACGTACTTATAAATGCACATGTGTGTTTGCTGATCATCTACATGCACACGTGTATGTTTTTGCAGTGTCCTTATGGGCTTTCATATGTGAGTTCCGCATGTGTGTATGGGAATGCATGGGATGTGCGTATACATATTGCTTAGTATGCATACACCACTTAGCAGGTATATGCATTCATAGATGTACATCTTAAATGGACACACAGGTGGGAGGCATTAACATGCAGGTCTACATGTATGTGCATATTTACACATGTGAGAACCCCAAGAAGGTCTGCAAAGTCCTCCGGTTTGAGAGCAGGGAAATTCTGAGTCAGCCTGGCACCTGGGACACTCTTCTGCAATCATTTCTTTTCCACCTGGTCCTCCATTTTTTCAGATCCCTGTTACCCCTTATCACTTTCTGGGAGTCATCCTTCCTGAAAACTCGACCGATCTTGCCGTGAAGCTTACTGAGCCCTCATCTCTCCAGAGTGAGCGAGGCCCCCTCTCCAGATCCCTCCCTCTCTGCCCCCAGTTTTGAAATCGCACTTCGCTTCTCCATGTGGCCGCTGACCAGGCCTGACTTTGAAATCTGTTGGAAGGAACTCTTTCTCTTTGGGGCCAATATAAACAGCCTGTCATGTTCAGTCATGCTCTCTTCCTCTCCCGGGCTCTTGGCCGGCCCCTTGGGGTGTGTTGGGGAGGGAGCGCCCTCTCCTCACCACACCAGGCCAGCTGCCCTGCCTGCCAGCCTTGGCACACTGCCCAGGAGCTGTGAGGCCGCTTTGTCCCCACAGGCCCCACCTGGGTTCTGGCTGACCCCCCCCACCCCCCATCTCAGTCCACACACCCTCCTGCCCTTGCCTCTCTCAGGCGCCCCCAAGTCCTGTCAGAACTCCTCAGAAACACCTTTCCATCTGCTGGCCCCGCTGGGCCCTGCCTGGCCTAGCTGTGGCCTCCTCTGGCCCCGCCTAAGACTGCCCCTCACCCTGTCGTGATCATGTGGCTCCTGGAGCCCCGGTGTGAGCATCAGGGCCCATGACTTTCCCTGAAAATCCCACCACTATCCCTACTTCTCCCGCCTTTGTGCCCTGGGCTTCCTAAACTCAGCTTCCTTCCAGTTTACTCCATCCAATATGGAGTCTAGGCCTCTTGTGAATGCAGAGCCTAACTCCTCCGGGATTCCCCTTGGCTCCTTAGGTGGAGAGGTTTCTTAGCTCGAGCCCTCCCACCCGTGTCACAGTGGCCTCTCAGACAGCAGGCTTTGGGAGGATGCAGCTCCCTGCATCTGAGTCCCAATCCCTGAACTGTAGAAGTGAGGGTTAGGCTGTGGAGGCCCTGGAGCCTGTGTTCTGACCAATTGCCCATGGCTAACCTCCCTGGGTAGTCAGCCTTTAGCGACCCAACTGGAGCACGGGTGAGGTGCTTTGTGGTTGCTGGGGTGAGGCAGGACCGGTGGTGGCCATGATGGGGCCTCGCGTCTACTCGTAGCAAGCTACGGTAGCATTGCCTTCTCACAGGTGTGGCTCTGCTCTGTGGCATCTAGTTCTTCTGAAGCCAGATCTATGACTCTGGGCTAGAAATGATACCTTCTATTAGGCCAGGGCCAGCTTTCCCCAGCTGAGGTCAGGAGCCAGGCGCCATTTCGCCACTCTGAGAGACACCTCTGGTTGCCAGACAGAATGGGGGCAGTCGTTTGTCTCTGGTTCTGGGACGCTCTCCCTCCTCCTGCATCCCCCTCTCAGTGTCCTCCTCACTGTCCTCGAGAGACCCCGTCTCACCTCTCTCCTCACGCCGCTTCGCTCAGCGGCCATCTCACGGAGCTTCTCCCTCAGAGTGTCAGCTTCTCTCTGGTGGGTGGAGATGGCCTCTTCAAACTGGACCTGGAGGGTTCTCAGCTCTTTGGTCATGGTGGTAACGGTAGCCTGGGGGTGGGGAGACCACTGGGTTTGTGGGGGGGCTGGTCCGAGGCCTGACTGCCAGGCCTTGAGACAAGCATGTGGGGTGAATGCTCTGAGACGCTCCACATGCCAGAGCTGGTGCTCCGGGGCCCCATAGCCACTGCTCTTGGCTTTTCTTCAGGGATCCCCAAGCAATGTCTGTGGCAAGCGAGTGGACGTGGCCTGGCTTGGGGGCTCAGGTGTCCCTTTGTGCCCGACATTCCTGTTCAGTCCATTTTATGTGGAGAGGGGGCAGGAGCAACTGCTCAAGATGTCCTGGTCTCGGTGGCATTCACGTGTGGGGTCACCTGGCCAGGCAATGGCTCTGGGATGAGCCTCCACCCCAATGCAGGTCTCTTGAGTTACCCAGCTCTGGCTGGACATGGGGCATTCTAAGTCCCGGCTCTGAGACCTACAGTATCCACTGTGGTCAATGTTGGCCGCGTGTGGTGCGAGAAGGCACACTCCAATAGAGAGCTGTGGTAAGGACTGGGCACTGACCACCATATATGTCCTGTCCACCCGGCACCTGGCCTCTTGAACTTTCCAGTGGGTAGGTGACAATAGGGGACATCTACCACCCTGCAATCTCTAAACATATGTGTGCAGTCACATCTGCAGAATGCCGCCATCGTAGCTTTGCGGTTGTGACGGTGCTGGAAACTCGGTGCAGCCCAGGTCTGCTACCCTGTCATGTCACAGCCTATAATCACCTCTCCTGGGGTCTGCTGACTGATGAGCACCCAAAGGAGTCAGGGGTCCTCTAAGCACCAGCTCCCAGGTTCAGTCTGAAGCACATCTTTGTCCACAGACAAGGATGTCTGCTCACCTTGACACTGCAGTCCCGAGGCCCAGTGCAGCAGTGTTAGGGTTCTTCCCCACTCACTCTAGGGCCCATCCTAGGCCTATGTGCTTTGACAGGACTCTAAGGTCCTCAGCATTTGGAAGAAAACACTCATTCCCCCCTGATAGGCTACTGTGCCAGACTGGGGATGGAACCATCTAGGCAGAAGAGCTGGGTTATCGGTGGCTTTAGGGACCCTCCAGAGCCTGCAGTGTTACACAGAGGCACCAGTACTACACAGAGAACCCACTCCCACACCTGCATTCTACAGGCCACCATCTGGGGTTACTGCTGCACAGAGGCTGCCATCAGCCCCACCATTTGCTCTGGTCCTTGGCCCCTCCTCTCCTTCTCAACTGGCACCTAAGATAGCCAGGTCATGGCTCGGTGCCCCTAGGATGGTCAGGTCATGGCCCGGTGCCCACATAGTCCAGAACTGCTTTCTCAGTGAGATTGTGGTTCCTTGTGAATCTTGGGGACCAGCTCCTGGAGGCAGTGATGACTCAGGCCAGAGGGTCCCTCCGCCCATCAGTGGCTCGGTGCCATGTCACCCCGCAGCTGGGGTTCCTTGGCTGCACTCCCCCTTCTCTCAGTGGGTTTTAATTTCCATTTTCTAAGCTGAGGTGGCAAAAGAACCCTTAATGAGCTCCCGGAGGAGCTGTGCTGGCTAGAAGGCCTGGTCCCTAGCCCAGGGGGAGACTTGGCCAGCATGAGAGAAGGCTCCAGAAGCCAGTGTTGGCTCCTGCAGAGGCCAGTCCATGAGCAGGAGGTGGCAGCTCTCAGGGTCTCAGGATGCTTTCCTACCCACAGGGAGGAGATGGGTGAGGGTTCAGCATGTTAGGAAGAGTGTAGCCACAGATCGAGGACCACTCCAGGCCAGGGAAGTGCTGTGTAGCCCCGGTGAGGCACTGGGGGTGAGAGGAGATGGAGTAGAGCGGGTAGGAGCCAGGGGAAGCTCCTGGGGACTGGGTACCCCTTAGGGTGTCCTATTCTGCGATGGGGGTGGTCAGAGTGTGTTGCGGGAAATATTAAAAAAGTCAGTCCGCCATCTCTCCTGCCCCACTGGTCTGTGTTCTCGCTCTAATACCGGTACTGACAGGCCACAACACTACATCCCGGTGGGGTCCCGCTCAGCGTGTTCTCACCGCTGAGCTAGCGAGTTCCTCTCTCTTCCACGCAACGCCCCACACAGCCCACGATCAGCCATCTCAACACCTAGTTACCCACTAGAAACATGCCTCTTAAACCTTAATTATCCAATCAGATTTATATAACAGGAAGAACACAATTTACAAGAAGCCAGTACAATAATCTTGGAGCCAATTGATAAAGATAAAGCTTTAACCCAATTATTCTAACCTTGTGACAATCTTAGCTACTTGTGGCTGTTTAGAACCACGTGGGATCAGGATCGTCTTCCTGTTCATCTGTCTCCGTGTTGGCTTCTCTCCTTCTCCTCTCCTGCTACCTTTCTGTCCCCCCCCACCCTGCCCTGAAAATCCTAGTTCCGCCTCCCTTTTCCTGTCCAATCATAGGTCTGCCACTGCCCTAATATGATTGGACAGAGAAAATCCTGCAACAAGAGTGTGTATATTGGGGGAGGGGGGTGTCACACCTCATTGCCACACCATTTCCTACCACACAGCACTGGGGATCAGCCCCTGCCTTCTTCTATCAGCATCACCAGGACCTCCTTCCCAAGGCCTTGTCCCCCGCATACACCTGCCTCCCACTCCGGCTGGGCAGTCTGCTCTCACTGCCCACGTGGGCACCAGAGCAGCTGCCCAAGAGCCAAAGGCTGGCCGCAGGGACAGTCACAGCTCCTCATTTACAGGCCATCACTACCAGCGAGGCAGGGGTAGATCTATGTCCGCCCACAACTAGGCTTCACTAGAGTCAGCTTGAGCACAGGCAGGCAAGGCTCGTGCTATGTGGATCGGAAGGAAGGGACATTGGCCTGGGTCTAACCCTCCCCTAGCTGTTGCTACCTAGTGTACGACCCAGCTTGTCAGTCTTGCTCAACTCTGATTCCTGGGAGCACCAGGTCCGATGCCTGTAGCCACTGCAGGCAGGAACTGGGGCATAGACAGCCATAATCACTTGGCTATTTCCATCATTGAGAGCGTAGCTTTTTCCAGCACCAGGGGGACACAACACTCATGAAGACACAAAGAGGGGAATCTACTTCCAGGGCCACACAGAAAGGGACTATTCCGGAGGCCCTGCCAGGACTTGCTTGCCTATACATGACCAGGCAGTTGTCTGGTCCTTGGCTAGAATCTCTCAGTGGGGCTCACCTCAGCTTGGACTTGCTGGTTCTGGGCCTCCAGCCGGGCCCGTTCCAGCTCCCGGTGAGCTCCAGAGAGCTCCTTGCTCAGTAGGCTCTTCTCTGCATCCTTCAGAGACAGGGCCTGGACATGAGGAGAGAGAGTACACGTGAGGGAGCTGGGGAACTGGGAGAGCGATGGGCCAAACTGGTTCTCTGGAAGAAATGGAAGCCGAAATCAAACTGGTTCTCTGGCTTGCCCTAGTTGCAGTGTCTGAGATAAGAACTATGGCAGCAAGCATCGCATCTTCCTTAATGTTCCAGCCCTTCTGCTGAATCCCTAGTTGAGGGTTGGAGCATTCCCTGCGCTTGTAGCCATTCTGGTTATAAGTATGGATAGAGGGGGAGCACCCTCTTAGCTTCCAGCCTCTGTACCTCTAACCTTTGGGGTCTGCACTGATTCCTGGCAGTTAGCATTGCTGATAAGTTGAAGAATGACAAGAGTCTCTGAGAAAGAGAGGTGGTAGGGCAGGAACCATGCCCACCCCTCCACGCTCCATGTTTTGAACAATTAAACAACAAAACAAAACAGTGCCCCTCACAGACCCTTTACCTCTCAGCTTGCTTTGTTTTGCCTCTTGCTGGGATCCTGCCCACCCCTGGCCTGTGAGGCCTTTGAAGCTTGGGACCTTGATCTGCCTTCTCACTAATGGGCACGGCAAGAAAATACTTGTTGACATTTTAAGCAAAACATCCTGAAGGACAGAGTATGGCTTTCACCGCAGTGAGGTAGCAGGTACCAGTTCAGGCCTAGAAGAGCACAAGAATGGAAAATGTAGGGCACATGGTCCTTCACCATCAGCTGTCTTGTTCCCTTGAAGTTTGGTCCATGCAGATTCTCTCTTCTTGCTTGAGGTCTCCCGAAGACTGTCTTATGATGGATGATGTCAGTTTCCTCGAGGAGGTATGGTGTGCAGGTCTTCCCCACATGGAATGCTTCTTCACATTGGCAGCCTGGCACGAGGGGCAGAGAGCCAGGAAAAGCCTACTGGCTGCTGTGGTGACCACTGCCCACATGCCTGGCTTTCTGGATCCTAGCATTAGAGCACAATGTTATTGTGGCCATGCTGTGGGTCCAGAGAAACCACCGGAAGTCGTCTTCTTAGCCTGTTCTCTTTCACAGAATCTCTTCTCTTGGGGGGCTGTTTGTGAACCCAGGGAGATACAGTCTGATGAGAATAGATGGTATGGCCTGGTGGGTGGTCTCAGGTGGCAGTGAGGGACAGCATGGGGCCTTGGCCACTGCCCGTGCCCCATACATGCTGCCTCCCAGAGTCTTTTCTCATATACCCGTGGGGGTGATGCTGCTGTGTTCCAAGTGGCTCTGGATCCTCCACAGGTGCGGCATCAGCTTCAGGCTCTCTCTGTCCTCCCCGACTCCAGCCTTACAACCCCGGTCACCTTTATATCACTCCTGCTCAGGACTAGCCCGTGCTTTCCATTACTTGAACCCGGTGTGTGGGACCTTCAGGACTCCTCTGCATTTCTAGCCATCTAGCTCTTACAGATTCTGGCGGCCACACAGACACATACATCGCAGACACTCCTCAACGTTCTCATCCCAGACGCTTGCTCCCGTCTCAGCACCCCTCTGGCAATGCCTCAGCTTCCTCCAGCACAGGACACAGAGAGGCATACAGTTAAAACCATGGCTCCCATGCCTAGAGATACTCTGTGTGGCTTCGGGCAGGAGATCAACATGTGCACATCTCAATTTCCTACCAAACAGGATTGTAAGAGCTTGTGCTCTAGGATGCTGACAGCCAGTTAGAGGCACAATCTGACAATAAGCCCCGCCTCTTCTGTCCACCCATATCTTCTCCTTTCAATGTGTGATTGGTGCAAGGAGGTCATTGTCCTTGCTCATTGTGATGGCATGCATGCTGTGTGTGTGTGTGTGTGTGTGTGTGTGTGTGTGTGTGTGTGTGTGTGTACTTTTCTGTTCAATCCACTCAGAAATGAATTCTTTATGGTGGCCCATTTCCTTGGAGAAGCCTGGGCTCAAGGATAACGTTTTAGACTCAGCATCTAGACCTGTGGGGTGGAGGAATGGTCAGGTTGGATGAGAGCTATGTAGCTGAACCCTGCAATTGATGGGTGACTGGCTGACTGGGTGAGCGAGCTGACAGGCACATGGATGAATAGCTGAATGTGTAGCTAGTCAGAAGGACACCTCAGTGGGTAGATAGGTGGATAGCCATGTAAGTTGACGGATGGATGGGCAAGTTAATGGATGGATTCCTGTGTGTATTTTTGGGTGGCCATGTATGTGATTAGAGATCTGTGAGCATAGAAATAAAGATGTATAGTTAAGTAAGTAGAAAGACGATGGATAAATGAATGTTAAGAACATTCAAATGCATGGATGGGCAGGTGGGATGGACATGCAAGGAAATATATAAATGTATAGATATATGTATGTTGGTACACAGGGGATGATGAATGAATGTGTAGATGGATGATTGGTATATGGGCATGTGGCTAAATGGATGGATGTATAGATGGATGAGTAGGTCTGTTCACCAGCATTCATGCAGCAGACAAAACTGTGAAGGCTTCAGTGCAGCCCTTGTGCTGCGATCAAGAAGAAAGTAAGGCGGGTAAGGACCCCAATGCCCAAGCTGCATCACCTGCTGCATCTCGTGCTCCAGCTGAAGGAGGCTTTCGTCTCGCTCCTGCTTCAGGTTCTGAATCTCCCCCTGCAGCGCCTCCCTGTCAGTTGCACTTCTTGTCAACAGCTCTTTCTGTTGTTCCATCCACTGGGCAGCTGCCTCTTTCTCCTCTGCCAGCGATAAACTGAGGGTGTCCTGACCAAGGATACGTTGTGCGATCAGGAATGGGAGACTTGTTGGTGCTGGAGGCTCTGAATTAAACTTTCTAGCTTCTGAAGAGCTATGGGTTGGTGGTTCAGCCATCAACTCTCTCTGTGTCTGCTCTATAGGGTCTCCCAAACAGAAGCTGCGAAGGGTCTCTATGGGTCTCAGCATCTACATCCAAAATCCAGCAGATCTTAAGATGCTCCTGAATCTCTACCATGTGTCAGTGGTGCAGGTGCATGGGCAGATGGATGGATGGATGGATGGATGGACAGATGGGCGGACGGACAGATGGGTGGATAAGTTGATGGATTTTATATAGATGGAGGATGGATGGATGTGTTTAGGTGGATGTATGGATAGATAGATGTGTGTGTGTCTATATGGATGGGTAAATGTGTAGACAGGTAGATGGATGGGTGGATGGATGGATGGATGGGAGGATGTGTGGGTGAAGAACAAGATGTAAGTAACACAGAATACCCCCAGGGGCCTAACTAGTGAGTGGTTCAGCCCTGATGAACATGAGGCTCTGGTCTATCAGCCTGAGGCCAGGGCATTGAGTCCTCTAGAGTCCCTCTGTGAGCAGGAGCCTGCCCTGAACATCAGTGGTCCTTCCCGGACACAAGACCTTCCCTGACCTCTTAGACCATGAAGAGCGGCCAGGACCCTCCTTTCCCTGCTCTACCACCTCTGCTTGCTGGGAGGACATGGCAGACCACTAGGGAGTGGCCAAGTGGACCCCAGAAGACAGACCTTCTCCCTGTGCAGCCGGGCCAGGTCCTCTGTGTGCGCCAGCTCCTGGCGCTCCAAGGCCAGCTGCGCCTCTTGCTCTTGCTGTGCAGCCCGCTGCTGCAGCTGTCCCAAGTCCCACTGCAGCTTTGTCTCTCGGACTTCCCAGTCACTTTTCAGCCGCTCCATTTCCACTGTGAAGGGTCAGATGTGTCATCACGGTACCCCCTATCCCTTAAAATCACCCACTTAAGAGGCAGGTGTGCCTAGCACATGATGGGTAAGTTAAGTGGGGGCGTGGGTACCATGAATGAGTACAGGGCAGGAGGCCACCGTACCAACCCTGTGGCTACACCTCATGTCTTAGCTCAGAGTTGGTTATAGGGCCTGAGTTCCTCCCAACAGTGACTTCGGGTGAGGGAGAACAAAGAGTCCACCCATACAGCACCTTGCAAGGCCCGGCGAGCGAGCTGTGCAGCCTCGGCCTTTCCTTCCAGCTGTTCCTGCTGGGTCTGCAACTGTGCAGTCAGTCGTTGGGCCTCAAAGAGGCTGTTCTCCAGAGAGTTCCTCTCAGCCCTGTGGTGAAGCATCAGATAGCAGGCACATAATCCACACGGTCCTGAGGTGTCTCCTTAGTTTGTACATGTAAGAACCAATCATAATGCCATATGCGAAAACACGTTTCAGGCCAAATGAAAAACCAAAGCCAGAAATGAAACAAAATAAACAAGTCACAGCAGAATAACTCAGAATTATAAAAATAGAACAAATACAGAGGATATTTTAATCTCCTTAAGCCTGACATGAAAGCCAGAAGGGGGGAAAAGAGGCCAACAGATCTGGATACACTTAAAGGCGGGAGGAATAGTTTTCCACAGAAGAGATTCCATAAATCAGCTGGGAAGGAAAGGGCAGATAATGAAACCCATCACTTTGCCTCTAACTTAAGAAATTGATCTTTAAAAATGAAAAACAGAAGATGACAAGGGGTAGAATTGGGAGAAAATCTATATTTAGAGTTTAAGCATAGGGATAAGTATCTATCATATACAAAGAGTTCTGGCCAATCACTAACAAAGTTAGCAAAATGAGAAAAATAACAGTTACAAAGCAAATAGACAAAAGCATGTGAAATGTACTTTACCAGGAGAGATTAGGGCCCAGGGAGATTTGAACTATGGATAGACAGTGTCATTAATCATACAGCAGATTAACAAAGACTTAGAGGCAATCATGCCTAGTGTTAACAAGGGAGTGCTGGGGGAGACTAAGCATGCTGACCTTGCCCTGGCAATACCTCACCCAGGTGCCAATTCTAGAGACACCTGACAGCCAGAAACAGGTTGCCCACTATAGCCTTACACAGGGTGTGAGCTGGAGTTGGTTGGAATGCCAACAAAGGGGAGAATGTTGTAGTCATCATGGTGCAGCTAACACACCCTGCACTCAGCAAGGGAGAGGTCGCCCAGCACAATGCACAGAGCTACAGTGTTGCAGGCAGTGTGGGGGAAAGTAGCCTGGGTGTATCTGTGTGCAGAGGTCATCAATGAAAAGACATGGAATGAGGTGTAGCAGCCCACAACAGCGCCCACTTCCTGTGTGGGCTACTGAAAACAGCTTGACTTGCTGACCATCAGCCCAGCAGGGACTGACTAACCCAGCACCGCCAGCATGGTTTGTCACTGAGCTCTGGTCTCACCGTGAACATGCCATAACATAGCAGCAAGGTATGCTGTCCGTGGGTGGGTGGGTGGGTGGGGGCATGGCCTTTGACCGGTTTGACAGTTTCACCACAACTGTATTGCTCTGAAGAGCACCAGAAACCTACCAGGACCCCTTGATGTGTGAGGGAAAAGTCCTTTGGGCCCAGGCTACACACGCTAGAAATCTCACTGCCATGCCATACCATATTCCTCTTGTAACACTACACACTCCCTGTTTCATAAGCAAACATGCCCTCTGCCAGGGAGTTTTTCTGTTATGTGTGGAGAACATCCTTCCTTTGAGCTGCCTTGAAGCCTCCTCGTAGGAGTGTATCTGGATTTGCCTCTGAGGTCTGCTCACAGCCTGCGTACCTGTGGGTGTGTCTGGTTCCTTTTCCCACCGAGGCTCAAGAGCATCTCACTGTGGTTGAGGCCAAGAGCGGAAGCCTGATGTTAATGGTGAAGGTATATGGGGCGTGGGTCAGCTGCAGCATGATGTGTGGGTGGGAGCCTGGCCCCTCTCACTGTCTACGAGCATCCAGCACTCCATGAATGGAGAGATATATGGATCAGGCAAGCCCCCAGCAGCCCTGCCACCGAGGCTTCAGCTGGTCATCATGGCACATTGTCCGGTGGGTCTTCAGGGCCGCCATGTACCCGTGCCTCTGGGTCCAGAGGTCAAGACTGTCTCCCACCTGCGAAGGGCTCTGACCAGGCTCATATGTTTCCGAGGCTCAGGACCCCCTCTGCTCCCATGAACCTGGGAAGCCTCCTCCAAACTTGCCATTGAGATGTGTGCACCAGCCTTTATTAAGAGAGGTCTGTTCTGAGAAGTGGAAGGTCTGGGTCCTTCTAGTTCCCCATGGCCCTAGCATCTGGAGTCCCAGAGGAAAGTCTTCCAGGAAGCCCTTCATGACTGGGAAGGCTTTGGGGAGAGAACGCACCAGCTAGGTTTGGGTCTCTGCAAAGGCTATGGGACCAGCCTAAGCTACCACTGTTCTTGCCTCCGTGGGCACATTTCCAGTTTTGAATGTTGCCCTGTTGGGTACGAGGATTCCCCTGCCCCCATGGCAGGACCGTGGGTGGCCCCTACTCTAGACTGCACAGCTATGTGCCTCTGCCTCCCAGCACTGCTAGGAAACATCTGACAGACAGAAATTTCCTATGGGCTCTCTTGCTACCTCTAGGTGTCTCCCTGGGAATGAAATCTCAGAGCTCCACAGCAGAGGGGAAAGGGTCCTTGGAGAGGTAGAAGCTCTGGAAACAACCGACCTGAAGCTCCACCCCAAACTCATATTCTTAAGAAGAAACTGCATATTCTTCTCTTACTTGTCTGATCTGAGTTTCTGGTCTGACAGGGTTGTCCCCCATCTTCAGGAAGATGACCACAGGGCACCTCATCTAATACCAAACCACCTCAAAGGCACAATGTGTTTTCTCTGCGCACCCCATACCATATTCCCACAGCAGACACACCCTGCCCTATGCCACTGTGCCTATATAGCACCTCTGCAGTCATAACACTATGGGCTGTCTGAGGGCAGGATCATGAGAAGTGAGCCCTGGCGAGTGGTTGCACTGGTACCTCAGATCAGCTGCCTCCTTAGTTACAAGCTCGCTATGTCTCTCCAGGGCTTCCTGTTTAGCCAGTAGTTGGGCCCGCTCCTCAGACAGTGTATTTTTCTCATGCAGGGCTTCTTGCAGAATGTCCATCTGGGCCTCCTGGTCCTGCAGGCTCTGTGCCAGCTGCTTCTCTAGGGCCTGTTTCTTGTTTGTGACCTAGGGGAGGAAAGAGGGACCAGGTGCCAGAGAGAGAGGTGAAGGAGGCTGCCTGGTGTGGACTTTTGAAACCTCAAGGTCCACTTCCAGTGATACACGTCTTTCAAGAAGGCCACACCTCTTAATCCTTCTAATCCTTTCGAAGAGCTCCACTCACTCACGGCTAAGCATTAAAATATATGAGCCTATTGGGGGGGGGGGATATCCTCACTCAAACCATTTAATCTGTCAGTTGTTCTGTCACAGTGACTGGAAAGTAACTCACCCAGCAAGGCAGCCCAAACATGAAAGTCCCTTTGAAGCAGGGCCTGGACAGGTAAAGACGAGCTTGAAAGACAGCAAGCGCTAGTTTCCACTCCATGAAGCATACCTGTGATTCTCACACTTCTGGTGATATTGGAGTCACCCAGAGGCTGACTCAAAGTCTTTCTGGAGGGGGGGTGTCTGACTCAGTGAATCTTAGATGAGCAAAAGGACTTGTATTGTAACATATTTAACGGTCCATGTGACATTGATATGAAATGGGCTGAAGACCTCAGCTAAGGCCACGTGAAGACACGGAAGGCTAACTCTTTGTCCTTGGGCAAACCACAGGATTTAGGAAATATGGATCATAAGATTTTTTAAAAGTGTGGCATGGTGGTTAGTGCATATAATCCCAGAAACGGGGAAAGTTAAGACAGGAGGGTTGCTACAAGTTTGAGGCCAGTGTGGGCTACACTGTGAGTTCTAGGCTACTATCTCAAAAGCAAAGCAAACCAAACAAAACTAATGAGTCCACCACCACAAAATATATAATTAAGAATGTAAAAGAAATTTGAAAAAATTAAACTTGTATATTTTGCAAAAGGTACTGTTAAGAAAACAGAAAGACAAAACACCAGTTGGGAAAGCCATTCACAGAACATCTGACAAAGTATTTGTATTGATATATATGAGAGACTCCTATACAGACACAACCAAGATACAAAATTTACATTCAGAAAACACAGAAGCATGAAAAAGACACAAATTCAACAGGTGCATGAAAATGTGCCAAAACCACTCGTTACCTTGGAAACACGAATCAAAACCTCCATACATAGAATATCCTGCAGAAGATAGCATAAAAATTAAAACGGATGATATCCAATACTCGAGACTGAGGAGTAGCTGGCAAAATGACAGAACTCACCACGTTCCTCCACAATGATCCCCATAATTTCACTTGTGTGCATGTGCTCAAGAGTAGTGAGAAATGGGTATACGAAGGCTTTCACGAGTCTTGTGTATTACAGCCTAAGCCAGAAACAGCACAGGTGTCCAGCAATAGGTGTGAGAGAAAGTAGTCTTGTTTATTCACACCGTGACATGGTGTTATGTGCCAAAGCCAAAAGTTATGGTATATGTAACTACTCGGAGAGTCTTAAAGAGTGTGGAGAGAGAGAAACTTGGTACAGGTTATCCACACAGCCAGTGTAGGGTCCCCATGTTGGAACGGAGGTTTCTGGGGTCTTAGACATTTGGGCCCCAGTGTGGATTGTGAGGGGTGCTTTGGACCGGTAACCATGTTCTCGATCTTGACTGGTCATCCCAGGTGCACACACCACTGTCAAAGTCATTGGTTTGCCTGTCACCCACACTGCGCATTAACTATATTTTAACAAAAATGGAAGAATGGTGACAAGAATAAAGGGGCATCTGAGAATGGAAAGAGGTGATGCCTTCCCACAAGAGACATGGATGCCTGGACTTCCCCGGAAGCCTGAGACCCAACGGAGACAGGGTTTCCACACAAGACACACTGCAAAAGACAAAACCTACTTCAACTCAGGCCACACGGGCTGATCCTTCTTTACCACAAGGTAGAGGAATGGGCTGCAGAAAGAGCTCTGGACATAGTGCTTAGCAAACAAGCAGGACGATCTGAGTTCAATCCCAGAACCCAAGTTTTAAAAAAATCTGGGTGATATGCTGTGTAGTGCCAGGGCCAGCAGAGCCTGGAGACCCCCTTACAGTTAAGTTATGGATCAGCCAGTCCAGCTTACTCATGGGGGTCCAGGCCAGTGAGTGACCCTGTCTTATAAACAAGGTAGATGCGATGGGGGCTGGAAAGAGGGTTCAGCAGCTAAGAGCACTGGCTGGTCTTCCAGAAGACCCTGGTTCAATTCCCAGCACCCACACGACAGCTAATAACTGTAACTCTAATCTTAGGATGCCCTCATCTGGCCCCCACAAGCACTTGCACACATGTGGTGCACAGACATGTGGGCAAAACACACACTTTAAAATAAAAAAACAGGGTGCGTGTGGACAAGGTGGGTAGACCCTAGGAATTACACACGAGGTTGTCTTCTGACCTTTACATGAGTGTGCACACATATATGCATGTACACCTGTACATACACACAAAACAAAACCCCAAAGAAATCCAACAACCAAAAGACAGGAACTAAACAAACCCAGGAGTAGCGGGACAGCTCAACTGTGCACACACTGACCAAGCACCAGAGGCCAGGGCGGAACCCCAACCTAAACATGAAGGACAGTCCTGACCTTAATTTTTCTAACCCCTTACCCCTGCCCATTGGCGCTCCCACAGGGAATCATATATACTGCTGTTGGCTCCTCTGTCCTGTAGATCCTTGCTAACTTCCTCATGTTTGTGCAAGCACGAGCCAGCCACCTCTCCAACCTCCTTCAGTAGTACCATCAGCAATAGCCCGGCAGGATGTGTGACTACCAACAGCCTGGTCTCACCTGGCCCACCTGCTCCCGGAGCTGGGCACTCTCCTGCCCCAGCAGGACCACCTGCTTCTCTAGATGGTCCTGCTTCTGCTCCAGGTGCCCACACGTCTCCTTCAGACTTCTCCGCTCAGCCCGAATGAGCCCTAGCTGCTGCTCCGTCTGTGTCAGCTGCTCTCTCATGCCAGCTTGCTCCTGCTCCAGCATCTTCTGCTGCTCCCGAAGCTGGTCCCGTTCCTGCTCCAGCTGCAGGGCAGGTGGGAACACATTTAATCTGTGGAGAACACACTCCGAGTTCCCACAAGCCAGCAGCCCCACGCAGGTCTGACATGGAGATGCTGGTGTCCCTGCTTCAGTCCTGACTAGGGTCACTGGTCACCTACTCTTGGGATGGTGGCCTCAGTCCAAGTAGGAAGGAGACCTGGGGGATGCATGATAGGACAAGCCCACAGAGAAGGTTCAGGGACATCTTGGGGAAGCCGAGGCTGTGGCTCTTGCCTTACCTGAAGTACCAGATGGTTTAGGGTGTCTTTGTCCTGGGAAAGTCCTTCCAGCAAGGAAGCCATCTTGGCCAGTGAGTCCTGTTGCTCCATTCCCTCCGTCTTCAGCCGTGTCACCAGCAATTCCAAGTCAGCATTGCCAGATTCAGCCTGTCAGGCACAGTGGTCACCCAGAGTTTTCCCAGTAGAATTAAGGTTCTGACTAGAGTTGGTGACTGGTGGCACAGGGATTGTCCCTAGGAGCAGACACAGCCAGCCAGCAGGGTTGGGAGGGCAAGGGGTCAGGGATGAGCCTAGTGCGCAATAGCAGTGACTCGGAGCCCTGGTAGTGACCCAGGCCACACGGGTAAGGGCAGGAGCAAGGGCCATGTGTCCTTGTGCACATACCTGGGCCAGGGCACCATGCAGGCTCTCCTTCTCCATCTCCAGGATGTCCCTCTGCAGCTGCATTGAGCTTAGTGCCTCCCGGGATGTGGCCAGCTCCTTCCTGAGCCCAGAAACCTTTTCTTCCAGCTGTTCCGCACGGCCCTGGCTTAGGCCCCAGGGCCAAAAGGCGAAGTTGAGTGGTCTCTTCAGAGATGCCATGGCAAACTTGTAGGCAGGAAAATTCTAACAAACACCTTTAAGCCCAGGAAACCCCGGAGCAGCCTGGTGCTCCCTTGAGAGCAGCCTCTAGTCATATGCCTGAGTGAGGTATACACACAGGTGGTCTGTATACACAGGGCCAGGCATGGGGGTGGGTATAGGTGTAGAGATATGAGCATGTGATGGCCAGGTCAGGGGGAGTTGGAGCCCCCCTGCCCCCCCCGCCATCCCTGGTGCCCTGTAGGTGTCTCACCCTAGTCTCACAGTCTGAGGGACCCCAGCTGGCCTGCAGCCCCTCACAACCCACCTGGCCTCCAGCTCACGCAGGCTGCGCTCACTCTGCTGGGCCAGCTCGGCTTTCTGCTCCGCCCTCAGCAGAAGGCTTCTTCTCAGCTCTGAGTTTGTGGCCTCCAGCTTCTGGGTCTTGGCCTCCCGAATGTCTGCCTTGGCCCTCAGCTCCTCCATTGCTGTCTCCAGGGCTACTTTCTCCCTGGGAAAAGCAGGAGCAAACCATGCTTCAGGGGAGGAGCACCGTCCAGACTTGCTGGGGAGGACGGTCAGGGGTGAGTGGGTATGGGTCAGTAGCGGTGGGGTGGGTGCACGTCCTCGGGGGGCTTCAAAGGCAGAAGCGGTTCAGACAAGTCGACACTGTGTGACCCAAAGCCCTAATTAGCTGCCTGATGAAGTAGCCACGATCTGGGACACGGCCTTCCCCTTCTCTTGAAGGAGCTTAGGGCCCAGCTCTCTGCCACACGAGCAGCCTGGGCAGTCCTCACAGACATCTCTTTGCCAACAGGTAATGCCTACCCCCATCCTTGCAAACCCCCAACATAAAAGGAACACCTCCCCGGCCAGTGTCTACTTGATCTGTCTTAGAACACCCAAGCATGTGCCCTCTGTGGGTCCTGAAGTCCCTGTGCAGTGGCCACAGGGTTCTGGATGCTTCTGCCCACGTCTCCTACCTTGTGCACAGCCACGCAGTTGGATCTCCAGATTCTAGATACATTTCTCTCACCCCGTCCTTTGAGTATCAGCTGCCATTTCCCAGAAGTCTTTTGGATCTGACACAGCTTGCTATGTCCTGCAGATACCTTCCCAGCATCCCCCTCTGCGCCTTCTGTTCTGCCCCTACCTCCACAGATGCCTCCTCCCATGTGGCCTCTTGTACCCTCTGTTTTTGGAGATGAAGATAGTTCTTCTGTGACAGGGCTCTGCCTGCCGAACAGCTCACTTAAGACTCCCTATAGACTCTGCCCCACTGCACACTTCAACTCACCCCTGCCTCCTCTCTGGGAAGGCCTCCCTCCCTCCCTGAGCTCTCCCTGCTGTCCTTGGATTTCTGCCCCTCTGCAAGGCTGCCCTGATGCACCCACCTCTGTGCCCTCCTACTCTGTGTCTCTCCAGGACAGGACCGATTCATATTCATTTAGTGTGCCACAGCACCCAGAATGTGTGCAGGCTGCTTGGAGGAGCTAGGAAGGTTGTGTAGTCCCCCATCCTTATGGTAAGGGGGAAACGGGAACATGACTGTCACTGTTCCCTGGGGGTATTATACATCTCCTTGAGGGAGATTTCCAGATCCACAGCTGACACCTTAGCCTGCATCCAGCGCATCCCATAGATCCCCACACTCTGTGGCTCTGATTCCCTCCAGCCCCAGGTCAAAGAGTCCTGTGGAGAGAGTACTCAGAACTCTATGGTAGCTGCAAAGGAGCCATGGAACCCACAGGGTATGTGGGGAGTGGGTAGACTTGGGGTTCTTTTAGCCGTGGTGAAAGGACATTGGTAGAGAAAGGTCACCTAGAGGGGAGCCTAGAGCAGGGACAGTAGGAGAACAGAACCTGGTGATGTCAGAGCTTCTGGGGCTAGGATATGGGCCTGCCCCTGCAGAGAGCTCAGAGCATGTGCAAACAGTGCCTTTGTTAGGGAAGAGAAGGCTAGATCAGGTACAGTATAGGGGGCGTAGAAAGGGGAGAAGCTAATCAATTCAGACAAGGGGGTACAGGCAAGGGGGTGCAGATTGAGGGGCAGCCTGGACACCAGAAGGTTTTATCTGGTCAGAGGACAACTGCCCTGCCTGCCCCACTCCGCCCAGCCCGGCCTTGCTGCTTCCCTCACCTTTCCAGGAGATGGACAGTCGCCTGGGAGAGCTGTGCCTCCTGCCTCTGGGCCTCCAGCTGGCCCAGTAGATCCTCATGCTCCTGTGCCCTGTCCTGCAGAAGCCTCTGTGAGGTCCGTAGTTCCTGTCGGTACCCAGACAGCTGCTCCCGGAGCCCTGCCACTTCTTCTTGGGAGGACTCCAGCCTCAGACGCAGCTCCTGCCGGTGGAATGAGACCCTCAGTGAGGACTAGCCACTAGCCAGAACACTGCAATTCCTCTAGAAAGGCCCCAGACACCTGAGGCCCCTCCCCAGGCTGTGTGGCTCAGGGGTAGGCCCCATGGAGACCTGGCTACCAGTACCCCCAGGGCAGGCAGTAGAAAACTCCATAAAGCTACCCTAGCTGGGCAAGATTTGTGGCTATGGTGGCCCTGTAGGCTGTGGTGACCCACCTGCTCCCGCTGCTGCCGCCTCTCAATGGCTGCCTGCACAGCCTGCAGCACAGGATGCAGGCTGGTTGGAGAGCTGGTCTGAGTTGGGGACATATGCTGGTGTGGTGACACAGACCGAGGGGGGCTCCTCATTCGGGCCTGTGCTTCCCTGACTTCAATGCTGCTGCTCCAGGCCAACTCTGGACACATAGCTTCTGATTGAGCCACCTTCGGGTCACAGAGAGTGAGATAAAAGAGGAGAGAGAGAGAGTGCATGGCCACGGTTAAACAGGACCTTCTGGACAAGGACCAGCTACAACCAGGGTCCCCACAGGTCTTCTGCATCCAGGAAAAGCACCAGGCAAGGCCATACCTCCTTGATGCTGGCCAGGACATGGTGCAGGGATTCAACCTCATCCCTCAGTTCATCCACCGCCAGTTGGCCACCACTGCGCCGGGATTTCTGTGGGCAGAGACCTCTGAGCCAAGCGGACACACACCCATGGTGAAGCACCAGCTCCCGGCTCCTCATTTCCCGCCTCACAAACCAGTCTCTGGATGTCCGACTTGAGTGTCAGGATGGCTCTCTCTCCTTGTTCCTTCTGCGCAGAGAGCTTCTCTACCAGCAGTGTCTGCTCTGAAAGTCTGGAGAGGGGATCAGGGTGATGATGAAGACCCCGAGGATATCGTGGGTCCATCAGGACTCCTCCCTATGCTGTGCCTCCTTACAGTGCCAAGGATATAGTTCAGTTCACGTCCCAACTGCAAGCTTCCTCTATAGAACTTTGGTAACTCCCACTATTTTGGGGAATAAAGCACCGATTCTAAGCTCTACTGTCCTGGTTCATGGCCTCACTCCAACTCAGATCTGCAGCCCCATGTCAGGATGCTGGGGGAAATCACCTAGAAAACGCTTCCCACCTCCTCAAGCCTGAGCCTCTTGGGCCTCCTTGCATTAGCCAGCCCGAGCCCATGACCCACCTGGCTTGAAGTGACACCTTCTCAGTGGCCCATTGGCCCTGTAGCTGGAGCATTTCCCTAGCCTGCTCCCTAAGTCGCTGTTCCAGGTCACCAGTCATACTGCTGGCTGTCAGCCGCAGGTGGGAGTCGAGGCTCTGGCAGGCCATATGCAAGCGCTGGGACGTCCGGGTCATGTCCGCCTGAACATCTGTGAGACCCCTGGGATACAAGGGTAGTATCTTGGCTGAGCCTCATGCTCCTGCTGTGAGCGTGGGGCCCAGCACACTGTCAGCCAGACCTCAGAGCTGGAGAGGCAGGCTACATGAACAATGGACAGTTTCGTGAGAGGCCCTACCATATGCTGTGAGTCGGTTTATATGTCAGAATGGCAAGGGTAGCGGCAAATAAAAGTGAGCAGGGATGGATCTGACCAGAAGTAACTTGGAGTAAGATACTGGCTTCTGGTATTTATTATTTCCTCCTGTGTAAATGGGGTGCTGCTATGTCGAGGGCCACTGGGAATGCCTAGGGCAGTTCCCCGTGAAGAATCCAGAAGAGACTTGATGGATTCCTGAAACCACATGAAGGCCAATGTCCACCCTCCCATCTAGAAAAGGCCAATCCCCTGCCCTTCTCCCACAGTCTCTATACCTCCCCCTCTCCCCTCATCCACCCACCTACCCACAGGGCAGCTAGAGCCAGCACAACTGCAGCCTAGGAGGGACCCCCATCCTACCACTAAGGTACCACTCAGTGAGCACATCTGCTTACCTCTCTGTGGATGCCCGAAGCTCAGCCAGGTGTGTCTGCAGAGCCTTGGCCTGTCTCCACAGGGGAAGGATGTCTCGAGGCTGCCTTAGGCTCAACCTTTGGCTCTGAGAGCAAGAAGTTGTATCTACTCAGGCCATGTCTCCTTTCTCTTCTGCCACCCCACCCCTGGGCTGGACGGGGTCCCTGCTTTTAGCTATTAAGTCTCAGATCCTCATTTCCATCAACCCCAGGCGGGAGACAATGTCATGCCCACCAGGAGAAAACTGTTCCCAGATCCTACCACAGCAATAGGGTGTTGTCCCATAGACAGCAGGGCTGCTGAGACTCCACCCAGAAGAGCAAGGTTCTCCCAGGCACTGGGGCTGTCATCTGAGGAAGGGGCTGCTCCTTTGTCCCCTGGGTGCCATGGGAGGTCTGATGCTAGGGAGTTCTCAGAGACCAAGTGAATAAAAACACCCCCATTGAACCCTAGAGCAGCCAGCAGTGGAGGAGTTACCAGAGAAGGCCAGGCAGGAGGAAGCAGGCTTGTGATGGTGGAGTGACATATAATGTGCCCACAGCCCTTGGGGAGCAGTGCAGCCCGGAAGGTTCTTGGTGTCCGTGTGCCACCGTTCTGTCATCCCAAGCCATGGTGTGTGTCCTGTGTGCTGCTGTCCTCTGGGACCCACGGGGTTCCCTGAACCAGTTCCTCCCCTCTAGCTCCTGCCTGTCCCTGCATGACATAGCCCCACCCAACGCTTTTCAGCATGGCTTTCAGCATACCCTCTCCAAATGCCTGGCAAAGGTCCATGCCTCTTCCTGTGAGAGGCCATTCCTATTTAGCAGACCCCATGTCTGCACCCTGACCTCAGGACATGTGTCTGTACACCTCGGAGCACAGCAAGGGACACTTGGTTGTGCTCTGTCACATCCCAGCGACGAGACATGTTGGCTCCTGTCTCATTGAGCATTCGATGTTAGGCCCTCTCCTCTCCTGACAAGGCTGAGAGCTGGCTAGCGCAGGGCAAAAGTACAGTCAGGACATGGAACAGTCGTTTCCTCTGGGGAGCTGAGCAATGCCCAAAGTGGGGGTCTCCTCAAACATGGTGGACACCCCAAAGCTGCACGGAACATAGTAAAGGTGAGTAGACTAGAGGGTACACAAGCATACCTCTGACATGCCACACATGCCACCAACACACGCTTGTATTCACCCTGTTCTCATATATCGACACTCACAGACAGCCACAGGCAGGCAGGTTCACACCACACATATCCAGACCCATACAAACACCACACACCAACACACTACACTCATACAGGCTTTCACACACTCACATGCTCACATAGCCTTACATGCTCAGACTGTCATTCACCACAATGGACTCCCTTATGCCCATACACCTCATACATACACGTATATTATACATCTACACCTTCACATATACAAGTCTTACACACTATAGACCATACATACCATGCATATAGGCTCATTACACACCACTCACATCATAATACAGGCTTGTATAGCACACATACACACATGCACACATACACATATGCACACAAATGCACACATATACACACATGCATTTCCACACATGCACCTATACACTATACACTTACACCTTCACTTTTTTTTTTTTTTTTNNNNT
>NC_034594.1:70425534-70497959 GCF_900095145.1 Mus pahari | reverse complement strand
TTTTTTTTTTTTTTTTGGTTTTTCAAGACAGGGTTTCTCTGTGTAGCCCTGGCTGTCCTGGAACTCACTTTGTAGACCAGGCTGGCCTCGAACTCAGAAATCCTCCTGTCTCTGCCTCCCAAGTGCTGGGATTAAAGGCGTGCACCACCACCGCCCGACTACACATATACAAGTCTTATATACACCATAGGCCATACATACCATACACACAGGCTTATAAATACACTGCCCATATCATAATATAGGCTTGTGTGTGTGTATGTGTGAGCAAACAGTCTTGCAGAGAAACTGCCTGTGTAGAATGTTAGAGAAGAACAAATAGAGAAACGATTCTTCCCTGTGTCTGGAACCACCGTGCACTATCATGCAGTTTGCAGTGTAAACATACACACCTGGGTTTTCACACTCAAGCTGAAAGCTTCCTGCAGTGTGGTTCACAGACCCCTGGAGCCTCCAGGCACCCATCAAAAGCAATTGAAAATCTTTTCTGGAAAAATCCTCTATTCACCCAAGTTTCAAAGAATTTTCACAGGGTTCCAAGGAAAATAACCAGCTCCCCATTAGCATCAGACCACCAAAGACACAAAGAGACAATGATCAGGAGTCAACAGAAACCATGAGGTCAGATTTTTGGACAATGGCAGATGGTGCCAACATCAGATACCAAGCACAAAATGGCTGCAATCCATTCTCCTAAAGATGAAAATCTAATATTCGTAATTGCAGCCAAGAAGGAAGAGTCCAAGGTGATTAGATGCCAGAGGGGACATCGATGAGCAAGAACAGGACTCTGAAGAAATTAGCCTAGCTGAGGGTATAGGAGGGGAAGGAACTCAGGTGAGCACTAGAGATGGCGTAAAATTGGCACAGACGTCTTGTTGGCATCAGGGAGAGGAGGGAGAGGTGGGCAGAGCTAATACTGAAAGATTTAATGGTCCTTTCCAGTCATGAGGAAGGACAGAGGCTGGATCCAACTAGAGTAGGATAAGCAGAAACAACCCACATGGGGTTTGTCATAGAAACCCACAGCCAGCCAGAGACAAAGTGGGAGAAGTCACCAGAGCAAGGAGACCAACAGCCTTGTGCCGAATCAGGGTCAGGGCAGGTCACAGCCTGGTTGGCAGCAGCAAAGAGCCCAGAGACAGAGCCCTTCCCAGGGCTGAAAGGAAGTCGCTGCTGCCTGGGAGTTCTCCAAGACAGGGGAGTGGAGACTCATAACCAGCAAAGCTGAGGTGATTGGGGACATGCTGTGTACAGCACTGTTCAGTGTGCCATGTGGGTGACATGGGCCATGGCTGCCATCTGCCTCAGCAAGCCTGTGCCCAATTCTCCTGGGATGACAGACCCCCATTCCCTGGTGACACTCTATGAGACAGTGCACCCTCCCCAGATCTTCCCTTCCCTTCTCCTGCAGGTGGCAGCAGGTGTCTCCACTGTAGCTACAGCCAGAAATGACAGGTGTGGGGTAGGAGGCAGAGAGCAGGGGTCTTTGTGGCTGCCTTCCACCCAAAGGAAGGGCACCAGCGGGGCTCTCTGGGATGGATTTGTTTGAAAGGACCTATGAGGATCCAGACCCAGGGGTCCCCCTTAGCTCCTGCCTTCATATGGAGAGAGTGCATTCTTCCAGTGGCTTCAGAGGGGTAAATCTTCCCACTGGTGTGTACAGGGACATTTGGATGTGTGATCACACCTCTTTGGAGCAGGGCTGTCAAGGGAAACCTTTAGCTTCAGTTGTATGGTATCATCTTTCCAAGGCCACACCCTTCTCAGAAAGTTCCACATCCAATGACAGATCAGCAGACCAGACCTAGATATCTCCCAAGGTCTGTAACATTGTTCTCTGATGCTACGCTTTGAGTGGGCAAGACTGTGGGTCCCTGGTGGTTTCTGGCCAGGAGCTTAAGAGCAGCTGTACAACCCAGATCCTTTGACCATCCTCTCTGTGTGATCAACAGTGTCATGCATCAGAGCCAGGGACGGTCCAAGAACCCTCTAGTAGTCTTGCTCTCCTTCGCTCAAGGGACCTGAGGTGTCCCTCACGGCACAGGCTGCTGTGACCAAGCAACATGGATTATGAGGCTCCCACCAGGAGGGACTGCATGATACCAGCTTCCCTCAAGCTGCAGGTACCAAATTAAACAGGCAGACGTAGGGACAGGGTATGGGGCCACCTCTTTCTTAGACCAGTGACGCACCTCTTGAAGCTCCAACTTGCGCTGCAGGTGGAGCAAGCTGTGGGTTGCTGTGGTCAGCTCCCTGGCCAATGTGTCATTGGCCTTCTGCATGTGCTCCAGCTGTTGCCGAAGGAGGGTGTTTACTTGGGAAAGGCCCATGCTCCTAAATGAACAAAACCCACAGCTTCATGTGTGGTGACTCCCCAAAAGAGGCACAAAGAGTCCAGGAGCCCTAAACCAAGGGGTTTAAATGGAGTCCTGAGGCCCCCGATCTCCACTTAGGTGCACAGCCCCAGCTCTGTTCCCAAGCATCACCAACTGCCCGGCAATGAAACCTACATGGGCCAGCACCAGGAGGACTCTTCCCAGAACCAGCTCAGCTCCATCCTTCTTGCCTCCAAATGCTATTCTCCCAAACTCCTCCTCACCCCTAGCCACTCTTCTGCCTCCAAGAAGAGAAAGAAATTTACAGGGTTTGGGAGGCTCAAAGGGAGCCTCAGAGGGACAGGCTGGCAGAAGCTGGGCATCTCCGGGAATTAGGCTCCTTGAGAGATGCCAGGGATCCTGTTGAGCTTTTCAGGCACCAGGCTCCCCTGGGGCCATTCTTCCCTCAAAATGGGTTTTCAAAATGCTTTTCAGCATTTTCTCCCTCTGCCAGATTCCTGGAGGGTAAGCCAACCACGGGATGTTAGTGATGGCGAGATCGCTCTAGTGAGGCTCATGGGCTGTTCCCGGGACTGGGGTGTGGTGCATTCTTGCCAAGTATGAACAAAAGGGCCTGTTGACATCAGAGAGGATTGAAGCCAAAAGTTCTGGAGTCGTGGTCAGGGCGGTTAGGAGAGCCAGAGAAGGGCGCCCAGGACTGTGTATGCCAATGGCCCACGGTTGACTGTGGTAACCCACCAGCAGCAGTGATGGCCAGCCAAGTGTTCTGAGTGGCCATCCTGACACCGCACTCCAAGGGTGAGGTCAGGGAGCATTTGGCAATGGCCATGCCTTGGGAGACTGCCCACTGGCCCAAACCTATTCCGCAGGGGGCGGTGATGAGTGGATTTCTCACTCAGTCGCTCTAGGCATGACACTGATGCCCCTGTTTCCGAGATATGGGAATATATGCTGAAGGATGTGGGCAGAGGACCAGGCTATCTCTGATGGCAGCTCTCACTTGCTGGTGGGCTCTCCTGAGTACCCCGACCTCAACGCTGGGACATAATGGCTTCAGGCCTCTCTGATATCTTTGCTCCCTGCGCTTGGGAGTAAAGATAAACCATTACTGAGGAGACTAGAGAGTCCCACTCGCCCAGCGGTGATGAGGGAACTCTCAGCTCTGTACTGTCCCCTGGCCTGTGACACAGGGAGAGGAAAGAAATCTGCTACCTGCTCGGCAGACTGCCCTTTCTCTCCCTTCTCACACCCTGGCCCCGAGGAGTGAGACACTGCGTGTGAGGATATGGGAGTGGTGTCCAGTGGGAGGGAAAGGACACCCTGGCCCCGAGGGGTGAGACACTGCGTGTGAGGATACAGGAGTGGTGTCCAGTGGGAGGGAAAGGAGAGCAGCATGGTACCCAGTTCTACTTGCTATTGACTGTTCCCTCCAGGGTGCTTTCCCTGTGCCACTTTTCACAGGCAACGGTAACTCAGGATAGCTCTGGTGGGTTGAGTGAGGCGTAGTGGGGTGTGCACCCTCTGCAACCCCAAGCGCTTGCCCACTGGGTCTCACCTCTGCTGTGAGGCCTCCAGCCGGCTAAGAGCCTCCTCCAAATCCATGCTGTGTTCCAGCTCTGACTTCCGAAGCCGGGCCTCAGTGGTCTCCAGGCGGGCCTGCAGCTGGGAAGGTGTGTGAGCCCACCTGGTCCATCTCTCCCTAGCCATCCAAGTATGACATCTTTGCCATAAAACCCACCCTGGGCAGAGGCAGGATACAGGGTCTCCCAGGAGCCCGTTCACTCCTGTAGGCCTGTGGCCCACAGAAAAGGGAGAGGGGAGGCCTGCTGGATGCTTGGATTCCGTTGGTCCTGGGGATGCTATGGGAATGGTGGAATCGGCAGGAGACAGGGCTCTGGGGGGGGGGGTCCCTGGAGACATTTCATTTATAGGTTAGTAAACTGAGGCACTGCTGTCCCCAGTGGCTGGGGCAGTCCAGATGTCAGCCACATAGGGGCAAGATAGACAACCGAAAAGCAGGCTCTCCCATCCTACATGGGGCATGAATCTGGACCCCTCTGGCCTGGCCTATTTCCCAAGCTGCACCTCTCCCTCTCAATCTTAGCATGGGAACATATTCACATGGGTGTCAAGTCCCCTTGCTACCAACACAGAGTATTATCCCAAGGGGCCAATGTGGGATTTAGGATGTCACACCCAAGGCCTACTGCCCACAGTCCTCAGCCATTATTACTTCAGTGGGGGGTCTGAACCCAGAGTGTAGAACATCACAGAATCAAGGATGTCTTGGGAGGAAGGCACAAAGAACAGGAGGATGGGGTTGGGACACAGGAGAACCTGCTTCTTGGCCACCAGCAATGTGACAGTTGGGGTCAGGGGCTCCAATTATAATGGATTGTAGTGTCACCTGGAGAGGCCATGTTGGACACCAAGACCCTCACCCTGTCCCACCAGTGTGCTGGGTCTGCCAGCACCCTCCTCTTGCTGGCTGTGAGCTGAGCTCTGACTCATAGCTTCTTAGTTTACTAATCTTTGGAAGGCCTTCTGCGGCTTCTATTCCCTGAAGTCCATTCCCAGCATCTCCCGCCCTGTGCTAGGAAGATTCCCTATCCCAGAATGCACCACAGGAAGAGCAGACTCTTGAGCCATGGTAAGGGGGTCCTCACGGTCTCTCTTAGAGGGACTCTTTGGGTGTGGGCTGAAGAAAAAGGCATTTCCTATAGAGTGGTGTGGTGGGAAGGGCATCGGAAAGCTGGGACCCATTGGCAGGTGGGTACCTCAGGGCTAGTGTGATCGCGCTTTTCTAGGACCCTCATGTGGGCAAGGCCAGGCCTTGGGTCTTTCCACAGGTTTCTGGTTCCATGCCATAGAAAGAGCAGATCTGGGCCAGCACTGGTCCCAGGCATGGTTGTATGGCCTGAAGGCAGTGTCTCTCCACCTTCCTAATGCTGTGACCCTTCCATTGAATTCCTCAGGTTGTGGTGACCATAAAATCATCTTTACTGCTAATTCCTAACTGTAATTTTGCTACTGTTGTGAATCATAATATAAATATCTGATATGCGTGGGATGTCTGATACCAAGGGGGTTGCAGCCCACAGGTTGAGAACCATTGCCTTAGGGGACCACTGGCCAGAGCTGAGCCTTGGTGTCCTCATTTGTCCTGCCACACAGAGCTGAGGCTGGCTCCATCGATGCTGGGGGATGGGCTGTTCTGCCCCTTGTGCCCGGTTCTGCCGCCGAAGCTCTTGTGATTTGGAGAAGAGAATGCATGAGAGGACTCCGGCCTGGAAAGCGCCTTCACCTTTCTGCCTCAGTTTCCCTAGCTTCCTAGAGAAGGCTCTCCCTAGCTCACAGGCATCCTGGATAACCTCTGGCTGGAGCCTATAGCTCAGAGGTCACCTCCCGCTCCCCCCATCCTGAGGCCTGGCTGGTGAGCAGAGGCTGTAGTACACGTGAGAAAGGCTGGGGTCGGGAGGAGGGCTGGACCTACAAGCTCTGCCTGGGTTCTGGGTCCTGTCCTTCCTAGCTTTCTCCTCTGTTCAGAAGCTGGCTCTGCGGTTATACTTGGTAAGGCCCTGGACCACAGGGATCCTGGAGCAGATGAGAGACACACCCGAGGGGCACATCTCCTGCTTCTCCTGCTTACCTCCAGCCCCCTTTTCTCCATCAGTGTCCTGAGACTGGCTGATGGGCCCACAGCAATGATCACCAGTCTTGATGGATGATCCCTAATAAGGGCCAGGCTGTGCACACTGGCCTGCAGGTACCAGCTGCACACTCACCCTCTGGCTGACCATATGACACCTGCTAGCCAGCTCCTCCCGCTCAGCATCCGCCTGGGCCAACAGGTCCTCCAACCGTGTCAGCTCCTCTTGCAGGAGCTCACTCTCCTCCCGTGCATGGGTGGTAGTAGCTGGCGGTTCCCGCAGTCCTGTGGGTATAGCATTCAGATGAGGCCAGGGCCCTACCCAAACAACTGGAACAGTCCATGAGAAACTTCACTTCCTCTCCTGTTACCAAGCACCCTCCTATCCCTATTGCCTTTGGTAAATAGCTCTAACCCCTCCTATTCATGGCCAGCTCAAGCCCCTAACAATTAAAGCATGTGTGGGGGACACTGGGTACCACCCATCATGTCTGAACGTAGTGGTACTGCTGCTTCAGGGTAGCAGGACCCTGCTCCCAGAGAGAAGTTGCTTTTTCAAATATGTGGTGGTGTTTCTCTGCCCTTTCTCAGTGCCCAGTGCTACCCTGGGGCCACCAGGAGATAGGTTAGACAAACCCTTACAACACAGAAGGGAATCGTGAGCTCAGTTGGGCATCGCGGAGCCTGCCTACTATTTAGCCTCCATGCAGGGGTGGATTCCTTGGAGACTGTTCCTGCAGAGTGCTGATAAGAAAGCTTTGTGCGTGGGGGTAGATGAGTGACAGAAACAAAGCTCAGGATGTCCCTGCTCAACCTTAACCTAAAGTGTCAACCTTTAGGCTTTTCACTATGGTGAAAAACAAGAACAACAAAAAACAAACAAAGATAGATAAAATCAAGACACTGGTGGTGTAACAATGTCACGAGCGCTGAGGTCAGCTCCGTGTGACAGTGATTAATGGCCTTGTAGCTATCTGCATGACTCCTGAGGACCCTATGAAGAGAGGGTGGTTAGGAATATGGGGCTGGGAGAGTCTGGGGTGGGCAGCCAGGGACACAGGACAGTCTTAATGACATGGCTCCCTGAGGCCAGGCTCCCGTGCCCGCTGTAAAGCTCTCCTGGTAACTGAGCAGTCTCAGCCTCACCTGAGAGTGGCTCTTCACCCAGGCTGCTCGACACAATCTCTCGGATACGGGCTGGCACAGGAGTAGGTGAGGCCCGTTGACCTTCTCCGCGCACAGTTAGCGCCCGGTCTTCCCTTCTGGCCATGGGGCTCAGGACGGTGTCTTCCAACTTCTGAAAAACATCCCAGAGCCCTGGTTCTTATGGGCCCGGGCGGGACAGCTTGCGGGTGCCTCACACAAGCCTGGTGCTGTCAACAGGAGCTGCCATGAGGTCACTTTGATGTAGCCAAGAGTCCTGAAGATAGCAGAGTGGGGCCAGGCTGGTCACCAAAGCCTTAGTCTCTCCACCTGTGGGGTGGGACTGTGCCAGTCCCTGGCAGTGCTTTGGCAAACATGAGGAAATCAAGAGAATGGGTATCTGAAAGGACTCCTGGCCAAGGTCAGCTTAGCTCAGTCTTCCCAACTCTAAGCAGGCTGTGCTGAGTCCTGGGCCGACTCTTCATGCCAGCCTCTTTGGGATGCCCGGGGCAGGCGCCTTTATGTCTGTCCACAGAAAAACTCTCCACCACCTGCCCCACCTGGAACAGTTAGGCTCATCTGCACAGTAGAGGTGGGGAGCATCCCGAAGCCTACCCAGTGATCACAAGCCTGGGGAGGGAAGGGGACACTACAGGTAAAGGACCCAGAGCCCAAGCCCAGTTCGGAGAGGCCCGGCCATCATACAGGGTGCACTGGACCCTGTGAGGCTAGACAGGCACAAGGTGACAAAGGTTCTGAGAGCATCTCAGAGATGTCCCCCTCAGCCAACCCCCGAGGAGAGCTAGAGTGGCCCACTTTCTTGGTGGGTCCTGAGGTAGTAATGGACAGTCAGGAGAGAAAACCACATAGGTTCAATGTGACCATAACATCCTGGAATCCTGGTGAGACAAATTACAGGGGCCTGGCTCTTCATGAGGGATCTGACTAGGAATGACACTTCCAACGTCACGACCGTTAACGTCAATGACGGAGTCTTCGTTGTACTCACCCTTTCATGATTTCCTTCAAACCAGTTAGGCTGCTAAGGGCTTGAGCAGCATGGGGCCTGCCGTTGGCTGACCACAAGCGTGTGGTGCATTTCCCAGATATCCTAGCAACTTGCTGGTCGCTGCTATAAAAGCCTCCTTTCAGATGGTTTGTTTGCCCATTTGTGGTCTCTATCGTGAGTAAGGCGGCAGGGGCTGGCTATATGAATTGTAGACAAGATCCTGAGCTTCCAGGTCTTAGCAAAAGTAGCAGCAGCTGCAGCATTAAAGGCTCCCAGAGTCCAGAAGCCAAGAGCCCTGGCATCTGAAGCTATGAACTCAAACAGATGTAACGCAGGCTTTGAAAGCAGAGGTGTTCAAGAAAGCAATGGAGGGCAGAGACGGAGAAACTAAAGGGAGCAAAGAAGCTGAAATCAGTGAGCCAAAGGGCAGAGTCTAGACCACAGGGACTGAAAACCATGGAAGAATTTGGGAGAGGTCCTGAGGGGTTCAGAGGCAGGAGTCTGTGTGCCTAGAACTAAGGATACTGACAGGTCCTCTGAGCCCAGAACACCAGACCTCTGTCTGCCTCCAGCACCTCAAACACTAAGCTTCTGACTTGGAAAGCTTGGGGCCATGAGTCTCTTGACTTACGCTTAGTGCTATAGGCCTCTGGCTCTGGAAATTCAGGTTGTACGTCTCTGAAACGCAAGATCACCTACACCACAGGAACGCCTTCTTACCTACCTATGGTTCCTACCTAGACACGGTCTGTAGGGTCTCGGATTCTCAGCAGGATTTCTTGGGGGAGGCGCATGTCTTGGGGGAAGGAATGACCCTGAGCTGAAGACCTTGTCAGAGCCTGTGGGCAGTCTTGTTCTGTGTCAGCGGGAAACTTCCAGGGATAGGATTAAGGACGGAAGATTAATACTAGCCCATAGTGGCCAACCTGCCCTGTCCATGAAGGATGTTTGAGTTGAAGGCAGTGCCTTAATGACCCGTGACTGATGCCAGGGGCCCCCACTCCCAAAACTTTTCAGGGCAGCAGCTGCCTTCTCTTCCATGGTGGGACTCCCCGTCCCTTACCTACCCAGAGTCCCCTGAGGTGACACCCAGAGGCCTCCTGACTCCCAGCTCACAGAAGACCTTTTCTATTCTGCAGCTCTCCTGGTTCTGACTCCCAGGCTTGGGCTGGGGAGGAGGCCCTGCTTCTCCAGGTACCCCTGTCATCCTTACCCGATTCCTCTCAACCATAGCTAGACCTCTTTCCACTCTGAATCCTTTGTGGAGATAAGCCATGGTTTTCACCTAGGCTTCCTAAATGTAGCCATTCCTCTCTCAAGCTAGCCAGACTGGAATCATTCCAATATCCAGATTCTGCACGGCTCTGGACAGGGCCTGTCCTGGTCCCTGAGAGCCCTGCAAAGGTCAGATGCTGCAAGTGAGTGAGCCCAGGGCCCTTCAGGCTGGGGAAAGACTTAACCTTCTCCAAGGTTTTGCATTTAACTCCCCTAGGTGGTCTTGGGAAGGTGCCCTCACTTCTCTTTCCTCCAGAGGACCTCCCAGTCTTGCTCTGAGTGGGTGGTAAACAGTCTTCCTTGGGTGCAGCATCTCTACTAGTGAGGAGCAGGGCTCCCCTTGCTACTTCCTCCCTGGCCAGGCAGGCTCGGGTGCTCAGACCACCAAGGCCGCTTCTGCCTTTCTAAGAGTTAGAGCGGGAAGTGCCCAGCCATTGCTACCCGAGCCTCTTGTTTTGCACTGGGGGGAAAACTAAGGCCTAGTCCGGGGGCAAACAGAACCCTAGGTCCCCAGATTAAAGACTTGATGCTGGCTCCATTCAGAGGTTCCCTCCAGGCCGGAAGGACCCTGCCTCCCCTCCCTCCTCTCCCCGGAGCATCAGCGGCGCCACCCGCTAACGGGAAAGCAGCGGCGCAGCACAAACTTGACTCATTCCTAACGTTTACAGAGGGTCACTTATTAGCCGGGACGTCCCGAGAGGCGCTGGGGGCGTAATAGGTTCCAGCTGTGGCCCGGTGCCTGCGATGGGTCGACGCCCAGCCAGAGCACGAGGGGGAGGGGGAGCGGGAGGGGCGCGTCCCTGGCAGCCAGCCCTCCCCTCCCACCTCCAGTCCCCTGCGCGCGGGAGGATTGCAAGCGAGGGCCGCCCTGCCTCCACGCAAATGGCACGGGGGAGGGGCGCGGGGCTCTGCTACAACGTGCAAGGAGGTCTGTGCTGACCCGGGCTTGATTCCCCGGGGATCCCACCCGGGACCGCCTCCTTCCCCATACCCAAGTCAGGTCGTGGTGGGGAGTGGGGCTAGGAGAGTTTCCAGCTTCTGCCCCGCAGGCTCTGTCCATTGCTGCCACCAGTGGCTCCCCAGCCTGGGTGGGTGACCATCTTTAGGGCCAGGGGAAGGTTCTAGTGCGCAGCAGTGGGAAGCTTGGATAGCCTGGGGGGTGGGGCTCGGATTGTGGGAAGGACACCAAGGCTGGGCAAAAGGGATCTCCATGGTCACTTTCCTAAAAGACCTCAGACTCAGAGAGCTTTTGCGATGTTTCTTTCCTACTGCCCTCGGTGTCCTCTACCTGTGCTGAAGACCCTAGGGAGGCCAATGCCCCTGTCAGTAGCCTATGCATTTAGCTCCAAGTGGGTGTGTTGGAGGCTCAGTGGGAACAGACACCACTGCCTCCCACTTGGCTGTGGTCCTTCGATAAAGAGATCGAACCTTCTGGGGCAGAGCAGGACACGTTTCTAAGAGCACCGAGGAGGGGCCCACTGTGCCATCCATGAACACACTGTGAGCACACTGTGTTCAAGGACATGTCCCGCCACCATCTGTGAATTTAACTGGTCTCTATATCCCCGTGGCCTAGGGACCTCACACTGCACTTTTGCCCTTGTCTGGAGACTCACTGGAGTGGGGTAACCTACCCTCCCCCCATTTCTGGATCTTGACTCAAACATCAAGCGGTTGTTGCAGATGGGGGAAACTCAGCCCAGTGACAGGGCTTCAGCCTTCAATGTGAGTCTGAAACCAGGCAAAGAGTCTGTCACAAGAATGGGCTCCAGCTTATCCTCCAGCCCTGTTCCCTTCTACATGTGTCCCTTCCAGATCTGGGACGGGGATCACCCTGCAGGTGAATCCAAGCAACGCCCAGGCACGACCACTGGGAAGGAAGGGCAGGGCCCGATCGGAGCCCAGACTCTGAGGTGCAAGGCCTCTCTCAGCTCTCAGAGCTGCTGTCTAGGTTGGGTGGGAGGAAGTGTCAAGTATGTCCACCATGAGGGGCTTCTTGAGAGGGGGGTGGAGGTGTGGAGGGTGGGCGGGGTGTCCTTTCATGGCTGCTTCAGGCAGTGGGGACAGAATAGAGCATTCAGGTATTCCCCCTCTTGGCCTAAGAGTCAGCCCAGCTGGAGCCTGGCAGGTACCAGAAGTGGTCCCAGCAGGTGAGGCCAGAGCTCTCCTTCCAAACAGAGGAGAAACCAAACCAAACCAAACCCACTAAACACTGTCTGGATGCAGTCGAGGAGGTGAGGGCTGGTTTCTGTTTTCCCAGACAAACTAAACAGGTAACGCCAAAGCCAAGGCATGAGTGTGAAGTGCCAGCTGCTCCTCCCTCCCCAGAGTTAGTCCTTGGTGGACTTTCTGGGGTCCTCTTACAGTGCCAGCCACGCTGGTCCACTCCCTAAAGCCCTGCAGGGTCTCCCTGTGGCAGGCATGGTGGGAAGCAGAGATTAAGGTCAGTAAGCAGAAATGGGCAAAGCACATGCGCTAATTCACCGTCTCTTGTTCATGAGTGCGGCCACAGGTGGACAGTCTAGGTCCTGGCCCCCAGGGGAGAGCAGAATGAATTTATAAAGAACCTGGCCGCTTCAGGTACAGAGAAAGGTAGGGCTCACCTGTACCTTCCAAATAAAGAATTCAGCAGCAAGCAATAAGATGAGGGCAGGACCCCCAAACCTCCACTTAAAATCTCTGAGTGAGAGGGTACCCAACCGTCGAGCCCTGTGTAACTTGGATGCTATCTCAGTACGGGGCTGGGTGTCTGATGCGGAGAACCGTCCTACAACCCAGTGCAGTTCAGGGGTGGCTAGGCCAGCTGCTAATGCGGCGTGCTGAGCTCCAACAGTGCCCCCGTGTGGCCCTTTCCAGTACTGCATGAGGACTGCCGGTCTTGCCCAACTTCTGGAACTGAGGTTGGGCTCAGGGACTCCAACATTATGGATAGTAAGAGAACCTGTGACAGTGTGTAATTTGTGGCAGATTAAGTGGGTTGAAGTGTCTTAGCACTATCCACGATCCAGGAGCAGATGTTTTAAAATAAGATAGCTTGACTTAGAAATTCTGCCCTTCTTCCCCTGTGTGAGACTATTCGGGACTGCTGGCAGGGTCTATGCTAGGACTGAGACTCAGCCCTGAGCTCCCAAACACTTGTGGGGCTAGTTGCTAGATATGCAGATCTCTAGACAGTCCCCTGACTATTATTCACCTGATTGGATGCCCATGGGTCCTCCTGCATTCCGTCAGTGAACTAGCACGGCCAAGAGCAGGCCAGCTGGAGGCTCAGAGCACTTTGGCCTTCTGCAGAGGGTTTGGTCAGGATGTCTGATGGGCTCTGTACCTGGTAATGTCTACTCCTGTGTTTGATAGGCTCCCCTCCCCATCTCCGCACTGTGCCTGCCAAGCTGGGGCATTGCCCTTAGAGCAGAAGCTTGCAAAGTCACAAGGGGACTAGATGCTGAAGCAGGGGATGAAGGCAAAGGGGGACAACTTATCTGTCCGTCCCGAGCACAATGATTGGCACACAAACAGGCTCAGACAGGTTCCCAGCACAAGTCATTGAAAGCCTTATTGGAACCACCAAAGGTATGAATCACTAACAACAAAATGACTCACAGCAGGTACTGCTCAGCAGGGTGAGGAGGCTGTCTGTCTTGTCTGCTTCTATGTCCTGACACCCACACAGGCTTCCTGGGGAAGGTGGTCAGCCTGCAACGCAGTGCAAGCAAGGGCCCACGGGGTGTGGAGGGAGCAGAGAGAGGGGTGGGCGAGACAGGAGGGAAAACTGAAGCGCTGTTGTCAGGGCTTGGTATGTTCTGGTGAGGAGGTGAGCCTGTCTCTGGACCATGAGAAAGAAGGTCTGAAAGAGGATGTGTCTGGTCTGCGCAGTGGCACCAGTGTCTGGACATGTGGATCTGGGGACAGAGATAGTCAGTACATTCTTCACTGGATGTCATGTGATTGGCACTGAATTCAGGTCACACTTGAACCACTGTGGGCTCCTGTCCTGGGTGGGCCTGCACTCCCGGGACCTTGTACCCTTGATCTGTGGAATGAAGCATGACTTTGGAGGGGGAGTGAGAGAGGAGTGGTTGGTGCCCCGTGAGCTCCAGGATGACCAAGTTTGAAGGAGAGCTCTGGATCTTTCTGCCCACCCCAAGACATCTGGTGATCTAGTACTTAAGTCACCGGGGATTTAATCAGTAGTATTACACAGGAGGCACCCGTGAAAACCCTAATGAGGGGCTTGGTGTAGATGCAGGGCTGGGATGGCATGTACCCCAACGTCCCTCCCTGTGCCTGCCCTACTTCTTTGTGGTGTCCTTGATCCACAGAGTGGATGTTTAAGTCAGGAATGTTAAAGCCTGAGTGTCAAGTACTGTGCAGGTGACTGAACTCGAGGGGACCTCAGGGTTAACTGGCCAGGCAGAGGGCAGAGGGCAGAGGGCAGAGGGCAGAGGGCAGTCTATGATGGCGTCAGAAGCGCTTCATCGGGTGAGGCTGAGCCCTAGCCACTACCCCTGGGAAGCTGGGGTTAGAACAGATGGATCCAGAGGGTTAAAGCCATGCTTGCCACCCGCAGCTGAGTGAGAGCAAATAGTTCCTACAGCTGAAGTCTGGCTTTAAACACAGAAGAAAGCAGGGATGTAATGAGCAGAGCCACAGCAGGAGAATAAAGTTCATGTAGGGGCTGGAGAGATGACTCAGCAGTTAAGAGCACTGATTGCTCTTCCAGGGGTCCTGAGTTCAATCCCCAGCAACCACATGGCGGCTCAACCATCTGTAATGGGATCCGATGCCCTCTTCTGGTGTGTCTGAAGGCAGCTACAGTGCACTCATATACATTAAATAAATAATAAATCTAAAAAAAAAAAAAAAAAAAGATGCGTGTAGAGCTAGAGCCCACAGCCCTTCTAGAACAGACACCGCAAAAAGGATACCAGAGACCCAGATGGATGGACCTGCACCCCGCTGACGGTAGCATTGCTCACAGTGGAGAAGCAGGTCAGTGGTCCACGGAGGGAAACCCAATGGTGAGCGATGCTTGGTCCACCTACAGGAGGGACAGCTGCTCAGCCATGCTGCGACATGGGAGGACCTCTGGGACACTGTGCTAAGTGGAATAAGCTGACAGATTCAGTTCAATTCCCGTGAGGCTCCTAGAACTGCCAGATATACAGAGCCAGGGACCAGGCCAGTGGCTGCCATGGACAGGGAGAGTTGGTGCTTTGATGGCGATGACAGTTTGAGAAGATGAAACCATTTTGGGCCTGGATGCTGGTCATGGTTGAGAATAGTGCAAATTCTACTACTGAAACGGCACTTTAAGATAGGTAAAAGGGTGGATTTTATGTAATTTATATTTTATTACAGATCGAAAATTGAAAAAAAAGACTGAAAGTCAGTGAGCCAGCCACACACACACACACACACACACACACACACAGACACACACACACCTCAAATGAGATGAACAAAACTACAAATTAAAAACAAAGGAAAAAAATAAATGTGTGGGTTGGTTAAATATAAAAACATAAAATGGAATGTGCTGGCTGCGTTTCTGTCAACTTGACACCAACCTAGACATATCTGAGGAGAGTAAATCTTAACTGAGAGAATGCCTTAATAAGATCGGCCTGTATGCATGTCTGTCTGGATTAATGATGGACGTGGGAGGGCCCAGAGCACTGAGGACAGTTCCACCCCTGGGCAGGTGGCCGTGGACAGTGTATGAAAGCAGACTGAGCAAGCAGTCAGCACTTCCCCATGGCCTCACATCAGCTCCTGCCTCCAGGTTCCTTCCCTGACTTCCCGGACGATGGACTACAAGCTGTACAATGCTTCCCCAGGTTGCTTCTGATCATGGTGTTTTATCACAGCAGTAGACACCCCTAAGTGAGACAAGGCTGTATGTTGCCAGCCAAGAAGGTGAAGAAGCAGGTGCCAGTCAGGGAGAGCCAGCACCTTCTTGGACTTAGACAGAAGGTCCTGAATTCTGGACACTATTGGGAGGCAGAGGTAGCTGCTCTCCCTGCTTCCGGCCCCATGATATTAAAAAGACAGAAGCATACTATTCGGCTGCTATGGTGAGGGTGGGCCTTATACAGAAATGGGGGTCATAGAGCTCATGATGCCAGATGCGGCACCTCTGCTGGGCACGGGGAAGGTATCTGGCTACAATCCAACATGGCATATGCCATCATGATGGATGTATGTGTGTGTGTGTGTGAAGGAACAGAATATAGGGTGTATGGCGGGAAGGAGGCAGACGGCTCAGGAGACAGATGTGCTGCCTTTAAAAAATAGACCCAACTCATTCTAGAGAGAAGTGGGGGCCAGAGAGAAGCACACAGAATCCTACTGGGGCCCATGCCCCATGACCTAAGCACTTTCCACTCTTCATTAGCATCGCTCCCTAGACTTCCAGCTCATGAACCCTTTGGGGGTACATTCAAACCACATCCAAACCACAGCAACAGCCAACAGCAATAGCCAACAAATATGAAAATTTATAATGGACAAGTTCCCAGAAACTAGAACTTTTACCCAAAAGAAAGTTTGGAAAGTTCTATGCCATTAAAACAACCAACTCAAGAGTGGGAAACCTTCCCACACCGCATCCCACCCGAATTGGGGGTACTGTCCGTCCTGGGTCTGAGAGGATCCAGGAAGCTCCTCTTCCTGATGCATGGTGAGCCCTTCCTTTCCTGTGTAATTTTAGGGGCCTTTGAACTCACCAAGCCAATGTCCTACCCTCAGGGACCAATCCGAGGGCTCCCAAGCCTGGTATTCAGTTCTAGTTCTCAAGTGGCCTGTGGGGCTGGGTGCTCTGGGATACTGTGCAGTGGTGTGTGTGTGTGTGTGTGTGTGTGTGCGCGCGCGCGCGCGCGCATGCACACACACACATAAGCATGTGCATGTGCATGTGCATGTACATGTGTGCAGATGAAGTGAGGAGAATGGAAATCTGGCCCAAGGAAGGTGGATGCTGGGGAGCTCTTCCAGGCACTGATGCTGGGGAGCTCTTCCAGGCACAGATGCTGGGGAGCTCTTCCAGGCACTGATGCTGGGGAGCTCTTCCGGGCACCGGGAGTGGATTGATGTCAAAGCCTTTGCTCCTGGTCTTGTGGGAAGCTTTTCCCACTCAAGCTTTGCCCTTCTCTGAGTCTCCCGGTTCCCCGTGTGTAGCCAGAGGAGCGGGAGGTCCCTAGAGCCCTGTCACTGGTCTGATAGGGCTATCTGGGCATCTCATGGCGCCTGCCTGCTGCATGTTCACCTCAGGTAATTGCACAGAGATCTCAATCACTGCTGTGCAAATAGCAGGTGTGGCTGGGCAGACAGAAAAGCCTCACTAGGCTTGGTATGACTTTCAGGTGACAGCTTCCCAGGGACAGTGGGATCAGATACATGTAGAGCCCCCCTTCCCCCAACATCCATGCCCAGAGATGTTTGCATCACTCTGGGATTCTACCTCAAGAACATGGGCACACACACAGGCATGCCCTTCCACCATCAAACCTTCTAGGAGCTACCTGATCAGGTCCTTACAGGATGATGTGTGATCCAATGGGTGTTGGGCAGTGAGTGTTCTGTGAGCTCTGGTGGGCCGGCCCCCTTTCTGAACCCATCACCGGCCTTGCCATCAGAATTCAGCCTGAGACACTTTGGGTAGAAGTGCCAGTGTCCACTCAGGTGAGAGTACCCACCCAGGACACTCTCTTGTCTTATTGCATCAATTAACTTATTGTTTTTGTTACATTAATTTAGTTGTGTGTGGAGTTGGAGAGTGTATATGCCGTAGTGTGTGCGTAGGATGTCCGAGGGTACATTTTGGGAGTTGGATCTCTTTACCATGTGACTCCCAGGGATCAAACTCAGGTCATCAGACTCGGAGGCAACTGTCTTCACCCACTGAGCCATCTCCTCCACCCCAACTGACTTTAATACCCTGTTTGCATCACGGTCTGTCCTATGTGGGCAGATGTGTATGTCTATGTGTACAAAGATGCTAACAGGCTATTTAGCCACCTGGCACCATCTGTGCAGTTGGTTACTCCTCTCAGGGGATCTGATGTATCGTTTACCTTGGACCAAGTCAACCCCCTGCAGCGTGGCTTTGACGGTCTGAGAGCTGGGTTAATGAACACTCTGAGTCAGCAGGTCCATCTGGGGTACAGTGAGGCCCCAGTGGTCGGGGACTGTCTGTCTGGGACAGCTGGATGATGACAGTGTAGGGAGGTGGGCTGGCAAGTAGGTGGGCTTTTAGGAATGGGACTGGGACACAGGGCCAATTATTGTGTTGTCCCTGTTTTACAGGTAAGTTCTGTGAAGATAGAAATGGAACTTCTGCAGTTTACAGAGTGGGTACTGGGGTTATCTCCAAATGGAAGTCCCTCTTCTAAGCTCAGACTCAACTGCTCCCATACCCAGCCACTAACACAGCGGAGCCCCTCACCCTGTCCCTTCCACACTGGTGTGCAGGCTGCAAGCCCAGGGCTCCAGAGGGGTGCTGGCTTTCTGAGCCGCTTCGCCTGTCTGGAGATCTGCACTTGCATGCTCATATTCACACTGAGCACGTGCACAGGTAGAACGTGCTCCTGGTGGGGGCTGGGGGGGGGTGCGGCTGCACACCAGGCAGCGTCCTATTTAAAAGTGCTCTCAAGACCAGGGGTCACGGAGGGGGCAGCCACTTCACTGACCTTGATCACCGTGTCCAGCCCCAGCTGAGACTGCTCCGTGGTGTCTCCATCATCAGGATTGCTGGAAGTGGAGCTCATCTTGGGCAGAAGCACAGGACTTCAGATAGTTTGTACCTGGGCTCCTCAGCACGTCTCTTTCTTGAGCCTCAACCACCCCAGTACCTTTCTCTGTGTGCCTCCCCACACCTGTGTGCAGTACCTGGAGCCACAGTGCTGGTTCGGTCCGTTGAATTCACTTGCTCCAGAGATCACCCAGCTGCCCCACCTTGATAGTGGAGACCACAGCCAAACAAGCCCATGAGTGTTGCTGTGGCAACCAGGACGCTGAGGGCCTGGTTTCCCTGGAAATAAGAGTAAGGGCTTGCTGTGAGGGCTAAGGAACACTGTTGCCTGAAGCGGTTTCCCCGGAGACCTGGTGTGAAGCTGACCCGAGGGAGGGACCAGCGTCTTCCTAGAGCCCCCGTTGACTGTCTAGGGAGACTTGTTTGCTTACTGATCACACCCAGGGGTGCAGACCACAAGCCCATTCAGGGTCACTAACGGACTTAGTTCATGTGCCAAAGAACTTTGTGATCGGTAGTGAGATGTGTGTCACAGACATCTAAGGATTAGGGAGGGGCGGACCTTCCCCAGGAGCAAAGGTCTTCCTTTATAGCAAAGGCTCCCCCTCCAACCCCCACCCCCACCCCCGCTCCTTGGAGCCTGGCAGGTTACCTGCTCTGCAGTGCCCTACCTAGTCCTTAGAGAATGCATCCTTCCCTAGTTAACTTCTTGGTACTAATCTGGTTCATAAACTTATCAGTCCAGACTCTCAACCTACTTCTGAGACCTTCTGAACTCTGCTGCCGTCTCTGCGCATTCATTCTGTAACCCATGCATATGCATACAGATAGAGAGATATATTTACTGTGTGCTACGTGATGTCAGCGTTAACATTAGTAATTAAAGTTAGAGCGAGAGAATCTGCCTCTACCTTAGGCCAGCATACCCAAGCAGGAGGGACTATATGTGAAATGTGTTACTGAAACTGCTAAGCCTTGTATGCTCATTGTTATGCAATAAATTCCGACACAGAAAGCACAAGCACGTTCATCTATTTTTCTGGGCACAGCGTGCTCATGACAGAGAGGTTCCGGGAAGAGGAGGGCTGGTTCTCAGGAGGGGCCATCCTTTTTCCTACTCAGGCACCCTTCCCGACCCCTATGTCCAGTTTCTAGGTTGTAGGATGGACTCTACCAGTGGACAATTCTTTGCTCTGTCCTCCTCTGTTGTCTGAAAGCCCTTGATGACGTTGTTCACCGATCTACCCCTCCTGGCCATGCCCAGGAGCTTGAGACCCCATCCTTGCACTCTGGATGCTGGTTGGTCTGGGCCCTTATGTGGTCCATGAGTGTAGCTTCTGGTCCAGGGCTATTGATGACAAAGATAATTTTCAGTGCGAGTCCAGAGTATATTCTTCAACGAACCCTGTTAGATGGAGTATAGTGTGTCTCAGGAGGGCCTTGGCTAGGCCTGACCTTTCTCCTAATTAACAGGACTGTTGGACCCAGAACCTTGAGCTTCCTGACCTGAAGTTTGGGAGTAAGTCCTGCTGCAGTTGTCAAGGGCATGCTCTGTCCCCACTGTCCATTCTCCCAGCATGTGATCGATTTTGCTCCTATCTGTGGCCACCTGTCTGGCAGGCTGTTCAATACTTCTGTACTTAGAGGGAGACTCCTTTTCAGAGGGGATCCTGCCATCGTCATTATTTCCTCCATACCTGAAATCTCACCAGAAACAGCCCCAGCACATGACAAACCCTGGATTCCCAATTCCTTGGAGGATGGATTGTAGCAGTTGTGGTATTGAACTCGAACATCATTATGACTGGCCTCAGGCAGGGACACATTGGCGATAGTAGTCAGCCGTGGTACAGTGTCTGGGTTGTGATGATTCAGAGCAAGTACAGCACACAGGGCCCACTTCCTGCTAAAGCCTACAGGGCATGTACTTCCGACCGCAAGGGGCTGCAACCCAGGCCAGACCAGCCTGGCTGCCCTCAGGAGTCACTCTCCATGAGCAATGGCTGCCGCCTCTGGACCTGCGAGTCTAGCCCGTGAGCAGTCCACCATGTCTCTGGGGCATACAGTCACCAAAGGGACAGAGATGATCACAGACAGCAAGTCAGATTCCAGAGCAGTTCCAACCAGACAGGCTATCCTGAGGCCGGGAAGCAAGGACAGGGCATCGCATTCCTTTGTGCCCTCCACCCTCTTCATGAGAGTTGTCCCTCACATGAACTGTGCTCGGGGGAATGCCAGAGCCACTCCAGGGCCAGGCATCTGAGCTACTTCTGAAGCTGCATGATACCATCCTCATTCCTGACTGCTGAGTGAGGTGGAGAGGCCAGGGTAGGTGAGGCTGTGGGCACCTGGCCTGCTCACAGAATAGGACCCTCCAGAAGGACTGACCTCTGATGTCCCTTCCCTACCCTAAGAAGGTTAGGGTCAGCAATGGCAAAGTATGAAATCCATAAGGCTGGGGATGGATAAAGAAGGGAGGCCAACTATGTCTGAGGGGCCCAGAGAAGGGGGACCTGAGGGGTTCCCTGGGCAGAGGAGAGCAGCAACCTCTATCTACTCCGTGCTCACACGGACTACTCAAAGGATGTTTGGTGGATGGTCCTGGATAGTGACTGCTAGGGTGGCTCAGGGAACCTCTCTCTGTCACCCATTCTCAAGAGACGGAGGAGATAGAATACCAAGATATAACCAGGACCAAGGTACAACCAGAAGGACTGGGAAGTCAGTTCTGCCTTCTTTTCAGGAGAGGGGCTGGGACTGCTGGCCATTCACAGCTTGGCAAGGACCACAGAATAATGAATGAAATGAGGAAGTCACTGGATCTGACAGTGACTTCCTGGATACAACTGTACAAATGTAGATGTCAACGTTAGCAGATAATTTAGACTCCATCAACATGAAATCATTACACACAGGAGGGCAATATTAAGAAAGAGAAAGCAGAGCACATGGGTTGTTATGTGAGAAAATACTTGCAAGTCATCTATCTGATAGAGGAATTAAATCTAAACTATATAAGAATTTCCTAACACTCAGCAATACAGCTCAATTAAAAAAAAGAGCCAAGAATGGGAATGGCCATTTCTCTGTTGGACACATATAAAGGGGCCAGTAAGCCTACAGAAATGTATGACCTTATTAAGTACTCAGGGGAAACTACGAGATGAACGTCACACCTGTTAGGGTGGCCACTGTTAAGAAGCTGATGATGGGGTGGATTAACTGGAGGCCTTGCTGCTGGAATGTGAAATAAGAAGCTGCTTTAGTACAGGATGTCACTTCCTCAAAAATCAAACCCATGCCATGTGACCGGGCAATTCCACGTCTGGGTGTGTCCCCAGAACAGAAAACAGAGATGGAGAGATTTGGCTGCCATGTTCAGAGCAACCCGCGTGTCTGCTGATGGGTGAATAGATAAGACGTATTTGGCCTGTCCATACAGTGGATGACTGTGCTGTATTCAGCAGGAGGGACGTTCCAACACATGTTGTGGCAGGGATGGACCTGGAGGACATCAGGTTGAGTGAAGTAAGCCAGCCACAACAAGACAGGACTGAGCAATTCCATCTACATGAAGTTCCTAGAGAAGTTCAGATCTCCAGACAGAAGCAACCATTCTCCCCCATTCGGTGCTGAGGCTGGGGAGGAGTAGGGAGCTAGTGTCTCATGGCCACACCATTTCTGTTTGAGGAGTGTCTGGCAGGGCATGGTGGGACATACGGAAAACTCAGGAGACAGAGACAGGTGGAGCTCTGTAAGTCCAAGGCTAACCCAGTCTACATAGTGAGTTCTGGGTTAGCCAGGGATACATAGTGTGACCATGGAGAGAGAGAGAGAGAGAGAGAGAGAGAGAGAGAGAGAGAGNGAGAGAGAGAGAGAGAGAGAGAGAGAGAGAGAGAGAGAGAGAAGAGTTCTGAAGTGGATGATAGTAGTGACGGCTGCGCAATGTGAACATTTTAGTGCCCTGAATTGCATACTTTAATATGGTAAAAATAATAAATACTATGCATGTTTATTCAATAAAAGTCCACATGCAACCCCTAAGCCCAAACCCAAAATTCTTTCTTGTGAACATGGATATATGGACAGAACCATCAAAGACTGCACCCACAGACTCTGAATCCGAACTGGCTAGCTTCTAGTCTGTCCTTGGATATATGGACAGAACCATCAAAGACTGCACCCACAGACTCTGAATCCGAACTGGCTAGCTTCTAGTCTGTCCTGGGCTGACCAAATGGCCCTGGGACAGGCAGAATGACCTTGTGTGCCCTGTGTGTTGGGAGTGATACACTGTGCGCTTCCTCGGACTGACAGACTACCCCCCACACGTCCTTCCACACTCAGTCTGGTGGCCCTTTCCCTTTGCTAGGACATCACCCACCTCTTGTGTCCCCTGCTTCCCTGAACCGACAGCCCAGCCCCCACACCTCTGTTTGCTCAGCACCAGGGCTGTTGGAACCCCATGTGGCTGAGCAATAGTCACAGTGTCCCCAGTGGGCAGTGGTGGGGTGACAGTAAGGCCAGCCTGCATGGATGACAGGTGGCATCCCAGTCCTGGGTCAGCAAAGTGTGTGTCCCCAAGCCCCAGTACACCCGGGAGCTTCACATAGTATCCATTTCCTATAGGCAGTGTCAGAGGTGTCTCGGCCCAGATCATCCTTCTGATAGAGGCCTGAGGTTGAGTAACAGGGTGGCTGGTAGAGAAGGTGAAGCCTGAGAAGGGGGACTGTACCGCCATCCCTGAACTACATGGGCAGAAAAAGGGAGCAAAGAAGAACTCAATGAAGGACGGACGGGAAGATGGTCTCCTCGTGTGGCCTTGACCCCTCCTCCTCTATGGATGGATGCTGGGCAGGCCGCAGGAATAGATGGGGCCTAGCCTCCCTTTCTTGTAAAACCTTCCCACCTGGGGTCCATGCTCTGATACTGCCTCTCCCCAGACCATGTGAGGGACCAGGGGAAGGTGTGAAAGCAGGGACTTCCTGTGGTTTGACCCCTCTGTAGGCATGCCTATGCAGCTGTGTGAGAAAGGGAAACAGCTGGAAAGGCATAGCTCCAGCTCCAGCTCCAGCCCAGAGCCCCTCTGAAGTTCATCGGTGATGCTGGGGTCCCTGGGAGCTACCATCCTGCATTCCCCCCAGTCTCTCCTCTACCGGCCTTAAACTTGGATCTCCATCATTCTAGTCCCAGCAAACAGCAGCTCAGCTCCAGGCTGTCAGTTAGCTGGGGACTGACACTAGCCTTGCTGACTCTGGGACACACACACTGGCCTTGAAGACATCTTGTAGACTGGTCTTCCCCATAGTTCCTTCCTTACCGCCCAGGACAGTGGTTCTCAACCTGCCGGTCATGACCCCTTGGGGGGGGTGGTCAGATGACCCTTCCACAGAGCTCGCATATCAGATATTTATGTTATGGCTCGTAACAGCAGCAAAGTTACAGTTATGAAGTAGTATCAAAAATAGTTTTATAGTTGGAGATGAACTGAATGAAAGGGTCACAGCACTGGGAAGGTTGAGAGCCAGTGCCATAGGATGAGTGGACTTCAGCCTTCTCTTGAGATCCAGTGTGGGGACAGGCATGGCAGGTCATGCTAACCCTGCTCTTGGCTGGGTGGCCACCCAATAGCAACTCTACTGTGGGTAGGGTTTCCCAGGCCTGCCTCCTGGCTGGAGCTCACCCTGCTGGCTCTGTCATTCCCTCCAGGCTATTATTGTCCTCCAGACCCCCATCCCCCAGCTCCTTGCCCCCAGCGTCTGTGCTTCCTGACGAGCATTTGCCGCAGAGACTTGCTTATCCCACAGACGATAAGCCTGGGCTTCTCATGAGCACCCTTAGGTGGGCTGTGGGGCTGGCCCACGAGCAAACAATGACTTCAGCCACTGTGCGCATTAGGTCACCAGGTTGTAGAGAGTCGTCTCTCTCTTGTTTCGACCCTTCTCAGTGACCACCTACACACTCCACATCTGAGGAGCTCATGCGATGGGGGAAGACTGAGCCAATACAAACGCAGGTCTCACCATTGCGTACAAACAGCTGATGTTTCTGACCTTCCCTGCAAGTTCCATGTGCATCTCAGAGTGATGTAGCTGTGTGCTGTGTGCACTGCCAGTTGTCTACACTAGAGCTAGACTATGATGGTGCTGTGTAGCAGGCAGTGGGTACACGCCATGAGAGAGGACTAGGGTTTGCTCAGCATGGAGAGCCCTGCTGTTCCATCTGGGATCCTGAACCGCCTCATCATGGTCACTTGCTTCTTCGGCAGGAGAGAGGCTTGCTTGTGCCAGGGCCTCTGGGTGACCAAGAATCTGCTGGGCACGGCCAGAGTGTGGAAACAGCTGGGAGCATAGATCATGTGACCTCCAAATCTTGCTCAAGAACCCTTGAGTCTATAGGACAGTGTCTCTCACAGGCCACACAGAGAGGGCCTCTGAGAACATCTGCCCTGCATCACCACTTTCTGGGTCCATGTTGAGCTTCAATAGGCAACAAACACTCTGGGCAGAGGGACCCTGTCAGACCACAGAGTTCCAGAGAGAAATACCACTGCTTATAAAAGAGGGGGGGCCCCTCCCAGAGTCTACCATGAATGTCGGGGGACCTCAGTTGACCTTTCTTAGGGCACCAGCGGGCGCCTACCTTCTCTTGTGCTGACTTTGGGCCATTGCTGCAAAACCTGGAGTTTGGCACCAAATTGCCTAGTGGAGAGTTGAAGTGGTGGCCTGGTAATCCAACGTGCCTGTGTCCTAGTGTGGTGGCATGTGACTCCGGGTCACAGGAGGGGAGAGGCAACCGGATGAGGAGGAGCTTAGGCAGCGCCTTACTCAGGGGTGGCTGGGTGCCCTGAGTGACTTTACGAGACTTCCGTGAGGTTGTGTGGTGGGAGAAGCTAGGAGAGCCCAGGCTTTTCCAGCCTCTTGTGGCAGACTGGCAACTGGCCATTTGCTGTGCCAGAGCCCGTGTGTGGCTCTCACATGGAAGACGTGAGGATTGGAAACTTTATTTGGTGGTCCCGGATGCTGCCTCAGGTTTCCTCCTAAGAGACAGACGGAAGGCAGAGAAAGGAACATGGGGTAAGATCTCCAGCAGACGGGCAGAGGCAGCACGACATCCCCAAGGCAGCTGTAGCCATTAGATCCAGAAAAAGCCCGCCACACTCCCTTGGAGCCTCCTGGGGGAGCTTAGCCACTGGCACCCTGACCTAAGACTCTCTGCCCTGGAATCCAGCTGTGCTCTAGAGAGCTGGTAGTTCAGGGGACTCACAAATGCTTCTGTGCAACGTCCATGCAGACTCTGTAGATAGCCATCGGGCCATGTGTGATATGTTGAGGCAGTGTGGAGCCTACACCGCATCCTTACTGAAATCCGTTTCATGCACTCCGTTTAGAATGGAATGTCCCCCTCCTCGCCAGTCTCTCCCAGAGCACTTGGGAACTCCCAAGGTATGGAACCAGTGTACTTGTGGTCCCCGTGCTACACTGAGGGGTGGTGAATCAATACGTTTGTGGTCTAGTCACCAAGACCTTGTGAAATCCATGGGCTCCTAGAACTGCGCTGACCACTCTGGCTTCACTGTCTCCTCCATTTCCCCTGTTTTACATATCAACAGTCTCAGGTCTGCAGGGTGGCAGGCTTGGGTCCACCCTATGGGTCCCAAACACTGCCACCAGCTCCATCTTCCTCTCTCCACTGCATCCCTGTGATGTCCTCATGTGTCCAAGCTGGGCTCAGGGCCAGCTCTTCACTGTTCACGTCTATTCTGTCTGTTCTGAATGCTGACATCAAGCCCAGATGTGGAATACACGGAGGAGGGGGAGAGGGAGGAGGTGGGAGAGGGAGGGAGAGGGGGAGGGGGGAGGAGGAGGAGGACAATGACGACAACACTGTCCCAGCCATGGGGAGCTCACTACGGCTCCTCACCAGAGGGACCAAGTAAGGAAGGACAGATAGCCTTCTGGCCTGCCAGGAGTACCAGGTCACAGAATGGGAGGGTAGCGCAGAGGGTGGGAAGCCTAGGTAGTGCCTTGCTCAGGGGCAGCTTGGTCTCCTAGGTGACTTTAAGAGGCTCCCGTGAGGCTGCATAGAAAAACTGGAAAGCCCAGGTTCCGAGCAAGGAAGGAACTTCCTGGCCTGGCTGCAGAGGCGGCTTCAGAGCCGGATTCTATAGTGCGGTGGGACCCACCTCCCACAGACCACAGCGGTGGGGACACTGTGGGTAGGGCATAGCACATGCAGTGTGACAGGTAGAGGAAGCCAGGCCTCTGGAACCTGAACAGCCTTGGGCAGCCATATTCTGGGCAGTCCCATCACCAGAGCCAGAGCAGGCTGCTCGAGGAATGCCCGTCTCTACCCAAGGAGGTTAACAGGGGTCTGCTCTCAGGTTGCAAGTCCCCAGAGGCGCTGAGCAGCCCCTCTAAGCAGGGCGGTTTTCCTACCCTGCCATCTGCTAACTCTGACTCGATGCTGGGGTCTGAGGCCATCCGCAGTGTGGCTGCAGAGACGGCACCTCTAATGGTGCTTACTGGGCTGTCAACCTGTAGGCTGTCTGCAGACTAGAAACTGAACTGCCTCCTCTCACTGGGCCTCTTCTAGGGGCCAAGGGTCGATAGGGGCGGCTCCCTCCTGCCAGCCTGGACTTGCACAACTCTGAGCAGGGAGGCGGCGCCGGCAGGTGTGGAGGGGTTCGTATGGTGAGACTGCTTCTCCTAGAAGGCCCCAGCTCCTGGCCAGGTGAGTATTAGGTCTTCTCAGAGGGAGGCTGGAAGGATGGACGGGCAGCCTGAGGGACTGAGCTGGCCAATTATATGGATGGCCGCTGGAGGAGGGTTGGTTTACACTGGCATCTGTGGAATGCTAAGAAGACACTGCCCGGGTCTGACCTGAGGGTGGTTGTTCTCCAAGTTTCCTGAGCGAGGCCTGGGACCCACACAGGGTCTGGCAGCCATGACCTTCTGAGCCACGGGAAGGGAGGCGGGGCAAGGAAGACCCGGTTCACAAAGACACTGTGACTAGCTTTTGGGTTGGGGTGGAGTGTGAAGCATGAGGTACACACCCCCTCTTTCGGGTTAGGCCATTGTGTTTGGGGCCCCAGATTCAGGAAGGAGTAGGGCCCGAGGAGAGTGGTGAGCAGGGCCTCCGCCTCCTCGGACAGCCCCCCTGTGATACTCTTAATTGTTAGGTACTGACTCACCCCACTTCAAAGGCCTTGGCCTTGGTTCAGCTATTTAACCTGCTGCGAGAAGCCTGTCACTCTGGAACTCTGCCCATGGAGAGCTGAGCCCTGCCTGCAGACCTGCTCCTCACCTGGGCAGGTACCTCTTCCTCCGAGCCAGTCTACACAAGCTCGAGAGCGGTCCCCAAGGGCCACCAGGGCCCTGCTGCCTCCTGCTCAGCTCAGGGATGCCTGGCTCAGAAATGCCTGCTCCTTGTGTCTTTGCTCCAGACATGGCCGAGCAGGTGCCCCTGTGGCATCACTACCTGTTGGCCATCCAGTCACGGGAGTCGCCCCGTGTCCAGGACTACCAGAGAGCAGAGAATATCTTGCTTACGGTGCTGGAACGCGCCCATGCCCTGGACTCCCGCTTCATTGTTGACTATTCTCGAGACCTGGAGGCCTTCCAGTTTGCCCTGCGTTCCTCAGAGGACCCACTGGATGTGGAGGTGCCCCTGGGGGTGGACTCGGAGGCTCTCCTGATTGAGGAGTCAGAAGCCACTGAGCCAGGGGATGATCCTGCAATCTGTCGCCTGGGGGTCCTCAAGGAGGCATCTGGCCTGGAGCCATGGGTGACTGCTGACATCTTCAGTGTCTCCTCAGAGGACAAAGACAAGTGTTGTGGCCACATTGTACCCAGTAAAGTCCTGTGTGTTCTCAAAGATCTTCTGGTGGCTGCCATTGTACATTGCAAGCACCACAGGCTCATTCCGCCAGGTAACAGTGGGGGGTGGGGGGCGGGGAGGTACTCGACACAAGTGAGCAATTGTGTCTGTACATATGTGTGACCACTGTGTTTGAGTGCTGAGGGTATGGACTGACCCCTGTGGGCTGCATCCAGGTCCCTGGGTATGTGTCTTGCCTGTGTATATGAATGAAGTGTGAGTTGTCATTGTGTGTGGTGGTGTTGGGGTCTGCAAACTAGGAGACTTTAACTCTGGTCTGTGCGCCCCTAGCATCTCTGAGAAAGTGGATCGTGAGTCTCGTGTGGCCCATTTCTGCATGGTTTGGGGAAGACCTTTCCATGAGTGTCACTTTATAAATGTGTTAACGTTTAAGACAAGCCAGCTGTTTTGTTGGCCAGCTCGCTTGATGAGGCCTCTGGCAGGGTTCCAGGAAGTCAGCCTGTTGCCTGTTACACCCTGTTGTGGTGCTTACACCTGTCCCCCTCTTCAGCCTTAGTCACAATCGATCAGGTTGTGTGTGAATTTGGCCACGTGTCTGTGTCAGGATGCAAATGCATACGTGTGAGTGTGTGGGGATGTGAATGGACATGACTACACACGTGAGTACACACATGTGAGCACAGGCTTCTATATAAACAGGCATGTGTGCGTGCCTGTTTCAATTTATGGCCAAGTTACTAACTGGGTACACTGAGCCCTGAATGGCTCTAGGCTGGGTATTTTCAAATGTGCCAGGGACCCAGCTTCAGTGTCTTGCCGGACATCTTGTTCATGTTATCTGGGGTGTCGGATCCCCAGGTGGGTGGCATTCCCAGCACGGTCAGAAGCAGCCAGTTTCTTTACACAAAGATGGCTGGACAGTGAGACCCTAACAGATGATGCTCATCCTCTTGGATTCAGCACCAGGACATCAGGTTCCTGGGAACTGGAGGCCAAAACAGAATGTCCTGATTTTTTTTTGGGGGGGGGGGGAGAGGTGGATACAGACACAGGATGGTGGCAGCTGCTACTTTCTCATGTGCTTATCTTCCCATGTCACCTTCCTGCTGCTTGTACCGTGTCATCAGTGAGTGGGGTGGTTGCATCGTCCAGAGGGTAGTAACATGTCTGGGATTCCAACTGCGTGGAGTCGTGGTCTGGCTGCATGGCCTGGGGCCTGGGAGCCTGTCATCGTGGACTGCCATCTCATGCTCCCTAAGACTCTGGAAAATGAGGTCTAGCCGAACCCACAGCTGGGCACCTACGCTGCACCTACTCTGGGCTGCAGCATCCAGAAGGCCCCTGGGCTCTTAGACTCCAGGAGGGTAGCTTCTAGTGGAAGTCCTTCCCAGACCTGCAGGGCCAGGTGTCCTAGAGCAGGAGACTGACCTTTGGGCGGCCAGAGACTGTCATGAAATGTCTGGTGTCTCGCAGCTCCTCGTACTTCTTACCTGGTCATCCCTTGAACCCTCTAATGCGGCATGTGGCTTGGCGTGACCATTTCTGTCTTCTCGCTTGACCTAACACAGCCATTGCCAGCTGGCCCTGTCTCCTGCAGGCCCCTTACTTTGCCGAGGCACAGACCCACCTTTTAGGGCAACTAGGAGACTTCTAAGTTGTGACCATTCAAATCTCTAGCTGCCAACCCACTTGCATGGCCAGGTGGCCTCCTGGCTGAGAAAGGAGACTCCGCAGAGTAGGCCCATTCCTGTTGCTGTGGCTGAACTGGGCCCATGGGAAATTCCAGCCATTGCTTCCAACACATCCCTTAAAAGGGAAGCGATTGCTGGTGACAGGGTTCAGCGATCCACTCCCTGGAACCGGTGAGACCAGCCAGGGCTGGCTTAGAGGTGGCCTGGTGAAAACAGGTGTGGCTGGCTGTCTTCCAGGCTCCCATTTCACAGATTAAAAAAAAAAAATGTGTGACTAGAGGAACACATAGGCATTTAAATGCTGATCTGGGAGGGTCCCTCCCCCCCCATAGGGAAACTGAGGCTCATCGGGATGGAAAAATCTCAGAGACTCCCTAAGAGCTATCTTGCAGATGGTGGGTGCTGGCAGGATACACAAGGAGGCCTGGCTGTTTTTTGCAGACCGTCTTGCAATGAAGACCCTGCTACAAGGCTTGTGTTGGGGACTCTGTTTTGATCACACCCATCTCCCCGAGGGTTGGCTCTTTTGGCCTATGATACAGGCTCTTCAGTGGACATAGGAAGATAGAGTACTGGGAGAGGAGGGGGGGGATGGTTCCACCCTGAGCCTGTGTGATGGCGTGGGTGTCTCTGTTACCCCCCCCCCACTATCTCTCACCCTGAGCCTGTGTGATGGCGTGGGGTCTCTGTTATCCCCCACTATCTCTCACCCTGAGCCTGTGTGATGGTGTGGGGTCTCTGTTCCCCCCCCACTATCTCTCACCCTGAGTCTGTGTGATGGCGTGGGGTCTCTGTTCCCCCCCCACTATCTCTCACCCTGAGCCTGTGTGATGGTGTGGGTGTCTCTGTTCCCCCCCCCACTATCTCTCACCCTGAGCCTGTGTGATGGCGTGGGGTCTCTGTTCCCCCCCCCACTATCTCTCACCCTGAGCCTGTGTGATGGCGTGGGTGTCTCTGTTATCCCCTCGCTATCCCTGCTTCTGCTTTGTTTCAAAAGGAAGAGCAACCAGCCATGCCACTCTTGAAATGTTCCTTCTTTGGCAGCCTGGAAATGGAGCCACCCAAGCCTGTATCTCCTCCCAGGCAGGACACGAGGGCCTTTCCCAACACAGTTCTCTCCCATAAACCTTATCCTGACTTTCCTAGGCGTGGCTGCCCAATCCCCCTGAGTGGTGTGAGGACTAGCGTGAACTAGCAGGGTGGCTCTAGACCCGAGCTGTTAGAGAGGCTCTTAGTGTAGGAGGTGAGGTGGGTACAAGCTGTGATCAGGAGAAATCGAGCCTGGGACCACTTCTCCCGGCTCTGTTTCTTCTCAGGTGAGCTGGGCTGTTATGTCTTTGTCCTTCCTGGCTACAAGTGGCTGGAGGAGGGACGTGAGTCTGCAGACACTGTAGGCAGCACCATGGCTGAAGCCTATTCTTACCAGCAGTGTCTAGGGGGTTCAAAGTCCCCAGAATGCATTGCTGTGCCCAAGAGGACCCCACTGGCTTTCATTGAAGACGGAAAAGGTTCAGAGAGAAGCAATGGGGATGTCTTAATCACAGTCCTCAAAGAGCTGCAGGATCTGAGCTGCCCGGGGTGGTAGGGGTCCGGGGGAGGTTGAAGGAACTCCACCAGCCTAGCTCTCCAAACACTTGCTTTAAGCATGCTGGGACTGGGTCAGCACCATCCGGGCCTAATGCTTTTCCTTGGGACCAGGGATCTCTCCTGGCTCCATCCAGCACGGGTGGAGCTGTTTTTTTTTTATTTGAACCTGACCACAAACAAGGGGCAGATCCCACAGGTCTAGGAGGTGTGAGCAGCTGGCTCAGGCAACAAGACGGAGGGAGGGGCCTAGCAGAGAGAAGACTCATGAGGGAAGCTGTTGTTACAGAGGATACTGTGACAGAGGATGCTCAGTTGGTGGGTTGTGTAATACCTCTGCCTGGATGGTAAGTAGAGGGGAAGAAGATTCAGGAAAGGGCATTAAGACAGCACGTACAGTATCCTGCACCAAGGCAGGGTTAGGCCCAGAAGAGGGGCGCTAGATTAATGGAGGGTTGTTGCAGGATCACTGAATGCTGCTAACCTGAAGGAAGGGCAGATGCGGCTGTCTCTGCTGGTGTCCAGCGGCTGGAGGAAGATCCGCTTCAACGTCGTGCCCGTGGTGAGGAAGAAGCACCGGGTGCCTGCCTTGGAGGGGGCCCAGTTGAAGCTTGCATTTCCCGAGGGCGTCTTGAGAAGAATCGCCGGCCACGGGGTGGACCTGGTACCAGCTAATGCTCAGCACTGGAGGTAGATGACACTCAGGGCCTTTGGGCCCCCGAGAGAAGGGGAAACACCTCAAGCCTTCCTGAGGCTCATGCGGGAGGATCTGAGGGCTTCATCTGCTTCTTGTCCTGTGGACGTCTGTGTCGTGCTGAGGTTTCTAGAACCTCTGGAGGAATTCTAGTGCTCAACCACTCACAGAGACCTGAAGGGAAGGCACAGCGGGGCCATCCTCTGCACAGGAGGTAGCCGGGAGCACAGAGCTGTTATGAGAGATATCTAGTGTGTTAGGTGTCCGGAGGAGGCCCTTCACCAACATCCAGGTAAACACCAGCAGAGAGGTTGTCTAAGGTCCCCATGTAGTGAGGATGCTCTCACCAACGAAAGTAGCTCTGGGGTTTGCTAACACCCTTCACTTGGGGATGGCCTTGCCAGCTTACAGAACCCCTTTCAGAATGTTCCCCCACCTGAGATGTTTCTGTGGCTTCCCAGAAACCCGTGAGTTCAGTGAGGGCTGCTTGCTACCAAATCAGTGTCTGTGGTAGGGTGAAGGTACAGAAGTTGAGTCCATTTGAGACTAAACCAGGACTCGGGACCTGGAGCCCATCAAGTCTGATACCATTGACTGGCACACACTTACAGGGTCACAGTGATTCTGCTAGGGAACTTACAAGACACATGCCCTAGGTGCTGCCATCTTAGAAGCAATTTTTTCCTCATAAGACATGTAAGAAGTTGGTGCACCATTCTGAAACTTCAGCAGAGCTCTGTGGGCCCCTACCCTGCATCCTAGCGGACACATTCAAGCAGAACGGAGCCTGCACCAAACATGCTGAATAACCACAGGCCCACCAAGGCAGGAGAAAGGTAGGGCAGAGCAGAGCCATCTTATAAAGAAGAGAACATGACCTTCCTGTTGCCTCACCGCTGCCAACTCTTTAGGACTGAGACCTAGGGAGTGGAAGTCCTATCCTATGATGGCCCAGCGAGCACAGAAGCGAGAGCCTGTACTGGCAGAGCAAGGATCCTACACACATTACCCACCCACTGGCTCCCAAGGGGGCAAGCTTTGGTTTCCCTAATGAGCCTCAGAGTGGAGCCCATACCCCCTGCCAGACTGGGACCCCACTGGTCTCTCCTTGTAAACAAAGGGTGGGCTGGCTGAAGTCTTCCCTAACCTCTGCTGTCTTCGATGGGGAGTCTGAAACCTGGATGTTCAAGCTAACAAACTGAACCAACTGCTGAGACGCAGGGCGTGGGGCCACAGAATGGCCACAGGAAGGGTGTGACCCGCATCCAGGGTTCAAGGGGCTCTCTCTAGGACTGGGGTGCAGCAGCAGCCAGGCCTTTTCTTTCTGGTGGTCCACAGGGAGCTGGGAACTGTGAACCCCAGTCCTGACAGCTGGGTCTGGCTTTCAGGATCTCCACTGGCTACCTGCTCAGTCGCCTGCTTGATGCACTAGGCTCCCTCCCTGGCCACCGCCTGGACAGCCTCTCCATTCTCGACCGCGTAAACCTAGAGAGCTGGCAAGGTGGCAGGCAGAACCATGGCCTAACTTTTGACCACCTGAAGGTATGCATGGTAGCTCACCACCTTGCTCTGTTGCTCACATTTGCGACCTGATGGCAGAAGGTAGTAATCCCCTGGTGTGTTCCTCACACCAGCTCCCATGAGAAGCAGTCACAGGTATTGGGAGGATTCCAGGTTCACCCGGGGAATAGCTCACGGGGGAAGTCTCATAGGCATGGCTGTAGCGTAGCACTGAGGGATATCAGGCTGCTTTGGGCCCATTCCTAGACGGGCTATGTGGGAGGACCTGCAACCCTGAAACACGATTGGGTTGGGCCATGCAAAGCTGGACCTCTCCCCTGCATGAGTCCTTCCCACATCTGTGAACAGTCCTGGCCAGATTTCACTATGGACTGGAGCCAGCTGGGTACCCATAGGAGCACTGTCTCCCTTCCTATGCCCTCTGGGACAGAATACTCAGTCACATCTTTATCCTGCTATGCTATGGCTTTGTCCTGTGTTGAGGAGAATGAGAAAGATGCAGGGGTAGGGTTCCGAATATCCCGAGATCCCGGGACAGTGAGGGGAAGCAGATAGGGCTGTGAAGGCCTGGGACCCTCGTGGAGTATGTGTTGATGATTGACAGGGCCCCGTGGAGTATGTGTTGATGATTGACAGGGCCCCGTGGAGTATGTGTTGATGATTGACAGGGCCCCTGCTTGGCCCAGATGTTAGGGGACAGGTGAGTTCACTTGTCACCAGACACTGGCTCTAGGGAGACTCCCCTGTGTGGACTTAGGCCACTCACTGCTTTCTCAGACCTCCGTCCAAGGTGGGGGTCCAGTCCCTAGGGGTCACTGGTGTCTGATACAAAGAAAATCCTGGTGCCCAAATGAACTGAGAGGGGCTGGAGGAGGAAAGAGTCCGAGGGCACGGAAATGCAGTCTGCGGTTGGGTAATGGGGTGCGGGGAGGTACCTGGTAAGGGGCTTGGAGCAGAAGGGAGGAGGGAATGCCTGATGCCCTGCGGTGGGCCCTCTGGTCTGCAGAGAATGAACTCAGTGGAGGGGCGTGAAGAAACCCTGTAGGATGGAGGGATCCTCAGACGGGAAGGCCATAGCCCAGAGGGAGTTCTGAAGTTCAGGCTAAGGTTCAGCACAGGGTGTGAAGAGAAGCCCAGAGCGGGAGAGAGAGAGACAGAGAAGGAGATGGGAGCTTCTGCGGTGGGCAGCTGTAGGAGGGATGTTAAGGAAAGGCTGGTGGAAGTAAGGTGGTACAGGGCTGGTGGACAGGCAGGTCCCGCCCCATTGACAGGTCCCGCCTTGTGTCCCCGCAGACAGTGCTGCTGTGGGCCTCCACGCTGTTCCCAGCACCAGAGGACTGGGCTGACCTGCAGGGCTCAGTGTACCGCCAGCTGGTGGTGCTGCTCTGCTGCCTGGCTACCAGGAAGCTGCCCCACTTCCTGTACCCGGAGCACAACTTGCTGCAGGATGGTGGCCTGGACCTCGGCGCCATCTACCAACGAGTGGAACACTTCGCCAGCCAGCCCGAAGAGTCCTTAAGAATCCATGTCACCCACCTGGGCCACAGCCGTCCACCACGCATCGACAATGGTGTCAAAGCGCTCCTGCAGCTCCCAGCCAGCGACCCTACCTACTGGGCCACCGCCTACTTTGATTTTCTGCTAGATAAGGTGGGTGCAGCGTTTGCAGGAGAGGGTGGATAGAGCCCTAGTCCTGTACCCTGACGTCTCCCTCCCAGGTGAGGAACTCAGGGATGGCTGGGCCCCTGGATGACTTAAGGTCAGATAGACATGAAGTGCTACCTCAGGAGAGGCCCCACAGGTGCTACACTGCTCTCTGGAATCCAAGGCAGAGGGCCCGAGATTGTCCTGTATTCCACAGATTTACCTAAACCACACAGGACAAACGCCCAGAATCCTCCTCCGTCTTGGGGCTATGGCCTTCCCTGGACCTCCTGGGTTCCACTTCCTGTGTATTTCTGGACTTGGCACTCTGACGGCCATGACCTTTGGGTCCTGGTGTTCTCTGGCCTGACGTTCAGAGGTGCCCCTCACACCCATAGAGCCCATTGTTCCTCTGCAAAAGCAGGAACCCACCCCCCATCCCAGGCCCAAATACCACCTTCAAGGCACGTCTGACATTTTTTGGCCAACTCTCTCTTCTAGCAGCAGTGTCCTGGGGCAGACACTGTGGTACTGGGCATCTTCATTTTATTTTAGGAAGATCAGCCTGCTGGGGGGGGGGAGCTGAAAACTCCCCACCACCCTATTTTGGGGCCAGATTGAAGGGCCTATGTCAAGCTTTCAGCAGATCTGTGCAGGCAGGGTAGGAGGAGGCTGTACCTCAGTGGGATCTCCTTGGGCCTCATGCCTGTGTCGGGGCTACATTGTGTGAGGCGGGGCCGGCGGAGGAGGGATGCTGGAGTGGTCCACCTTCATGGATGCTGGCCCTGCGGTACCCACAGGGAGGAAATGCTTGAGATAGGTGTAGCCTGGCTGCCTGTGACCCTCTGTCCCTGCCCACTGCAGTTCCAGGTCTTTAACATCCAGGATAAGGACAGAATCTCAGCCATGCAGAACATCTTCCAGAAGACCAAGACCATGGGGGAGTGAGAACAGCTGAGCTGAGCTGGGAGACCCAGTGTCTACCTGCAGAGCTCCCTGGAACTTTTGGGAAAGGAATGGGGAACAGGGATGTCTCTTTGAGTGACCGGTGGAGGGACTTAGTCCCTAAGGATTCCTGCTCAAGAGGACACTGTGAGAGTCTAAGTATCCTGCACTGGGGACTTGAGGCAGCTGCCATGTTCCAGGCTGAGCTTGAAGTGAATGGGTATATGCTTCCCAGAAACCCACTGATCCATCCATCTGACAGCCGAACAGGTACAGCCATGAGACGACATGGGTGTTTGCTCTGCCTATGTACCACACTACTTCTTGGGGTTAAAGTACTATGTGTTCACTAATGCTCCAGTGTGCCCTATGGAGAGGGTTCCCCCCACTTTCTGTATCTCCCAGTGCAAATATAGTCTCCTAAAACTAGGAAAGGCCCGTGTGCAAAGGATGGTTTCATTTCAAACCTTCTCCACGCTCAGGTAGAGAGCGTTCCCCTGGACAAGCATCTCTACTCTCCAGAAGAGGGAATTCCATAGCTCCCCTTCCCCCATACCGGCCTTCCCTGCTTCCCTGTCACTGGAGGAGTGTTCCCTATGCCCAGAATCCTGTGATTCCCCACACTTACTTATCTAATCTCCTTAAGTGCCTTAAGCAGCTTCTCTGGAGTCCAGGGTGCTCTCAGTACCCCAGCTGGGAGACAGTTCTCCCCCATCATCTTTGATTACTTGGTGACATTTACTTCTTGGCTTCAGAACTGCAGACTGCACTCCGGGCTCTGAGGAGGGAACCCAGGGCCCTACATGTGTATGGGTCATGCATTGTCCCAGTGTCTAACAGCTTTTGTCAGAGTAACTACACAGTGAAAGCAAGATCCTAGGGCTCTGGAAGTTACAGAGCCAGGGCCTGAGCAGTCACCAACACAAGGGAAATGTCATGTTGTCTCAAGCGTGGGACTGAAATAGAGCCAGGCCCACCCTTGCCACCTCCTTGATGATAAATGCAAATCACAATGGCTGCACTTAACAGAAATGAGAGCTGTGAACACAGGAAAGGCCAAGAGGACTATTTTCTTTTGGACAGAGTCTAAGTATGTAGCAGTGGTATAGAACTCTATGCTGGCCAGGCTATCATCAGACTCATAGAGATATCCTTGGCTGCCTCCTAAGTGCAGAGATTAAAGATGAGCACCACCACACGGAACTACATTTTTTAAAAAGATATATTTTATATATTTATTTTGCTTGAACTAATGTGTGTGTGTGCATGTGTGTGTATGTATGTGCATGTTTGTGTGTGTATGTGTGTGTGTGTGAACACATGAGAGCCATGGCTCATGTGTGGAGGTCAGAGAATAACGTATAAAAGCTGGTTATTTCCTTCTACCATGTGGGTCAGTCCAAGGATTGAACTTAGGTCATGAGGGGGAACATTTACCTGCTCAGCCATCTCATCAGTACTCAAAGGACTGTTCTGAGACTATTTCTAGTACACTGCTCTTTAAATAGACCACCAAAGCACTGCACATGAGGATGCAGGTGCAGAACGCAGCACTTCTTAAAGCTTACCACTGTCACAACCTCAGTGGTGGACTCAGAGCCAGGTGGACTGCCGTGAGTGTCAGGGCTAAAGAAACTTTGCCAAATGGTAACTTGTCACCAAGATGCTGTGCTAGACATGCAATCTATGGTGGACTAGGATGTCAGGGTCTCTGGAACTTTCTCAGTAGACACCAAAGCAGGAGGTAAATCCTCTTTGTTCCCATTAGAAGAGAGGACAAGAAGCAATGTGTCTCCTTGGAAGAGGACAGTATAAATTCTGATCCCACCCACACTAACTCTCCTGTCCTGGACAAGAGACAGAATTTGGGAGACATACAAAATATTTCTGTGCTGATGGTACCATGCAGATCAGAGCCAGGAAGGCTTGCTGGCAAGTTCTTCAGTTCCATAACATTTCTACATGACATTATAGTCTACAAATGAGCTAGACTACATTCATAGCTATTCCGGAACACATGTGGCCTGTTGGCCACAGATTGAACATGCCTACAGGTATATAAAATGCTCTCATTCCATAGGCCGAATAGGGGGAAAGCTTTGTACCATCTCAAGGTCTGCCCTTGGCAAAGCTTTTGGACTCAGAGGCTTAGCACAGGGTGAGACTTTGCCCTATCTGCCTTGGTGCTTGGTGAGACTTCTGGATCGTGAAGACTATGCACCTCACCTAAGAATATCCATCAACTAAGTGGCTGGATTAGCTGTCACTTTTGAGTGGGACCAGCACACTCCAAGTGTATACATGCTATAGCAAGTTTATGTCCTAGGATGACCACAGTCTCAATGATATTATGTGGATCCCTGAAAACTCCATCATGGGAGCCGAGGTCCTGAAGCAAGGGAGTGTCAAGCAGAACAAAAGGTGCCCAAGGTACCACGTGATCCCTTTCCTACTGTCACTGGTCCCTGTGTGTGTTGACAGGGGTGGGAGCTATTGGTGGCAATGTCACATAGATTTGGAGGGCAATATAGGCAGACAACCTGGGACCAATCAGGCAGGGCAAGGGACAGATAAGTTACAAGAGAGTGACTTGGGCCTCCCTGTCACCTCACCTGTCTGGGCCTCTCCCTCACCTTGTGCTGGCCTTGGTGACTCCCTGGGGACTTAGAATCCTGGAAAGCAGCAGTGAGGGATGGTTCTCCCAGAAACAGAGATTCAAGAAATAGAATTATTCCTTGATTGTGGAGATAAGAGGCCCATGAGAAACACAGATATAAGACAAGAGATTACAGAGGTGAAAGAGGCTGTAAATGGCATACAAGGTGAGTCCTCAGGAAAGCCCAGAAGCTCCGAAGTTAAGTAAGTTCTCCACAGTCCAGGAGGACCCACAAGGGCATGTGGATGCTTGGAGATATGAACATCCCACTCTAGGTACATGATAGAAAAAAAAGTCAACAAGTGCGCAGAGGACTGGAAGACCCATCACCAGCAAGCCCGAGTGCCGCCTGGAGAAGCCCACTCTCACCCACAGGATCAGTTGTTAGGGCATTTACACCTGTGAGGGGAGGTGTTTTCCTAAATGGGTCTTGATTTCATGAATAAAAAAGGCAGAAGCCAATTTCTGGGTGAAGGAAAAAAAGATGGGACACCAAGGTCACAGGAGGAAGAGAAAGGGATGCAGAGAGAAAGGGGATTTGGACCAGGCTGTGGAGCAGGTAGGAAGCTGCAGACATGTGGGTCTCAGGGGCACCTATAGTTCCTAGCCTCCACCAAGGGCGGAGGCCAAGGAAGACGGAAGGAGCTACTTGCTAAGATCAGGGCAGGAAATTCTTTGCCCAGCCAATGGGTTGTCTGGCTAGTTTTTAAATAATAAAATTGTCTCATGGTTTCCATCTGCAGCTATAAGGTGGGCAAGAGGAGAAAGCGGGTAGCCGGGGCAGTTATTGGCGACTTGGTGAATCTAGCCACGAGGGGCGGCTGGAGTGCGGACAAGAGCTCTCGGATTCCCAAGGTTGGAGGATGATGGAGATGAAGTTGGAGCTAGGGGAACCAGGAGAGTTCATAGAGTAGGCCACAGCACCAGGCAAGGAGATGGCTGCTTTTAAAATTGCACACAACAGATGGTACCCAATGTGGATCAAAGCTAAAATCCATATACCATATGATTTCCGACCTCAACAGATACAAGTTAAAAATAAAAGTCAAGTGGATACTTAGAATTTCCTCCAAATATTTGGAAATAATACAACATAAATCAAAACAATCTATGGTTCAAAGAATAAGTCTCAGGAAATATCAAAATATTTGTCTTTGGTGATGAGGAAAATGCTGCCCATCAAAGGTTGGAGTTGGCGTTGGTGCAGTAGTGCACAGAGGTAAAACCTCAGTGTGAAATACCTAGGAGAAGCTGAATCAGCTACCTATGCTTCCGGTGTAGGATGCAGAAGTACAAGGATAGCCCACAAAGAAACCGATAAGAATTACTTGTTAATCAAAATATATCAAAAAAATTTTCAAAGGAGGGCCAGTGAGATGATTCAGCAGGTTGGGGTGTCTATTTCCAAACCCAACAACCTGGTTCCAATTCCCAGGACCCACATGGTAGAAAGAGAAAACCAACACCTGCTGGATGTCCTCTGGCTTCTACAGATACATGGTGGTGTATTCACACACCATACTACACCACCATCACCAACAACATCACCACCTCCGCTGCCACCCCTGCCACCACCACTGTGACTGCCATATACACACAAAGCAAAGTAAATAAGAATGTTAAATTAAAAAACAAAACTTAGAATGAGTAAGTCAAAACTAGAAGAGGTCAGATGAGGAGGATAGAAACAAAGAGGACAACAGAGAAAAAGCAAACACAGGTGTTTTGCAAAGATGGATAAAATGAATACCTCCTAGCAACAGGAAAAAGAAAAGGAGAGAGAGAGAGAAGATGTAAGTCACCTATATAGAGGGCAATGAAATAAAAATTGCTACAAATTCTATAGGTACCCTATGTCAGTGAAGGGACATTGTCACTTATTTAACATCAGGACATTCATCAGCCTAGATGGAAAGCCAACACACCATGGAGAGCATAGTTATAAAAACTGACATTAGAAGAAGATAACATCTAAAGAACCCATGTCTGGTCAGCTCTCAGGAGGCTGTGAGTCTGAGGCCAACCTGACCTACAGAAGGAGACCCTGTCTCAAATGGAAGGGAGGGAGGGGAGGAGGGAAAGAGAGAGAGAGAGGGAAGGAGGGACTCAGGTATTTTAGTTTTCCCATAAAGAAAGTTTCCATCCCCCAGTCCTGGGTTGTTGAATTTTACCAAACACATAAGGGTAAGAAAATAGCTCTAGTTTTTCCTACGCTTTATCAGAAAATAAAGGAGAAATAATATTCAGTAGCAAAGGTGGAGGGGCTGTGAGCGCCATGTTGACAGCACACTGTGGTAGAAAGGAACTTTGGAAAACCTGCTACTGACGCCAGTCATAAGCTGAACACACACATATGCACACACACACGCACACACAGGCACACACTAATAACAAGTACATACACATTAATCACTTTCTCTAAGACTGAAGTTCTCCTAACTATTTAGTTTGGCACTGGGTTTGTGTTGTCAGTGAGGTAAGAAAGAAAGCAGATGAGAAGCAAATGGATTGGGAAAGACAGGAAACTGTTATCACTCATAGGCAACTTGGTTACTGACTTAGAAAATCCAAAGAAATCTCTAGAACTGTGAACCTAGCCAGGTCGGTAGACAGAAAACTAGTATAAAAACATATTAAAAGGAAACAGGAATGAGAAAAGTTAAATATCATTTATAATATCAGAAAAACATCAACCCCCTAGTAACAAATACAACAAAAGCTACACACAAGACCTCTACAGTGAAAATCTGAAACATTGCTTAGAGAAATTTAAAATCATCTAAATGAATGCTCATAAAATCAAGTTTGTAATATTTGTAAATTTGTAATATATCAGGTTACTGTCCTTAACCTGATAGTTGGAAAATTCCAATCAAAATTTCAGAAAGCTATTCTGTAGAAATGAACAAAAGAAGCCCAAGATATTCAAAAGTTTTAGAATAAAAAAAAGTCTCTCTTCTCCCCCTCCCACATATTCAGACTTACTGGTGACTGCAAAGTTTGAGTTAATGCAGATTGACTTATGATCAAAAAAGCAGCCTGAGTAGAACAGACACCAGAAAACAAGCCACACATATCAATGATCTTTGCCAGGTTGGCAGGTTAATAGGATGGAGAAAGCAAGGTTTGTTTAACAAGCATATCGTTAGGACAACTGGGTACTGTTAGTAATAAAATGCACTTTGCCCATGTCCATTCAATGAAACAAATAATAAACCCACAAATAACTTCAAAATAAAATATAGAAATACCTATTACAGCCTCAAAATAGGAAAGACTTCTGGGGTAAGATAATAATAGTACAGATCACAGGAAGAAAACCCCTAGAACCACACCAAAATCAAATATACCTGCTCTCTGAGACCATCAGTGGGAAAATAAGCAGATAAGCTACTGAACCAGGAAACCCTTAGGATGCAAATATCTGATTGGGTTGAGAATACATTAAAAAAAAAATCTGTTATGAGGGGGGGGTGAGATGGCTTAGTGGGTAAAGTGCTTATCAAACAAGTATGGAGACCTAATTTTGGATCCTGAGCACCTATGCAAAAACTGGTTACAGCTGTGCACACCTGTAATCTTAACAGTAGGTGAGGGGAGGGGCAGGTTTTCTGGACAGACAGACACACACACACAGGAGAGAGAGAGAGAGAGAGAGAGAGAGAGAGAGAGAGAGAGAGAGACTGAGACTCAAGGACTAGTATAACCAGCATCCAAAAGAGGAAAAATCTACATACCTACAAACTATTTGAACTGACACTTTTCTGAAGATGGTTTGCAAGTAGCCAATGGCAAATGAAAAGATACAGGCCTTGTCAATCACCAGGGGAGGATACATGTAACCAAGCTAGTTTGACAGTTGCTAAAGCCAAAGGATGCCAGTTACCTGGGCAAGAACCTGGAACGGCCACAGCTCTTATACAGTTTCTCCTAGTCAAGGCACCTGTAAATGAAATCCTCCTACTCTACTCTGAATAAGTGAAAGGATACAGTCACAGGAAGCCTTGAATCAGGAGGCTGTTACAGCTGTGTTTATCAAAGTCCCGACTGGAAATGAATCAGGTGTCCATCACCAGCAGGTAAAGGAACAGAATTTCTATGGTGTGGTCATGCAGGTGAGGGCAGTCAGGCACACATGTACAGGAAGGTCCAAGGTCCTAGGCAGACTCTCATCAGAGAATATGTGTGGTCCATGGGTGACACAGCTGACCTGCAGGATCAGAAGAAGCAGGGAATCTTCCACTGGGTGACTCCTGAGTCCATTCTCAGGCAAACCACTTGCATACCTCAGTGTCTGCCTCTTGGGAGATCAAACCAAGATAGATTTGCTCTCTGGACAAAGATCAGGCTCTAAGTGATCACAAAGACAAGGCTCTAAGTGGGTATTCTCAGCTCTGGGCTCTCCAGTCTCCTCTCCAAGAACCCCTCCCTGCTCTGCTCCAGGTTCCTTGGTGGCACTGACTACAGCTCTGCCGTGACTTTGTCCCTGTGTCCCTCAAGACTGTCTCCTCTGGTCACCAGGAGTCACTGAGCAGCAGCCTCTGTTGGCTCCAGAACCTACCCTAGAGCATAGTTGTGACCTTGTACCAGGGATGTGGACTTAGCTAGGTTAACCATTCTCTGCAAGGAGGTGCATTTCCTACTGATAACCTGGAAAGAGGGGCTCTCTGGTCTTGGTAAGGGGGGGCATTCTCCATCCTTCCTCTCTGGGGCTCTGAGTATAGCTGCCCAGTATGGTCCAGGTGGTGAATGTGCCAGACAACTGCGCCAGAAGTGAGGTGGGGGGGACTAGCAGAGGAGGGAAACTAGGGCTCAGTATCAATGTGTTCAGGGTTAAAGGTTGAGGATGGGGGGGGGTTCTTCATGGTCATGATCTCAGGTTATGGCTCTGTGCTTGTAGGTGTCTTATCTTTATGAGTTCTTGTAGATTCACTTGAAGACATCATTATGAGAGTGTGTTTGGTATGTGTGTGGGGTGAGTGACATCTGGGAAATTAAGGACAGTATCCTTGGTCCTGGGAAAGGATCTAGAACAAGGGGGATCTTTTCAAAAGGCCACACTGGGGCTGTGCAGGCAGCTGAGGGGCCCCAGGTCCCTCTCCCACACCCAGCCCCACACAGTCATAGGAGATTTCTGGTAAGCACTTTATTGAAAATTCCCAAAGGCCAGTGGCCTGTGGGCTGCAGCTCTGTCAGAAGGTGGTTGGCATCCTGTTTCCACAAGATTCCATTTGTGGGGAGATGGGCAGCTTCACCCTGCTCCTTCTGGCATGGCCCGGCTACATCAGCATCTTTGCTGGCTCTTGGCCTTGCACCGTCTTTTCGTTCTTGCTATATTCCCAGCCCCTCTAGGAGGGCATCATCTGGTGAGAGGATGCTCACAACTTGTTCTTAGGACAATGTTGCAGGGCCTCCCGCAGGGCCTCGGCCACACGGTCCACATTCTCCGTGGTGGCGTTGTAACCCAGGAGGCCGATCCGTAGCACCTGGTAGGCATGGAACATACAGATGTCAGTTGCCATCGTCGGCAGCCTCTTGTCTGATAGGACCTGGTTAGGGTAGGGTAATTTTATCACGTGGGATCCGCATCCATCTGGTACGCAGAAGAGAAGTGGCCTCATGGCTGCCACACAGGGGTCACAGCCAGCCCTCCCCCACTGTACCTAAAACATAGAGTTCAGGAGGTACGGCCAGGGAGGGTCACTCAGAGCTCAGAGTGGACCTGGTAAAGCTGAGGTGTGACCTCCCGACTGTGGTGGAGAGGAGGATATTCTGTTTGAGGGGCTCATGCTCTTAGGGCTCTGCAGTGACCCAACAGAGATGGGCTGTGCAGCAGGACTTGATAAGGGGGAGGGGTGCCTAGTGCCTCTGGTTATAAAGCCCTGGCTTCCCAGAAGCCTCCTCACCTTCTCCTCAGTGGGCCCAAGACCCCCAGAGATTTCAATGCTGAAATGGTCCAGCACATAGTTGACGATGTCCCTCCAATTGTAGCCCGCAGGCACAGTTACAGTGGTGATTGTGGGTAGCCGGATTTCCTGCAAGAAGCGCCAGTCTTAGCCATGTGGACTGGGGCCCTGTGTACCCTCCAGGGACATTCATGTCCTCTATGGTGGTGCTCAGGCTGCTTGACCTGTGCTGGTTTTTAGAGTCTAGAGAAAGGGCCAGAGGGAAACAGCTTGCCAGCCAGCTTTTGGCTACCACAGGACTCCCTTGGCAGAGAATAGGAGGCATCTGGAGGTTGTCAAGGGCCTGAGGAGTTTGCCCCCAGCTTTGGGAGGCTTACATCCCTCTGAAACATGATGCTTGCTCTCACCAATCGATTACAGCCTCCCCCTCCCCCTCCCCATTGGACTAGTGCCTGGATCAAGCAACCGAGGACGAGGACGCCTGCCTTCCACGGGCTCCTCACCGGGTCCTTTACAAAGAACTTTAAGCCCATCTCCTGCAGGCGTTTGTGCAGAAGTGCTGTAGCCTCCCTGTGATGCCGCCAGGAATTCTCCAGGCCCTGTGGGGAAAAGGTGACCATGACAGCAGGCATGTGCCAGCCCCTCTATTGCTTAGAGATACTGGGCGACTTCTTCTGGAACCCCAGGCTCTGAGGAGACAAGAGTCTATGCTGGGCCAAGCTTGAGGAAAGAGGATATCTACTGGGTCTGGGAGGGAGAAAAGTGGGACCTAGCCTCCTATGGGTACCCAGTGGGGCCTGGGAAGACAGGCAGGACACATTTCAAAGGGTAGGCTGCCACTTGAGGAAGCTGGGATTGCTGCCATGTGGGTTTGGTGTGATCAGAGTCAGGTGACCCTGGACCTAAGGAAGTGTGATATGTGACCTCTAGGAAAAGTCTTTCCTACTCTGACCCCCAAGATCACTCCTAGGTCATATTTTGCCCACCATTAACTGCTTCCCACTGGCCACTAGATCTCACCATCTTAGCACACTGAGTTTACCTCTTTCCCAATACTCTTCCTTCTTCCATTTTAGGGTCTCAGTCTATAGCTCAGGCTAGCCACACACTCTTGGTCCTGCATCAACATCCTGAGTGCTAGGCTGACAGGTAGGTACCATCGTCTTTGGCTATCTATGAATTCTTATTTTTCCCTATCCAGCTCATCCCCTAGTTTTTGCTCCACAGGGATGTATCCCCAGATCAGAGCCCTAGCCAGGGTGTAGGTGACCGTCTAGATCATGGCTCACTTCATTTTTAACCCAGTTCTCATGCAGCGACTTCATGAGTGCTCCTAAGATTTTGAACATGTTAGCCAGAGCCCAGGACTCTTCCTGGCCCCTGTGGCTGGCAATGGCCTTTGAGGGACATCAGGACTCAGAGGAAGGTGGCCAGGCTTTGGTTATTCTTTCTGTCCTGTGACCCGTGTAACCAACTTGGCCTGTAGCCACATGTCACCTCCATTTCCTGGGAGTGGATTTTGCACTGGACACAACCACTGACCCAGTTGGCCAGGAACCTGCACATGCCTGCAGAGGGCCAGCCCCTTCTCTGGTGAGAACTGCAGTGGCCAGGAGTGTCCCAAGGGCTTGTGTGGAAACTACCTTGGCTAGCAATAAAGGAGCTACAGGTGGTGTTGGCATGTGTCTGTCGGTGACATTTATAATGAAACCCAAGATAGCTGAGCATGGTGGCGCATGCTTATAATGCCAGAACATGGGAGGTAGATGCAGGATCATTAGGAATTCAGTGCTAGCCTGGAACTAAGTTTGAGGCTAGCCTGAGCTACACGAGACTTTAGCTCTTTCTTTCTTTCTTTCTTTCTTTCTTTCTTTCTTTCTTTCTTTCTTTCTTTCTTTCTTTCTTTCTTNCTTCCTTCCTTCCTTCCTTCCTTCCTTCCTTCCTTCCTTCCTTCCTTCCTTCCTTTTTTTCTTTCTTTCTCCTTCTTGCTCCATCTGGCCCATGTGAAATCTTCAGACTTGTTATAATGGAGTAAGTATAGGCCCTGACCTTAAACTTAGATTTCCCAGTTTCTAGAAACTACCAGCCAAGTAAGTGTAACTATAAGGTACTCTGCCTGTGGCACAAACAGACTAAGATAGCCCTTGATCTGCCAACTGTTTGACTGTATGTGCCCCATCTCTGAGACCCCTCTCACTACCTCTCTCAGACCCCCCACTTAATTCTGAGGAACCTCTCCCTTTTGACCTCCACTGTGATCTGCTGAGTCACCCAAGGGTCAGACCAGAGTGTGCCTCTGTCTGCCCTGGGCTCTGTCTTCCCAGATTCCTCTTTGAAGAAGCCACCTGCCCCACCCCCACTCCTTGGGAGGACCTCCATATTCCTGGCTACACCATAGCTTCTCCTACTCCAAAGCCTGGGTCTGTTGGTGAACAGATGCACTGCTATCTTAGGAATCTCCTTGTCTCCTTTCTCCAGAGCGATCTGAGGAAGTCATGGGAAAGGAAGCATCCCACAGGTGCCCAGTCTGAGGTGCACTCCGGCCTGAGGGGCTTCCTTCTCTTCCTGCTCCACTTCTTTTTCTTCTTCCCATTAGGGTGAAGTCCCTGCTGTTACCTGCTCTGCAATGAGTGCCAGGCTCTCCCTCAGGCAGTATAAGCTGGTGACAGGCGTGGTATGATGAATTCTGGGGAATGAAAAAAAGAGTCTGGTTCAATGTCACGGTAGGGACTGGGCCAAGAGTTGATGGTCCCACTTTGACAGCTCGGGCTCTGTGGCAGAAGCCAACCATTTCCCAGGGACACTCCCTGCATCAGAGTCACAGAGTCAGGAATGCCAGGGAGGGAAGGCCGGCCCAGGGCTTAGCACCATGTGTAGGGGAAGGAAAGAGGAGAAGCACATGGTTGGTCGCCATCTTCCCACCAGGACTCCATGTTCTTGTGAAGCCAGCACTGGGCACTTTCTCCCCAACAGTCCAGAACATCCCTCTGATACCCTGCCTTGGGCGTTGTATAAGACCTCTCAGGATCATGACTGAGGTGGCCTATGGAACCTCTAGTTGCAAAAAGACCGAGGCTGGATAAGGATTATGGAAATGGTGGCAGGGCCTGTTTATTAGCCCTGAGCCTCTGGGCCAGGTGGCAAATGGGGCCTCAATTTAACGGCTAGCACAAGAACCCTCAATTAGAACATGGGGCTCAAAGGCACAAAGGCCTGGAAAGCAGAACTTGACCTGCACGGTGGATATGAAGCTGGGTGTGGGGTGGGCAGCCCCGGGGCCTGCCGGATACTCACACTCTGGTCTTGCCCTCACATCCCCACAACTTGGCCAAGTATGTGATGTCTGTGTAGAAGGAGACTGGCTTTGTCTTCCGGGAGTAGACCTTGTATCTGGACAAGAGAAACCACTGTGAGTACCTACCTGCCTTTGGCTTTGGGGCTATGCTGTGTCACAGATGTGGGGTGCAGGGGCAGAATGCCTATTGTGGAACTTGTGTTCATGGGACATTGTGAGCTCAGGAGGGACATGAGTTCCTCAGAGTGCCCAACCCTCTGGGATCTGCATGACTGTGACTGTCCCATGGGTACCTAGAACCAGTACTCCACCATTCTGTCTCTTTGTTTCTCCCACTTCCAACCACAGGTCTGTCCTGTCTCCTTTATCAGGGAAGTTGCTTTTCCAGGTGGGGCTCCCCAACCCTTTCCCCCACCCCTGATAACCTTCCTCCCTTCCTATGGCTCTCAGCCCTGACTTTCCCTGTGACACTGCTGGTGTCTGACATGGCACCCAGGATGAACTCCTGACCATACCAAAATCGACTCACTTGGGTCGGGACTCAGGCTGGATGTGGCTGACGGTCATTACCTGATGAAGTCTCTCTTCCATGACTTTGTGTCCTCCTCCAACCCCCATTATCTAGGCCCAGGATCTAGATACCAGGATCCTGAGATGATGGGACTACAGAGTCAGGGGTGGCTTGTGCTTCTCTGGCAGGTCCTATGCCAACTCACAGAAGCTGAGCAGAGGTTGAAGGGTGGGTACTGGGCTCTGAGCATCCAGACACATTGGATCACCCCTTAGTGTGACCTCCAGAACCTCCAGAATGCTAGCCTCTGGTCCTGCCCACAGCCCAGGCCCTGCCATGTGTCCTCCCCTTTCCCCTGTGAGATATCTTCGGAGCATATCTTGGCTTTAAGGACATCCCAGCAGGGTGAACAGGGAGAGGTCTGAACATGGAGCCTTTCCCTCCCTCCCTCTAAGGGCCAGCCGTGCCCTCATCAGAATCCACATCCCAAAGCGAGGTGTGGAACACTCACTTGGCCTTGTCGTTGAAGGAGATGAGGGAGATCCCCGGTGGAGCATTCAGGACCTTCTGAGAGCCAGAGTACATGACGTCAATGCCTAGGGCGGGAATGGAGAAGGGAGTATCTGAGATCCCGTGGAAGAGTTCAACAAATAGGTGTGTTTGTCCAGTCTGTACCATGCTCTGCGATTGGCGGACCAAGATTTCGCCGAGACATGGAAATCAGGAGGGGTGCCGGAGAAACCTGGCTTCAGCCCCGGTTTGTTATACTTACAGCCTCAGGCTGGAACCTCTTAGCCTTTCTAATCTCTGGGGACAGCCAAACGTAGGCAGTACAGCATGGTGTCTACGGGATGTCCCTGATGTCTGCAGCACTGGACACGCTGCATCTGATACTCAAGCCCAGCCCTTCCTCGTCCCGTCTGCTCCTACTACAGCTGGAGAGCCTCCTATCCACGCACCCCCAAGAGTAGCAGCTGCCTCCTGCTGAATCCCCCACACCCTGTCTCATGGCCTGGCAGAAACTCAGGCGGGTGACTCACTTCAGTCTGCTGTCCCAGGGATACGGTACGTGAGTGATGTGTCCCCAAGGGATGGTGCACTGAAAAATTGGTCCTTAGTGTGGAATGGGAGGGTTGGGACCTCTAAGAGGCAGGGCCTATCGGGATGTTATTGGGTCATTGACTATCCGCAGGGGTTGACCCTGCCTAGTTCTCAGAAAAGGGCTGTTAGGAAAGACCATGCCTTTCCCTTCCTGGTCTCTGGCTCCTCACCCTGTGATTTCTTCCTCTTGCTTTACTCCTTCTGTGTTACTCTCCCCCAGAGGGGATGCAGCCAGGACCTGTGCAAGAGACCCTGCCACGCTGTTTGGACTTTCTGACTAGCAAACTGCAAACTACATAACTTCTTTTACCAGGGCCTGGGGAGACAGGGCCACAAAACCAGTTATGGTCCGGCGGTGGTTTCTACAAGAGCTGTCATACTGAGTCTTCTGTGGCCTCAGAGTTTGCCGGTGTGTGTGATCTGGAATATGGGGGGTCCAAGGCATGCTCTTACCTTGTTGGTCCATGTAGATAGGAACCCCGCCCAGGGATGCCACCGAGTCCACCAGGAGTAGGCACTGGTACCTGGGGGAGTCATGGGCATGGAGGCAGCACAGTGAAGCAGGAGGGATTGTGGGAGTTCAGATTTCAGTCTAAACCGGATGTCTGGTGGGGAATGGGTGGGGGAAGGGCTTGAAAGCCGTTGGAAGGGCAGTGGGGAAGCAAGGAAGGCTCCCTTTCTCTTCTCATGTGGGCTTCCCTCCCTGAAGCAGCTCCTTGAAGCCAGAAGCACTGTAGCGCTGGGCAGGTATCTATGCGGGGCCTGGGTGGGCGGGTCATGGCCCAGATGGCTCTGCTGCTGGACCTCTCAGAGACAAATGAGGGTCAGCCTAGGTAACCAGGGTTTTGAGTGACAAGAGCTAGCCTGGATCCCAGCAACCAGGTAGCACAAAGGTCTAGGCTTCCCTCTTGCCTCTACCAATAGCTACACACTTGGCCACCTGCCACAGACACACAGCCTTTAGAGGCCAGAGTCCAGCTCCAGCAACATCGAGTATGTTCATCCCCTCCCGCCCAGGTTTCCTCATAGAGCTATGTAAGCGCAGTCATAGGCAAGGTTTGACCCTATCTAATTAAGCCCCACGCATGAGCAGGACTCTATGTGGGACTCTTTCAGTGGGGGTCCTGCCCATATGGGCTCCACATCCCTGAGTGCCATGGTGGTCCTGCCATGCTAACCCTCTATGGCCCTGACAAGGTTCTCTTCTGGCCTGTGATCAGCTTTATAGACAGCACTGCTGTCTTACAGAGGGGCTACCATGTCCTGGAACAGTTCTCCTGTAAACCCCTGTGTGGGGTTGGGGAAGAAGTTCAGGCAAGGGGCAGCTTTGGGGCCAGGGGACTCTGGTTGAGGTGGGAGTAGGCTTTGAGATGCACAGGCTGGGCAGCACCAGCCTTTGCCAGCCACGGGATGCCCCATGGGTCAGTACCACTGTAGTGGTATCTGGCTACAGGGTACTTGGTCCTATCCCAGCCTCTGGGTCCTCATCAGATAAAATGATGATAAGACACTTATTCAGCCTGGTACGAGCAAACCCACCCATACCATGGGACAGTGGCAGTTGGGACACCTTGTCACTGACAGCCCTGTAGCTCCCTGGCAGCATCGTCCAGCCAGGCTTTGGGCTTTGCTCTGCCCTGGTACTGCCATGCCATGTCAGCCTTACCTATGGCACAGCTCCCCAAAACCATCCAGGGGCTGCACCACACCAGTGGATGACTCCCCGTGAGTCAGGAACAGCAATACCGGTCTGTGCTGAGCCAGGCCCTGAGGGACAGAGGTGACAGCTCTGAGCAGGACTGATGGAGACCTCTCCCTGGATCAGCCAGCTCCTTACAGAGGGACATCGGTTTGTGGGGTCGGGGCCAGGATCATCCACATATATCCAGCTCTCTCCACAATTGGATGGGCCAACTTAGAAATAGGCACATGATGTGCCTCACCCCTTTTCTGTCAACGCGCGATGATGGAGGGAACAGAGGGGAAAGCATGGCTAAGAAGAAAGAGTGGCCAGCATCTTGCCTGCCTTGCAGTCTGGAGGTTGGGACTGGCCTGACCCACATCGAGGGGATGGCATCCTGGAGTTCAGTAACAGGTCATGCCTCCCTGACTCCACACAGCCTGGCTGGCCCTGCCCACAGGACTGCATCCCAGACTCCATTTTGTTTTCAAACGGAGGAAGACTTCCTAACTGATCCTGGGTGTAGGAACCCCTCGCATGGCCAGTCTTAGACACTGAGAAGTCAAGCCATAGGCCTCCGAATCCCAGCCGAACCCCACCAACGATGATTCGGTGTCTCAGTACCTCCTCCACCTCCTGCAGTGTGTAATGTTCTCCAGGCTTCTTGATCATCTGGTGCACACGGGCTCCTGACGACAGGGACAGAATGGGTTGTGAGTTAGACATAGTGTCGGGGAGGGGAAGGACTGAAGGAGCTGAAGGGGGACTGCAACCCCATAGGAAGATCAATATCAACTAACCGAACCAACCAGAGCTCCCAGGGATGAAACCACTGACTAAAGAGTACACATGGAGGGACCCATGGCTCCAGCCATATATGTAGCCAAAGATGGTTTTATCTGGCATCAATGGGAGGGGAGGCCCTTGGTCCTGTGTAGGCTTGATGCCCCAGTGTAAGTGGTGATGCAGGAATAGGAAGTGGGAGGGGGAACACCCTCATAGAGGCAAAGGGGAGGAGGGATGGGATGGGGGAGTTACAGAGGGGGGAGGCCCAGAACAGGGGACATTTGAAATGTAAATAAATAAAATAATCAATAAAAAAATTTAACACACACAAGAAGTAGTGTGGGGGAGCCCACTCATGCTGGCTCCCACGTGGCTTTACCACAGGTGAAGTGGAGCATACTCTGTGAGGCCTGCTTTTCCCACAGATGCAGCACTGTCCTGGCCTCCAGGGCTTTGAGCCCAGAGCTTTTCTGTGGTGGGGGTGGTGTGAGTGTGTGTGTGTGTGTGTGTGTGTGTGTGTGTGTACCTCCTCAGGCTGAGGGGGCTCTTGGCAGCCTTATCACACAAACATTATCTATGTGAGGTGACTTTGAGCACTGCAGGCAATATGGGATCCTACCTACCCCTGGTGCCATTCACAGGTATCCCACGTCACTTGATGGACAGCTGGATGAAGGGTGAGAGGAAGAAGCAGGCCTTGACCTGTGGATCTGGGAACACCAGGACCCAAGCACCTGTCCTGAGTTTTGTCTCTGAGTCCCATGTCACATGAACCTGCTCACCACCAGAGTCCTAGCAGGGGACCAACCTGAACCACCCAAAGCTCAGTGAAGGGCAAAGAGTGGCTTTGGGCCTGGATGACTGATGTCCGTCAATCATGTGGCCATGCGCTTGTGAACCACATGGGCCATTTGCAAATGCCAGAGTCTGGCAGAGGTCTGGGTGTATGCCTACCCTCTTCCATCTCAGGCTCCGGAGGGAGAACTGTTGTTAGGGCTGCATTTCACAGGCAACCGAGGCTCTGAGATTCGGGGAGAGAATCAGCCCCTGAAATTCCAGTCTTCCCGCGACTCTCAGAGAACTGCTGGGGCTCAGATCAGGGGGGTCCCTGTAACACCTCTTCCACACATTTCAGAGACAATCGTGTCTAACTGGACAAGGCCAGTCTGCTAGGGCTGGGAGAATGCCCAGATGCCTTCCTGGAAGAGGCAGCATCCCATTCGGGGGAGACGGAGGCATTGGGGCCACAGGAAGGAGTGCCTAGTCGGATGGAACAGGCATTGATCTGGTGGAGACACCTTCAGGGTTCCCCCAGGAGGCCTCCCGAGGGATGACACAGGTCACAGACTGCTCTCCCTTACCAATGCGTTCAGCAATCTCTGCAGCCCTCATGCCCCAGATGCCATTGGTTCCGACTAGAAAGGAGTCTCCTGGCTCTAGGAGGTTGAACAGGGCAGTCTCCATGGCACAGTGCCCTGAGCCGCTGACAACCAACGTGAGGGGGTTCCTGGTCTGGAACACATACTGGATGCCTTGCTTGATCTCCTCCATGATCTAGACAGTGGACACACAGGTCAGATCCTCTCCTCTGCCTGCTACCGAGTGATCACCACCCCTAGATGGAGGCTGCCGCCACCAAGGCCTACCTGAAACATCTCTTTTTGCATGTGTCCAATCATCCTCAGACTTCCTGCCGCCAGCACACGGGGAGCCAGGTTGGAGGGCCCCGGACCCAACAGGAGCCTCGTAGGAACGGACAGGGGCTTGCTCAGGGCCTCTGGGGGTGGCACCAGCAGCTGGTGCGAGCCCATGGTCCGGACCCAACCTGCCGCTCTGGAGCCCAGCGTCACACTGGCCTTGGCCAACATCCGGAACATTTCCCAGCTAGCTCTGCGCTGAACTCAGAGGCCAGGTCTGGCTGATGAGTGAGTCCCTGTTGCTCCGGCCCTTTTATTGTCAGTTTAACCCTGATCAATGTTTGTCCTTCTGTCAGGGTGGACAGGACAGTGGAGGTGTGAACCTTCCACAGGGGGAGGGGAGCCTCTGGTGTCCCGTCAAAGAACAGCAGTATGAAGAGTCTCACACCCCTCTCCGTGGGTCCCCTCACAGCCCAGCCAGGGGTCTGAAAGCTTCTTCAAGAGTCAGAGAGCAGGTGCCCGAGGCTCGTAGGTCCGATGTATTGCAAGCACCCACCTGAGCACCGGGTTCCACGGCAGTCGGGCTGGGTGTGGCTGTGTTCCAACACGGCTTCATTCATTTGGTGCTGCCTGTATGTGCAAGGTGTAAGACTACCCACTGCAGCATGGGCTGGCCTCTGTCTCTCCCCAGTCATCAGTAGCTGCTCGCACGGGTGGGATCCATTCTTGCTGAGCATTTGGCTGGCTAGGAAGAAAACAAAGAGAGTACATGAAGTGGGGTATAGAAAAGTGAGGGGGGGTTGGTGAGATGGCTCAGTGGTTAAGAGCGCCGACTGCTCTTCCAAAGGTCCTGAGTTCAAATCCCAGCAACCATATGGTGGCTCACAACCATCTGTATGGAAATCTGATGCCCTCTTCTGGAGAGTCTGAAGACAGCTACAGTGTACTTACAAAATAAATAAACAAATATTTACGAAAGAAAGAAAGAAAGAAAGAAAGAAAGAAAGAAAGAAAGAAAGAAAGAAAGAAAGAAAAGTGAGGGGAATAACGGAGATGTTGAATTGGAGAGGTGAGAGAGAAGTGGGTTTGATCAAAACATTGCACACATGTATGGAATTCCCAAGTAAAAGAGTCATGCCTGAAGTCAGAAAAATCAATACATAAATTCCCTAAAAAGATTTCAAAGACAAAATGTCATATTTTTTTCATTAATAACTAAAAGTGGTTAATTGCAGATATATTTTTATACTGGTGAACAAATCTGTCCATTGAGTCTCAGCAGTTGGAGAGGGAAAGAAAAGAAAGCAACTGTATGCAGAATATTTTAACGTTCTAACTACAATGTTTCGTTTATAGTCTGCCTTCCAGTAAAGGAATATCTTTATCAAGAATCTATGTGTTGCATGCACACATGCACATGTACATGGGTGCTTGTATTGCTCACATGTATGTGTATGTGTGCTCCTGTGTGTGTGTGTGTGTGTGTGTGTGTGTGTGTTTTAGTCACATAAAAAAAAAAAAAAAAAACAGGGTATGGGATCCAATGGGGCCCAGAGACTGCATTTACTGTCCCTGGCTTGGCTGATGGACAGGTTCATTTCAGCAAGTGTGTGTGTGTGTGTGTGTGTGTGTGTGTGTATGTATACTCCACTGCATCCTCCCTCTCATGCTCATGCTCACACACAAGTCACACTCACAGAACTCACGTTTACACACACACACACACCTCACACACACAGAACTCGTAAATTCTCACACTTACATATGTGCCAACTCACACACACTGATGCTCATATTCAGCTCTCTATAGTCACACACAGCTCACACCAGCTCTTACACACACACCAATTCAAACTCATGTTCACACTCGCATACCCTCAGGCTCACTGACTACAGACAACTTGGACTTAAGGACTTCTCATGTCCCTCACTGTTAGAAGTCTCTTGAGTCAAGTTCACACTCATAATTAACCAGCTCTCTGTCTGTCTCCACTCCATCTCTGTCTCTGCTTCTCTCTCTCTCTCTCTCTCTCTCTCTCTCTCTCTCTCTCTCTGTGTGTGTGTGTGTGTGTGTGTGTGTGTGGTGTGTGCTGGGTCAACATTCAGGAAGAATTAATGAAACTCGGGCTTCTAAAGAGGAAAGCCACCCTAAACTGAGGGCCCTGGGAGGCTGAAGAGGTCACGCAACCCCACCCCCTTTCCTGCTTTGGTGAGGCCCTGCCCCTGTATCCTAGCATGAGAGGAGGCAGGGTGTGGATGCTAACCTCTGAAGACTAGGGTTGCTGACAGCAGTGGTAACTTCCTCATTGTGATCAGGAGCCAGGCTGTAGCCTCATAGGACCCGAGGGCCTTCTGAAGGGACAACCCTGGACTTTGACATTTGGGGACAGTGAGGTCAAATGCATCCAAACACAATCAGCCTGAAAGCAGTGGTGCCCCAGGGGCCCGATCCTGAGCTGGACAGAGCACTGGGTACAAGGCTGACTGGTCAGGCACCTGGGCTGTGGGATTCCAGGATCACCCTGTGATAGACCCTTGGGAGAGGCCTAAGCCTTTGCCCAAACTTTCAAGCCCCGGGTCATCCCCTCCTTCATTCCAAGTATATTCAGCCATCACCACCAAGTCCCTAGACTCTGTGACATAGCTAAGGACCTCCTACCTTCTGAGCGGACCACACTTCCCACTCACCCTCACTCAACCCAACTCTGCTATAGCCTTCTCTCTGTTCCAGGACCCCTACCCAGCCCCACCAAGCCCTAACAACAGAGATTTTCTGGACCATTGTCTCTTTCTGACTCTTTGGGTCTTGGATGGCTTTGTCTCTTTCATTCCCTTACGTTCTCCCTCTTGGAGTGTTTGCCCTTTTCTTGGCTCTGCTCCCTCTTGGAATCCTGGGAACTGCCCATCACTGTCCTTACATGAACATCTATATGCTTTTGGAAGTCCTTCTTCAGGCCATCAGAGCACATGTGTATTTGTACCACCATGTGTTCCCCATAGGATGTAAAGAAACTGAAGGGTCACTCAGAGGCATGGGTGCAGCCCATCCTGAGCCAGGAAGACGTGCACTTTGCTCAAGGCTGCAGCAGGCTCACCTGTGGTGACAGAGCCAGGATCTAGAGGAGCTGTCGCAACTCCAGGAGGGTGTTGTCACAGGGCCCCACACTGATTGGGAGCTGGGGCATTGACAACAACAAACATCACCTCGGTTTCCCTGGCGATAAGGGTCACCTGGGTCTGGCAGCTCCAACCACCACGTCAAGCTGCAAGAAGCATACGGGAGTTGATGTGTCAAATGGGAACCAAAAGTGTGTCACAGATGGGCCTTGGCCAGCCCTGTGTTTGAGGTGGGCATGTCAGATCCACAGAAGAACCTGGGGGGGGGGACTGAGGTGTCCCAGTAGGGTCCCAGCTCTCCAAACAGGGGGCCCCAGCACTTATCTCTCCGTACCATGACCTGAAAACGTGAAGGCAGCTTCTCTGGCCTGTGGGTCCAGAATTCTTATGCTAAAGTAGTGTATTACCTGACCCTAGAGGGTGCCACATGAGCTCTGATGTCTGCATCTGTTGTAGGGCCCCTTACTTCTACAGGCTGCCTGCTCCTGCCTATGCCTTCTAAAGACATGGTTCTGGGACTTCCAGGCTGGAGTGGCCATTGAGACCACAGAGTTCATCTCTCTGACAGCCAGTATAAATATATATTTGCAATGAACAATATTTTGTTATCAATATACAAAAAAAACCCCAAAGCACATAATATTTTGTCTTAGAGTCTTTATTAAGAGATGTATTAGATTTTCTGATTTAAAGGAGTGACTTTTACTATTTGAGAATTTTATACACTCACATGTGTTTTGATCAAACCCATCCCCTTCTCTTCCCTTCAATTCTCTTTATTCCCTCTCCAAACCCACAGCTTTAGCTGGAGGGGAGAACCCCCATGTCCACCAGCCATCCCACCGCTGTGCAGCTCTGCAGGGGATGAGGGTCCAAGCCCAGGCATCCTTCTTTAGGTCAGGATCTGCGTGGCCCAAGTTGGTCTTTGCCAGGTATACGTCCCTCAGAATCAGTCCCACTAAGCCGCTCCTGCTGACCCTGGGTGCCTGATTTGGTGGGTGGTGACAAGTACCACAGGCCAATGTCCTGACCACCTGTCAAATGTGGCGAAGTTTCTTCATCTATACCCAGTGCTCAGGACGTGAGACACGGACACACATGCCAGTCTCAGCATGGGAGAGATGACACTGGAAGGCCTGAGATCCAGCTAGGAAAAGGAAGCACAGAGCTGGATTTCTCTGAACAGAGGTGTCACATCCTAGGGTAGACGTCAGGGGTTCAAGGGTGTTAGACATGGGATGAGTAGGGTGGGAGGAAGAGGAGGGGGAAGTGATATAAATACACTATCATATATAAAGTTCTAGGAAGGTAAGTAAAAAAATTTCAAAGACAACTTAAGCCTTTAGAAAAGACTTGAGGTCTATCCTAACCCATCTTCCTCCAGGCCCTGCGGCTGCTATTCAGAGCATAGTTCTGACTCACATTCTCTTACACCCCTCTCCTGCCTTGTACAAGACACATCTGCATCTTCCAGATCCACATCTGCATCTTCCAGATCCACATCTGCATCTTCCAGATCCATATCTGCATCTTCCAGATCCACATCAGGCAGGGGCATCGATGCTCTGTCTCAAAGGGGTGACTTGGGTCTTGTGGCAAACAAGTTTAAGGTAGGAACCAAGTCTCCCTTCTGAGCCCCAGCACCCTAAAACAATGCTCAGCCCTCATACCACCCTTGTCAGCTTGATGGATAAGGGTTAGAGGGTCCTCCTTAGGAATTTGGGTTCAACCCCAAAAACTCAGAAAGTCCAGGAGCTGGAATATCAGGGGTTTTCCAGGGACCCATTAGTGTTCCTCTCCCTGGCTCTATTGGTTCAGGCACGCTGTCGTGGGTGTGACACAGCCTACCTGGGTCCCTAGAACAGGAATCCTCAACTCTATTCTCAACCCCTCCCCCAAATCCCCCATCCCAGGGGCTGTGGAAGGAGGCTCCTTGTGGGCTTGGAGCAAGTGAGACTAGTCTAGGACAGTTACCATCACAGAAAGTAAATGAAGCAGGTAAGAAGACACTAGCCTAGAGGCGTCAGAGATGGGCCTGCAGACACCTCGATCTTGGACAGCTTGGGCATTTGTCATCACAGTCACGGGGCCTGGGGGTGGGGTGGGGGAGACATTAGTCATCTCTAAAGCCTGGCTCACCTCACCAACACCTGTAGGCAGGAACTCCAAAGTGCATGGCCGCTCACCTTCTAGGCGCCCATCCATCCCAGCCTCTACCCCACCTGGGTCCTCAGGCCTCAGTGGCTGCTCTCTCCATGGCTTCCCTGCCTCATTTTGACTCCACAGCTCACGTGTCACTGCTCCTCCGAGGGCCATCACCGTCTCTTTCCCAGCCTCAAATTGTTCTTTTCCTTGGTAAACACCCAAAGACTTTTGAAACTTTGAAGAAGGGAACACACAGGAAAAGGGACAATACCTCATTCAAACCCTCGCCATTCACACAGACTTCTGAGTGCTATGTCAATATCAAACCACAGCAAGAATTTAAATGAGTATGACTGCCTGCCAGTCAAGGGCAGGCTGAGTAACCAGGCAGGTGCTCTCCCACGCCCAGCCTTGCCTCAGGAGCAATTCTCCTCCTCCCCCAGTTTCTAAGGAAAGGTCCCGGAAACTTTCTGTGGCTGTGACGGCTTCTGATTCTGAGAACCTGGCCCTACAAGTCCTCCTGTGCCTGACTACTTGGAGCATTTTGGCACACTAACAGGCAGAGAATTGGGCCCACTGTCTTAACCTGCACTAGGATCTATATGGTGCATGTGTGTGTGTGCGTGTGTGGGTGTGTNTGTGTGTGTATGTGCGTGTGTGTGTGTGTATGTGTGTGTGTGTGCATGTGCATATACGTGTGCATGTGTGTTGGGGGATCAGGAGGTGGGTGCTGTCCACCAGCATCTCAGGGATTCTGGAAGATTGACAGATAAACTTGAAAGAAAATGCTGAGACCCGTTGCCATCTGGGCTCTCTGGCCTCTCCTGGGATTCCCTGATCTTTCTTTGGGTCTTCTATCCTTCTGTATGTTCTCCTGACCGTCTCTGACCTCCACAAACCTCCCTAAGATCCTGTGGCCTCCTAGGACTGTTCTAACCCTCCCTGACTCTCACTGGTCTCCCCTGGCCTTTCCTGGAATCCCCTCACCATCCTTTGGGCTCCTCCAGCTTTCCTTGGGCTCCCCTAGGATTCCCCTGATCCTTTTTCCACCGTGGCCTTCTTGGGATTCCCTGATCCTCCCTAGGTGCTCCTGGGATTCTCTTGAGGACCTCCCATTCTCCCTGGTCTCCCATGACCTTCCCTGGAATCTTCTGACTGCCCTCAGGCTCTTCTGGGATCTCTTGGGCTTCTCTTCTGATTCCCTGACCCCCTTTTGGGTTCCCCTAATCCTCCAAGGTTCCCTGGTCTGTGTGTCTCTTGCCTCTTCGACTTGAACTTTGTACCCTTTCCTTGTAATAAGCCACAGCTGTGAGCAGAATTGTTCTAGTAAATTAAAGTGTGCATCCTGTTCTCACAGCTGAGAAAGACTATGGCCTCAACATAGCAGGCACCACCAGCCTGGCACCCAGGCAGTGCTCAGTGGAGCAGCAAGAGACAGGAGGGCACAGAAGGATTCCCTGGGGTGGGGGATCATGGGGCTCAGAAAGCCTGTACTGGAACTCACCCTCCCCAATGAGTTATCAGCCAGGATGCTGCGTGCTCCCCATGGAAACAGCGACACCCAGTGGCTCCCGTATTTCCAGACCTGTAGTGAAGCCATGGTTGCTAGAGCAGGGGAAGAAACTGATCCCATGACAGCCAAAGAAGCTGAGAGACAGGATAATGTCCCCTAGAAACATGACCATCATCCATCAATGGTTTAATCCATTGATTATGTCAGAGTTCTCTCAAGGACTGGGTCTACTAGTGAGGGCAAGCAAGCCTTTAGCCCTCGGGCATTTGCAGGGTTCGGGAGCTTCAACCCATAACCTGGAGGACACAGAAAGGTCCAAAGAGGACCTGCACCTATGCCAGTCCTGCAAACGGGGCCTGGCCATGGTGTACGGGTGTGGACCCTGCAGTCAGCTTGTGAGAGTGCAACTTGAGAAGCTGGCCATGGGCCTCCTGCGTAAGGAATTCTGAGCCCAGCGGCAATGGCTTCTGGCAGGCATGGTCTGTGAGCATACAGATGTGTGAGGCTGTGACGTGGCTTCCACGGGACTGAGCAGGGAGCCTTACCTCATACTGACCCAGCTGGACCAGGGCTTGGCAAACAGAACATCCGGAGCAGAGTAAGTAGGGCAGAGGGTCAGTTTCGTGGCCTTCACGGCTGATAGGTGGAGCAGCCCTGGGAGAGGAGCAAAGAAGGCTGGCCCATGGGCAGCAGGTCCTGCTCTAAGCCAGGAGTGAATCCTGATACTGAGGACCGTCCCGAGCAATGGGCAGAGGGGAAAGAGCCTGCCAGGGCTTGGGCCTCCAGCAGAGTCACTCAGAGGAGTCCAGGTGGTTCTGATGGCTTCACAGCCCTGGTGGTGGTGCTGGCAGACATGACTGTGGAGTCCAGATGCTTTCTGCCCCTTGCTGACATGGCTACACTGCAAGCCTGTTTGTCCAGCCAACCCAGCTCTCTCAGAGCCCTCTGACTCTGTGTTCTACCCCCATCATCCTCAGAGAAGCCAGAAGGAACTTTCTAAAACAAGAGTCACCCCCCATACCTACCTGGCTATCGGCCTAGTGCCCACACAGCAGGCAGACCCTATGGGTGCAGCTCCTATGGCCCCAGATACATCCTTCTGGCTAACCCTGCAGTATGACTGAAGCCCAGCACTTCACAGGCACTCTAGATGGACCCTGAGCACCACACAGGGAGGCTGCTTCTGTCCTCTTAGCATCTTGGCATCCTCCATCCCTGACTGGGATACCAACCCTGTTGCTTGCTAATCTGTGTCCCTGGGCCAGCCTCTGATTATTTTCCCATAGGCTGAGGATTCATTCAGAGAAGTGGTTCTCAACCTTCCCAATGCTGTGACCCTCTAATAGAGTTCCTCATGGTGTGGTGAGCCCCCTACCATCAAATTATTTTATTGCTACTTCCTAACTGTAGTTTTGATACTGTTTTGAGTCATAATGTAAATATCTGATGTGCAGGCTGTCTGATATGTGACCCCTGTTGACACACAGGTTGAGAATCACTGGATTAGACGATGTTTAGGGGTCTCCTTATTCCATAGTTGGGAAAGGAAGAGCTCTCTCTCCCCCATATCAGGACTTGGGTTGACCCTGTGGCAAGTGGATCCAGTCTCTGAGAAGAAAGACATTAGGTGGGACCTCCCTCAGACCAGCCTGCCTGGCCCAGTGCAGCACACCCCCCTCTGTGTCTTCTGCCAGACCCTTGTCAGCCTTTGACCCGAGACTCCAAACATCCTCTATTACAAACACCACTTAATAGGGGGACCATCCACCCTGTCAGGGGTCCACAACCCCTTGCTGTCTTGCCATCTTGCTTTCTCTCCTCAGGACACCACCTCTGGGTTTTTATTTAACCCTTTTTTGCTGGAGAGTTTTAAGGCAAACCCTAGACTCTATTTCAGGATGTATCCAAAGACAAGGAGAGTTCTTACAGGCCCTTGATGGGGTCATCATCAGCTTCACAAACCTGAACATAATTACTTTAGGTCATCAAAGTGCCCGTCCACAGGCATAATTTTCTTTTTCTTTTTCTTTTTGTTTGGTTTTTCGAGACAGGGTTTCTCTGTGTAGCCCTGGCTGTCCTGGAACTCACTCTGTAGACCAGGCTGGCCTCGAACTCAGAAATCTGCCTGCCTCTGCCTCCCAAGTGCTGGGATCAAAGGCGTGCGCCACCACGCCTGGCTGGCATATTTTTCTAACTGTCTACGACATGTCTTTTGAACCTGGGCTTATAGAATCAGGATTCAAATGAGGGTGGGCTGTGTGTCTAGGTTTGATCTCTTCCGCTGTACAACATTGGGAAGCTTCTCCGTTCTAATGGGGGTTCAGATCAGCAAGCGGCTTGAGAGCTCAGGGTGGGACTGGCCTTTGCATTTACAGATGTTCTAGGGTGTCAGGACCCTGGTCAGGAGGGCTCACACTGGAATGCCTGCTTTCCCTTAAGTCAGCAGTCCTTGACCTGTGGGTTGAGACCCCTTTGGTGAGTGGGTGTGGGAGGAGTGTCTAAAGACCCTTTCACAGGGGTCATCTATGGCCACCAGCAAACACAGATATTTACATTACAATCCATAACAATAGAAAAATTACAGTCATGAAGTAGCAATGAAAGTAACTTTCTGGTTGGGGTCACCACAACATGAGGAACTGTATTAAAGCGTCGAAGCATTAGGAAGGGTGAGAAGCGTTCATTCTCTTCCTGTTGCTGTTTGAAAATACTCGGACAAGAGCCACTTCAGGGGAAAGGTGTTTATTTTAGTTCTTAAGTCAAGTACAGTCCATTGTTGTGGGAAATTCACAGCAGCTGGAACTTGAGGCGTCTGGTCAGATCACACAGTCAGGAAGCAGAGAGCAATGAATGGACTCACACTGCTGGTCAGTTCCTCACTCTACTTACACTGCCTAGATCCACTAAGGAAATGGCTTGACTTCCTACCCCAACCAATGCAATCAAGATATATCTGGGTGGGGGTATCTTGATTAGGTTGAGATGGGAAGGCCTGCCCACTGTGGGTGGCATCATTCCCTGAGCTGGATCCTAGACTGTGTATAAAGGAGAAAGAGAAGTGTACTCCAGAATCCCTCTCTCCTGGCTTCTTGACTGGGATTGTGCTATGACCAGCTACATCAGGCTCCTGACTCCATGCCTTTTCTTCCATGATGGACTGTATGTAATCTAGAGCTGTAAGTCAAATGAACCCTCTCTCAAATTACTCTTGTCAGGTGACTTCATCATAGCAACAGGAAAGTAACTAAGAAGCATTGTCTTTTCACCATGGGCCTCTTGAAGAAAGTGGATCAAAGTGCTATGACTGCCCTACAATTTGGTCTTACCGTTCACAGTGGATTCTACAATATTCCTCACTGAAGTTTGATTGACGTCTCCTGGCTCCCCTCAGCTTGAATCTTTTTGTTTTAGCCATCTCCACACGGCCTGCCTCAGGAAGGCTGAATCTTCCCGCTGCATGTCATCAGCTCCATTGGTGACAAGTGTGTGTGTGTGTGTGGGGGGGGGGGATTCCTGTCATCTCTGCTCTGCAGTCATATCTAGCTCTTGTGAACTGTGGGCAAAATGATTTCCTGAGGGTGAAGAGCCCTAAGACAACTTGGCAGATGGTCTCAAGAGTGATACCCACCCCACCCTCTGGGACGGGGGCCAAGAATGCCAGTACAAACAGGAGAGAAGGCACAATCCTGAGTCCATGGGTTTGGCAGAACTTCTATAATCTGTCTCTTTCCAAACTCTGCTTCAGTTTCCCCACCAGGGAGAGACATTGAGACGTGAAGCCTCTACTTAAGTCAAAGCCTGAGATCTATAAAGTCCTCTGGCCCTGAGGAGGAAGTAGCCCCACTAGGAAGCAATTTACCACAGTGCTTGGGCAATGGCCAGCTCCAGGAAGGGGGGCGAGTGTGTGGGCGAGGCTGGAATAATGCTCCTTGTCCTCTGTCATGCTGCCCTTGGACGTGGCCCCCAGAGCCGATCTCCTCTCCCAGAGCCCCTGTCACAACCAGACCCCAGACCTCCTGTCTCAGAGACAGAAGACTACATTATCCTCCTGAGGTTGGGCTGCAAGCCCGTAACCCACGCTCTGAAGTCTCAGGACCCAGCTAACCCTTATCTGGGAGGATATCGCTTCATGGCTGCTAGAACCCCAGGCAAAGCATGTTGCCTGCCACAGAGTGGCAACACGGGGCCATTGAGAGAGACCTTGGCTTGGTCCATTTAGAAAGGAGTGACCTCAAAACCTCCACGGGAAGCAGAGTTGTAGCGTGCTCTAAAACAATCCTTGAGTGCCCTGTACCCAAGTTCTGTAGCTCCTGCTCAACCACACCTCAGAGGGAGACACAGACCCCAGGGCAGGGCAATGACCTTCTCTCAAGCATCCTGTGAATGGGTTGGAGGTCAGATAGGGTAGTGGATCGTGCTGGCAGGCAGAAGGGACCTCTCCACTTTTGACTTAAGGTTCTATGTGCGCTCTCACATGACTTTGACATTGAGTTGGGGTTTCTTATCCTCGGCAGATCAGTTTCCAGTCACGGTGCTGAGATACCCCCTCCCCCGGAGGACATTTGGACAGTGGGTGGCTGGACCAGCAGATATTACACCAGTGGGATATATTGCCTGCAGATATGATTCTCTTCCCCATCAGGTCTCTATATACTCAAGTTCGCCTCTTTACCCAGGTGTGACACTAGACAGGCTGCTTGGACCCCTCCTGTGTGTGTCACCGAATCCCAGCCCGAGGCCTTCTCACTTCTCCCCTTCCTTCTCACGGCAGGCCATGCCTTGGTCTCCCGTGTTCCCAGTGTGTCCCCGACAGACCCTCCCCTGCCTTTCTCCACTTCACACCTTTGTGATTGTACCTGGGGAGGAGGTGGGAGGCAGACTTGGCCCTGGAAAGCAGGAATCAATGTAACTTGGAGAATGCTTTGTGAACCACAGTATCATCAGCTGTGGGCTGGCTGTCCTCAGACATCCTCCCGGGAAACAAAACAAACTGGAATCGATCCCTCAACTCCTTCCCCCAAGGTCAGCTTTTCCTCTGCCAAGAGCTAAGAAAAGACTTGTTTCCAGTGGCTTCTGCTGCTGGTTTGGTTTTGCAATGTCATCTTCTGACCTGTGAGGTCAGGTGGAATCCTTGTGCAATGTGCGCCCGTGGAAGTGGCACCTGGTCCCTTTGATGAAGCTCCAAGGTTTCCTGGATTACATAGGGACAGACAACCAAGGCTGGAAAGACAGAATTCTTCCCAAAGCCAAGAAATCTCATCTGGAAGTGGGTGATGTGGGGCTCAAGTATGCCCTTCCTGGATTGGGCTGAGTTTTCCAGTGTGGGACTCCAAGGAAAGATACTTCCTGGCTCTGGTCAGTTTGAGCTGGGACCATAGAAGGGACTTAAGTGAGGTGGGGTCAGCATCTCAGGGCCAGCACAACCTTCTACAGGGCAGGTGCTACAGGCCATTCTGACAGGGTGACGGCAAGAGACCCTCCTGTACAGTGAGTCCCATGATAGCTGGGTCTCTGAGGCCTTCTGATGGAGTCTGATTCCTGTCTACAGATGAGGAGGCCAAGCCTATGGGGCAGGGGCTGCACCCAGCTTGTTCTGCAACAGCTTTCTTTTCCTGCCATAAGTTGAAGCAACTCGTGCAAGAGAGACCCCCTTATTGGTAGTTAGAGTTATTCTGTGACTTACCAAATTCCTTTGCTGATGTATACCATCTGCCTTCCACACGTTGATGTTTCAAAACATTTTAAAGGTTTCAAAATCATGAAGCCATCACCGCATCTAGTAAATGTTAAGACTGTCCTCACTTTTGCATCAAACCTCCCCCCACCACTTTTAATGGAAACAGTTGCCAGTTGCTGCAGTTGCCACCCAGTGTGGCATTGGCAAGAGGAAAGGCAAACAGATCAGTGGAGCGAAGTTTCACAGACACAGATCAGTGGAGCGAAGTTTCACAGACACAGCCTGATGGGCAGGCCCTACGAGAGAGTGACACTGTAAGAGGGAGAGAGGTGTCTTCAGTGAGGGGATCAAGCTTCATCACGGTGTGTCTGTGGGTCTGTCAGTGTCTGTGTGTCTGACACTGAAGTTGACAGAATAAGTTGTCAGAAGACGACACTGAACCATCTTTGCATCCTCAGAGACCGCTGATTTTTTTTTCTTTCAGACACTCAAAAGCACTGGTACTAACCTTAAAAGGAAAAGACTGGGCTCTACCAAAACCATCAGGAGAAAAGACGAGCCCCAAGCTGGGCTGGCAAGATGCTTGGCGGGCAAAGGTCCCTCCCGCCAAGTTTGATTGGCCGCCAAGCTTGATGACCTGAGTTCCATCCTCAGGACCCACGTGATGGAAGAACTGTCTTCTTTGGGTTGTCCTCTGACCTTCACGTGTGTGCTGTAGTGTGCACATGTGTGTACACACAGACAGACATACAAAACAAGTACATAAAAAGTAATAAAATTATCTAGGAACCTCAAACTGGTAGAAATATTGATAGTATAAATAATTGGTGAATGCATTAAATCTAGAATTTGAAACTTGCAATTCAGCCTTAAAAAGACAAATGCTGAGGTGAGGTGGCATGTGTCCTTAATCCTAGCACTCTGGAGGCAGTCATGCAATGTTCGAGCTGTAGTTGCATAGTGAGACCCTCCTGATTCCACAAAACAAAGAGGAAAGGAAGAAGGAAGGAAGGAAGGAAGTCAACCTTCTGTTTGTAATAGGCTAAATCTTGAACTTGCCCTTCACAAAAAGAAACAATACTCATGCACAAACGAAAAGATGTTCAGGAAACGGTTCTCAGTATCGTTGGTTACAAAAAGGCTTGGCCTTCTTAGGAAACATACCTTCTAGAATGGCTAAAGTAACGCATACTGGCAAAACCAAATACTAGGGAGAATGTGGAGTGACTGGAACTTTCTGGTGGGGGTGAAATGTCTACAAACACTTGAGTAACCACTGCAGCCCCTTCAGGTCAACTATGACATCTGTTGGCGGCCCTAGATTGTTCATAGACTGGAAAACCTCTACAGATCCAATAGAGGAATGGGTCAGCATACCCCGAGAAGCTGAGAACTGACTGTACCCAGCAGGAGGAAGCAGCAAGCTGCAGCTGCAGCGGCAGCGGCAGTCTGGGTGAGTCTTAGATGCATGTAGAGAGAATCCACCCAGGAATGCACAGGACTGCCAACAGCATGATCCCATATGAGATTCCAGAGCAGGAAGCTGGTCATCTCTGAGCCTGGAACTGACTGGGGCCAGGAAAGAGGCCTCCCCTTGCTGGCTATTTCAGAGTTGATTAAACTGTATATTTGAGCTTTCTATGCAGAGCCAGAAATAGGTCATAGATCAAGCCCTCAGCCTCTCTAGGGATGGTGCTGACCGCCATCCAAATTCGAGTATTCAAGACTTTACATTGTTGTAGATGTGTATGGAACAGCGTCTGCAGTGAATCACAAAGGAAGTGGCTGTCTGGCTGTCTCTTCCACACAGCTTTGCATGGGGAATTTATCTGTGTACTGTGTCAGTCTTAGTGCAAGCGCATTGCCCGACCCCTCTTCTGCCCTGCCTTCTGCTGAGGGGCTCTTCAGTGATGGTTTATCTGGGTACATTCAGTAATACTGCAACGAGCATCCCATAGCACACCTCCTCTGCTCTTACGCTGAAACAGGATCGCTGGAGCTTTGGGGAGCACATTTTTTACTCCTTGGTCCTTAGGTGTGTGGGACTCAACCTTGGCCAGAAGTTTGCCAGCTGGGCATGCTCAGATACATAGGTGTCTTAGTCAGGGTTTCTATTCCTGCACAAAACATCATGACCAAGAAGCAAGTTGGGGAGGAAAGGGTTTATTCAGCTTACACTTTCACATTGCTGTTCATCACCAAAGGAAGTCAGGACTGGAACTCAAACAGGTCAGGAAGCAGGAGCTGATGCAGAAGCCATGGAGGGATGTTACTTACCAGCTTGCTTGCTTCCCCTGGCTTGCTCAGCTTGCTTTCTTATAGAACCCAAGACTACCCGCCCAGGGATGGCACCACCCACAATGGGCTGGGCCCTCCCCACTTGATCACTAATTGACAAAAATGCCTTACAGCTGGATCTCATGGAGGCATTTCCTAAAGGGAGGCTCCTTTCTCTGTGAGAACTCCAGCTGTGTCAAGTTGACCCACAAAACCAGCCAGCAAATAGACCATGAGATTACATTTCGTCATTTAAAATTTTGATTAAAATTCTTTTTACATTGTTTTATTATTATTATTATTATTGGTGTGTGTGTGTGTGTGTGTGTGTGTGTGCAGGTCAGGGCTCACCAGCACAACAATGGCCCACCTGCTGAGCCATCTTGCCTAGTTTTTCTTTTGGTTGAGCATCTTTGTGTGCATTTTCCCTGTGTTTACTGTTCGTTTCCCTGCCTGTCATTCTTCTCATCCCTGCTGTGGCTGATGGGTTTTTTTTCTGGTATCTGGTTACTTACTAATGTCTCCTATTTATTCCCTTGCATTTCCTAAGTAGCAGAAATATTTCTCTGAAAATAGTCACCGCGCTTCCTTCCTTCTGGTATTTGGAGCTGGCACCTTCTTGTCTTCACACAGAAAACAAACACCGCAGAAACACTGAGCATGGATGGGGGCAGTGGTTAGAGTAGCTTAGCTTTCATTTATTGGTAATCCACTGCCAGCCATTCCAGATCTGTCTGCCCATCCATCATTGCCACGTATTTATTGCCTCGTATTCTTAACAGGTGCCTCATTCTTAGAAATTGGCATGCAGTAATTCATATATTTATGATATAGTGTGATAATATGATGTATACAGGGTATGGCAGTCAAATCAGTAATTAGCACCTCCATCTCCTTAAATATTTATTTATATGAATATATATATACACAGAATATATGAAGAACATCTCTATACATATATACATCAATATATTAATATCAATTTATCTCTCTCGTCTATCTCTCTCTCCTTATATATGGTCTTTGGCATATACACACACACATATATGGTCTTGGGCATGTAATATATACATACATATATGCATGCATGTATGTACATATATACATATACACATATATACATATACATACATATATACACATACACACATATACATATATACATACATATATAAACATATACTCACATGTACATACATATATATACATATACACATACCCATATACATATGGTCTTGGGCATGTAAGGCCAGGATTCTACCACTTATCTCTGCCCTTGGCACACAGTTTACAGTTCCTCTGTGTTGGGAACACTGGAAGTCCTGTCTTCTGGTTCTTTATAAACTACACAACAAATCATTGCTACCTATAGCCCCATACTGCGCTGCTGAGCATGACAGTAGACCTCAGCCTCCTGTCTGTGTTTTGACAGCAGGACCCAGCCTCTTCTCCTCTCCCACTCCTTGGAACCTTCTTAGCTTTGAGGGGCCACTGCGCTGCAATGTCTATCAAATTCACTATCATGTGAACGTGAACATGCAGCATTTGTTTTTCAGAGTCCGACTTGTTTAACAAATACCACCTCATTTTCTTTTTAAAATTATACATAGTTGAGGATGGCTCCTGACCACCATGCCTGCTTTACCCAGTGCTGGGGTTTGCGCTCAGGGCTTGGTGTAGGCCAAAGAGACACTCTACCAACTGAGCTTCATGGGTTTCATCTGTCCATCTGTCCTTCCCTCCCTCCCTCCCTCCCTCCCTCCCTCCCTCCCTCCCCTGCTAGGTTGTTATTATCTAGATTTGAATATATCCCTCATTCTCAGCCCTCTCTGACTTCTCTGAGAGCCATGGGCGCCTCCCCTTGCTGTAGAGCCCTGTCTGTCCCTTGAAGATATAAGGAGAATCTCACTTTCATTCATTTCTGAATGCCTTTCTTTGTTCCTTAAACCCAGAACATTTTTCAACTTCCAAGATGCTGGGCCTTTTTTTCCTGGCTGTGCTCTTATTATTACCGTGATCTCAGAAAACAGTTACCTATGTAGTTTCTTTGTCGACATTTTGGGGGGGAGCAGCACGGTTAGTTAAAATGATGTCAGTGCCCTTTGGTTCAGAGAATGGCAGCTGGGAGTGAGTTTCAGTCACGCGGAGGATAATGCAGATGTCAGCAGGACTGAGGGCTCACTGAGAACACAAGTGCCAGTCTGAAGAGTGAGGGACAAATCCACTGCTGCAGCGCGGAGAAGGGGGCTTAGTGTTAGCGGTTCCTCTAGGCTCCGCCCAACAGTTGCCTAGCAACAGCCAGGTAGGAGCCTGGCTTGCTATAAAAGGACTGTTTGGCCTCTCTCCCTCTCTGTGACCCTTCCCCCCTCTTTCTGTCCTCTCTCTCCTTCTTTCCTCTCTGGCCACTCCTCCACATGTTTCTGGCCAGCCTCTTCTGCCTCTACTCCTTTCTTACCCCTTATCATGCCCCCCCCCCCAACCCTTCATTTTATACTAGACCTGTGGCTGGTACCTCGGGGGGGGGGATGGGGGGGATGCTTCAGCATGGGTTCCCTAGGGTACTCCTTCCCACTGCCTCAGGCCACCACACTACAAAACATGGGGTCCAAAGCTCTCAGCAAAAGCCGAAGCCACCTGAGGAGGAGGGACTAGCTAGCAGAGGTGGGCTTGTGGAAGAGGTGGAAGAGAGCTGGGCCACCACACCCTGGTACCTCTGCAGCATACCCTACTCCCTCCATAGAGTACCCAGCACACTCCAGGCCTCCACAGAGTACCCGGCATACCCCAGCCCCCACAGAGTACCCGGCATACCCCAGTCTCCCCCCCCTCGAGTAACCGGCATACCCTGACACCTCACAGTGGCACCTCCCCAGCTTCAGTCTCTGTGCCTGTGTATCTGTCTTCGGCAAGACTGAAGAGTTTCCTGGCAGGTGCCAACCTCCAGTAGTGTACTGAATTCCTCACAGACACTTTTTAGTCTTCATTCCCTCCCTGTGTACAGGCCAGCAACAAAATCTGTGCTGTGCCACGGGGTAAGCCCAATCTACCTCTCACCCTTGGCCAGCTGGGGTGGTTTGAATAGGTAATGCCCCACTAGACTTGTATGTCTGAGTGCTTGGTCCATAGGAAGTCATACAGTTAGGAAGTGTGGCTTGTTGGAGAAAGTGTGTCACTTTGGGGGCAGCTTTGGGGTCTCCCATGCTCAAACTATACCTGGTGTGGCACAGTCTCCATTCGCTGCCTGTGGATCAAGATGTAGAACTCTCAGCTCCTTCTCCAGCACCATGTCTGCCTGCACACTACCATGCTTCCCACCATGATGATGATGGACTAAACCTCTGAAACTCACTTCTCCAGGCTGGGTCAGTAAGGGAGAATGGGAAGTGGTTGCCACGCAGATCCAGGTGTCCCTCAGTGAGTTCTAGGCCAGACCACGCCACCCTACTCTACATTAGCTGCTTCTGCAGTTATTGAGCAAATGGGCAATCCAGTGCCTGGCAGCAGAGCCCAACAGATCTGCCTGCACAGTGTAGGTCTACGGCCTCCTAAGCCTGGAGCAAGGAAGACCTACCTGCTTTGGAGCCCTGCATGGTTCACCATCAGCTTGCCTCCATTCCAGCTCCCCGGAGACTTTTATTGGAAAGTTGGGTGAGCAGCCAGGGGCCCAGTAGGGGGCCAGGATTCCTGAGAAGCTGAGAAGCACAGGGTTCCAACTAGCTCCTCCTCCTCACTCTAAGACCCTTAAGCTGGGGTGGGAGTGGGGGCCTGTCACTCAGCAGCTCTTTCACCTGTACGGATTGGTATATACACGCATGTGCTTTCTAACTGCAGGTGAGATTTTGTGGAAAGAAGCTGTGACCACACAGGCTGATCACTGCACAGCAAGGCAGTGCAGAGCCACCAGGCCAGGGATGGCGACGCCCACAATGGGCTGGGTTCTCTCACATCAACCACTAATTAATAAATGGCCCACAGACTTGTATGCAGCTTGTAATGGTTTGTATATTCTTGGACCAGGGAGTGGCACCATCTGGAGGTGT
>NC_034594.1:70421143-70425523 GCF_900095145.1 Mus pahari | reverse complement strand
TGCATCCATCCCCTGCATCTAGTGGTCAGGGAACATCACAGGAGATGAGGCAGAAGGACTGTAAGAGCCAGAGGAAACAGGTCTGCCGTGAGATTTGTCTCCCAGGAATGATGGGGAAGCCACACCTGTGGTACTTCAACAATATGACTGCCTAAACAAGACCCAGACAATGACAATACCAATAGACATGCTAAAATGTGGAAATGGAAATATCTCACAGGGCCCCATCTCTAGACAGAGAACAACATGTAACTAAGAACTTCAGAGAGAGGGAGACCAAGTCTTCTCCAGTGACGAGCCCCCTAATTGGTCATCCGACACCAAATGGTCAGCTCTGAAATCATATACATACAGGCAACACTAAACAGGCGCATCAGACTGTACATATGTAGTTATGAATACGTTCAACAACAATAATTACAGAAAAGAGGACATGCGGCAAGGGGGGAGTACCAGAGGAATTAGAAGAAAAGGAGGTAAATGATGGGTGTCTTAGTTAGGGTTAGTTACTGTTGCTGCGGTGAAACACTGTGACCAAAAGCAAGTTGTGGAGGATTAGAATTCTATCTATGCTGGATAGTTTTATGTCAACTTGACACAAGCTAGAGTCATCAGTTGGAGAGAACCTCAATTGAGAAAACACCCCTGTAAGATTGAGCTGCATACAAGACTGTGGGCCATTTATTAATTAGTGGTTGATGTGAGAGAGCCCAGCCCATTGTGGGTGGCGTCGTCTATGGGCTGGTGGTTCTGGATTCTAGAAGAAAGCTGGCTGAGCAAGCCAAGAGGAGCAGGTCAGTGAGCAGCACCCCTCCATGGCCTCTGTTCCGTTAGCCCCAGGTTCCTGCCCTCTTTGACATCCTGTCCTGGCTTCAGTGTACTGGCCAGATAAACCCTTTCCTCCCCAACTTGCTTTTGGTCACAGTGTTTCACCGTAGCAACAGTAACTAACCCTAACTAAGACACCCATCATTTACCTCCTTTTCTTCTAATTCCTCTGGTTACTCTCCCCTTACCGCATGTCCTCTTTTCTGTAATTATTGTTGTTGTACGCATTCATAACTACGTATGTACAGTCTGATGTGCCTGTTTAGTGTTGCCTGTATGTATATGATTTCAGAGCTGACCATTTGGTGTCGGATGACCAATTAGGGGGCTCGTCACTGGAGAAGACTTGGTCTCCCTCTCTCTGAAGTTCTTAGTTACATGTTGTTCTCTGTCTAGAGATGGGGCCCTGTGAGATATTTCCATTTCCACATTTTAGCATGTCTATTGGTATTGTCATTGTCTGGGTCTTGTTTAGGCAGTCATATTGTTGAAGTACCACAGGTGTGGCTTCCCCATCATTCCTGGGAGACAAATCTCACGGCAGACCTGTTTCCTCTGGCTCTTACAGTCCTTCTGCCTCATCTCCTGTGATGTTCCCTGACCACTAGATGCAGGGGATGGATGCACTCATGGTGTCTGCGAACCCCATAGTTATTTCTCTATATTTTGATCAGTCATGGNTTTCTGTGGTGGTCTCTGTTAGCATTCCTTCTAGGCTCTGCCCAACAGTTGCCTAGCAACAGCCAGGTAGGCTTAGCTTGCTATAAAAAGACTGTTTGGCCTCTCCTCGCTCTCTCTGCCCCTTCTCTCTCCTCTCTCTGACTCTCTTCTCTCTCTGACCCCTTTCTCCTCCTCCTTGCCTCCCCCCTGCCGTGTGTGTGTGTGTGTGTGTGTGTGTGTGTGTGTGTCTTTTTCTGCCTCTATTCCCTTCTCAACTCCCTTCCCCATGCCACCAAATAAACTCTATTCTATACTATGGCTGATACCTCAGGGGGAAGGGATGCCTCAGGATGGGCCCACTGAGGAACCCCTCCCACCACACCATACCACACTCTATCAACATATCCTAGCTCCTTTTATAAAACACAACAATCTCAGTCTGCTGCAAAAATAAGCTTCTTTGCTGTGGGGTGAGAACTACGCTTTACATGTGGATATAGAGTTAGGTATTTAGAATACAGTTGGGAGCTATATTAATTTGGGAATGTGTCAGTAGTAAGATCTCCTTTAGGGTCCATGACCTCACCAGCCACAGGTAGAATACATAAGAAGAGATGAGAAAGTAATAGAGGGATACAAATAGGAAAAACCAAATCATCCTCACCTTCAGACGACATGAGAGAGTCCCAAAATCTACTAGAAAACTTCTAGAAATAATCAGTATTTTCAGTAAAGTGACAGGATATAAAATTAACTCATAAACGCCCCTTTCTAACCAATAACAACTGATCTGAGAAACAGATCATGGAAACTCGAATGAGAATTCACAATAGCCTCAAAACGTTATCTAGAATAAACCTAGCCAAGGTGGTGAAAGACTCGTACAGTGAAAACTTAAAATCTCGAAAGAAAGAGACAGAGGCAGACACTGGCGGAGGGAAAGACTTCCCAATGCCTGTGGACTGTTCAACTCAATATTGGGGAAATGGCCATCCCACCACAACTGATTTACAGATTCAGTGCAATCCCAATCAAAATCCCCACAATATTCTTCACAGAAATAGAAAAAAAAATCCTAAAGTCCACATGGAGCCACAGGAGATGTGGGACAGCCAAAGTCACCCAGAGCAAGAGGAACAGTGATGCAGTGTCCAGTTGGTGTGCCCCTAAATGATAAAATGATGCTAGTCTTGATTTAACGGTTATAGATGAGAATATTAAGTCTTTTCGTTAATTATGGTTTTGTTAGGACTGTTTGCTTACCCCTGCCATACTCAAACCTAGTTTTCATGTTTAAAAAAAAAATAGCTCCCCTCCCCACACTATCTACAAGAGAATGTCCTCACTATTCAGCATAATTTGGACCAAGGAAATCTGCTCTTTAAAATGTCAAAAAACTTATTTTAAAACTTCTAAAAGAAACTTTACTTGGGATAACTGCTTATATTTTAAATTCAAACTCTTAGACAAATTTGTTCCAAAACAAACAAAAGAAGCTATGACCTGGTTCAATCATTTGTATTATTGTGTTTCTATTGAAACTAAACAATGTTAAGATGTAACAGATCAAACCCTCTAAAAGGTCCTGCTGCATGCTCAGAGGTCTGAGACGCTTAAAGCAACTTTAACTCCAGTTATTTTCCCTAGAAATAGAGGTTTGAGCTAACACTCCTTATCCAAATGTGAAAGGATATCAGTTTCTAACAACATCCACAATGTTCTAAACCTTAAAGTCTGGGACTAACGGGTTAAACAAGTGTTTAAGGTCTCCTATAGCAGCATCCAGGACTTTAAAATTATTTCTGTTTCACTAATAAAAAAGGAAATAGGTGATACCATGGTGATCACTACTAGAACCCCATTTCTCTAATTAAGATTTTATTTATTCTTCTCTCGTACAATAATCCAGACGGACTGTAGTTTCCTCTTCCTCCACACCTCCTAAGCCCCACTCCCTTCATTTCCCCCAAATCCACTGCTCATCTGTTTCCCTTCAGAAAAGAGCAGGCCTCCCAGGGCTAACAACTGACTTAACATAACATATAACATATAACATATAACATATAACACATCATAACAAGTTACAGTAAGACTTGGTATTAACTCTCATATCAGGGTTGGGCAAGGTAACCCAGTAGGAGAAACAGGGTCCCAAGAGCTGGTGAATCAGCTATGCCAACAAGGCCTATAAAATTCTGATTTCTAACAAATCTGATCTCTTGTTTCTATCGCTATTATTAATTTTCAGTACATTGGAAAAGATAATTTGTTTAAAATTTTTTAAAAAATACTATATCATCTAATTTTTTCTGTAATGTGACTTTCCATTTACATTCACAAACGAAAATCTAGTACAAGTCCAATATAAGAAAAACAGATCAAGTATCCATAAATAAAAAGTTGTAACAATTTAGATAATAAAGACCAATATTTCCAAAAGTTAGAGCTAGCCACTTTATATGAGGTTATACCTATAAGATAAAAATTGATCAAAGAAGCAAAGAGGCCCCCTAAAAGATTAGTTTAAATATGCCAAATGTAAAACAGCTCAAATAGTACAAACAAAAGTTGTAAATACACTGGGAACACGTTTTAGGAAAAGCTGAAGAAAAAGTATGGTAGGTTACAAGAATGACCTGCCATAAATTTAGAGCTAAGATGAAAGGATGGACTATTCAGAGACTACCCCATCTGGGAACCCATCCCATCCCATCATCAGCCACCAAACCTAGATACTAATGCTCATGCCAGCAAGGTTCTGCTGAAGGGACCCTGATATTGCGGCCTCTGTGAGACTATGCCAGTGCCTGGCAAACACCGAAGTGGATGCTCACAGCCAGCTATTGGATGGAACACAGGGTCCCCAATGGAGGAGCTAGAGAAAGTACCCAA
>NC_034594.1:70416607-70421038 GCF_900095145.1 Mus pahari | reverse complement strand
ATCGGCCATCACTGGGAAGAGAGGCCCCTTGGTCTTGCAAACTTTATATGACCCAGCACAAGGGAAGGCCTGGGCCAAGTAGTGGGAGTGGGTGGGGAGGGGAGCAGGGGTAGGGGGGTATAGGGAACTTTCGGGATAGCATTTGAAATGTAAACAAAGAAAATAATAATAATAATAAACAATAAAAATAATAAGTTGTCCAGCTTAAAAAAAAAAAATGACCTGCCATAATGGTCCAGCAGCCAGACAGCACCTGGAGCAAAACAAGGATGCAGAGGCCATCAGGGAGCTACCTAGCTCTGGGTGAACCCAGACCAGACACAGAGGCAGCAATAGTGCCCTTCAGTCACCCTAGGGAACTATCTAAGCGAATTTGGGGTGACTTGGTTCTGAGAGACCTAGAGATGAAGTTTTGCCTGCGGCGATGGGGGGTCGGGGAGGGGGGATACGACGGAGTCCGTCCTCTTGTTTCCTATCTTGGTTTCAGTTTTCCTATCTGTAGTATGAATATCTAAATGAATATGTATTTGAATATCTAAAGGCTTCCATTGTTCAATCTGTGAGGCTGCACTGTTGATCCAACGCAACGGTAAGCAAAAGCGGTGAGCAAATGCGAACCCTCAGAGCGCCCCAGACTCTGCCACTTCAGAAACCTGCGGGACCCAGCAGTCCTCCCTCCAGTAGCCAGGCAAGACCAGGCTCGAGATCTCAAGGGCTCCCAGAATCCGCCCCACAGTTGCCAAGGCGACCCGCTCTAGAGAAGGGCGGGGCAGGGAGTCTAGCAACTACCAAAGAGGTTACTACGGTAACCAGGCCTCCTGTGGGGCGTGGCTCGAGGGGCTTGGCTCAAGGCAGAGCCCAGCAGTGGTATCCGCTTAAGCTTTCAGCATCCTCTCAAGCTCCGGATGGATCTGGCTATAAACCTTCAAGGTTCACCCTTCAAAAAAGGATTCCAAGGCTTTTGCCCTTGATCTCTAGATTTGATTCTTTGCATCTTAAGACAGGACAACTTCAAATATTGTTTCAGTGTCTTTCGGGGATCTTTCTTAATCTTTCCCTTTTGCTCAGGGTGAAGGAGTGCATCCTGACCCGCCTTGTGCCTTGCAGGATGACCTGCAGGTCTTCCCGCAAGGTTGGCCTGGGTGAAATGGTTATTTTGCTGACTTCCGGTTTCCAGGTCCACCAAATCTCCGATTGCTTCCCCCTATCCTCCAGACCTTTGCAGTAGCTGTCTGGATGCCTCAGCTCTCTTCCCGGGCTCAGCTTGGGTAGATCCTCTATGTTTGACTTTTCTCTTGGTGGGCAGCCTCTGAAAGACTGGTTGTCCCTTTCATCTGAGAACTTGAGTTCTTCTGATGTGTTGACTTGTTTTGCTGAACCTTTAATTTTTTTGAGATCATAACAATTACATTATTTCTCCTTCTTAAACCTCCCATATACCACATTTTGCTCTCTCTCAAATGTATGACCTCTTATTTCATTAACTGTTACACACACACACACACACACACACACATTCCTAAATGCATAAACACAACCTGTTCAATTTGTATGTACTGTGTATGTATGTTTACAGATCTGGCCGTTTGGTATTGGATAAACAATTGCTGTATTCTTTCCTGAGGAAGATTTTCCTCCTGCTTGTGGCAGTCTTCAGTTGCCTTAGTGGTTCTTTGTGTAGGGTAATGGGTCTTGGAGAAGACCATATAAACCACCAGTTCACAAAGAAAAAACAACAGCATAATCACCAACTACATTCTAAATATTTGTCCTGGCACTCAACTCTCATGAAGGAAGCTTCTCTTTACAGCCGATGGAGACCATTACAGAAGCCCGCATACAATCAAAGTTCAGAGTTGCAGAGCCCAGTCCCAACATCTACAACTTCTGCACCCGAGGCTCAGGGATCACTACAGAAGAGGGGTCAGAAAGCTTGTGAGAGCCAGAGGAGCAGGGAGTTTGCTGTGAGTTTGCTGTCTCCTACGGATTTCAGATGCTGCAACCAGAGTCTTTACCACTCAAAGAGCTGGACAAGGGCATTAGAGATGTTAAAGGGGAGGGGCAAGTCCCCAAAGCCTCAATCTACACGAAGGACCACAGGCAATGAAGGAATCCCGAGAGTGGCTGAACCTTTCGTGACATTGTCATGGGCCCAAGACAACAGGAATTTCATATGATATAACCTGCTATTTGTTTGGTATGAGTTGGCATGACACTTTAGATGTCTACACCTCTAGTAAGATGCATAAAGCCTTTTCTGTTTTTATTGGAAGCTTTTTTAGCAGGATAAATTCAGAACATTACAAAAAGAAATGAAAGAAAATGAAAATTGTCTTTTCATCAGTAATCTAGACTCTACCAGTGAGAAAGTGTTATAACTGAGCAAAACTTAAAATTCAAACCACAGATAGAGGAAGACCATTTATTTAAAAGAGAGTGAATGTCACCCCCAACTCCCAGCAGGTGCCACACTCTTGCTAGCCTTGCAAAACAAGAAGCAGGCTTACCTATTCATACCCATCTCTAAATTATTTATCAAAACATCCCAGTGTGCTAGTTAACTTTTGTCAATACAAACTACAGACATCTGCAAAGAGCAACCCTCAACTGAGAAATTGCCTCCATCAGATTGGCCGATGGGCATATCTGTGAGACATTTGTTTGGTTAACGAACGACGTGGGATGGCCCAGCCCACTATTGGCCATCTTACCCCTGGGCAGGTGGTTCCAGGGTGTATGAAAAACTAAGCTGAGCAAGCCATGGGGAGCAAGGCATTAAACAATGGTCTATGACATTAAACTATGGATGGCCTCCATTTCCATTCCTACATCCAGGTTTCTGCCTCCAGTTCCTACCCTGATTTCGCTTCATGATGCATTACAGCTGTAAACGGAAATAAACCCCCTTTCTCTCCTTGTTGCTTTTGGTCATGTTGTTCATCACAGCAATAGGGAGAAAACTAGAACATCTCGCATCTTGCTCTATCATCATACACTTGCAATTTAAAGAAAGATGTGGATAAGAGCCATCTAGCTGTGATATCTGTCATCTCATTGTTCATGATGCTTAATTCAGCTGGTCTGGCCGGCTAGGTGACTGTCTTAGGTTTTTGCTGTGATGAAACACCATGACCAAAATGCAAGTTGAGGAGGAAAGGGTTTACTCTGCTTACACTTCTGCACTGCTGTCCATCACCAGAGGAAATCAGGTCAGGAACTTAAACGGGGCAGGATCCTGGAGGCAGGAGCTGATGCAGAAGCCATAAAGGGGTGCTGTTTACTGGCTTGTTACTCATGGCTTGCTCAACTTGCTTTCTTATAAAATTTAGGACCACCAACTCCAGGAATCATACCATCCACAATGAACTGGGCCCTTCCCCATTGATCACTAATTGAGGACGTGCCTTAACGATGGATCTCATGGAGGCATTTCTTCAACGAAGGCACCTTCCTCTCTGATGCCTCTAGCTTGTGTCCAGTTGACACACAAAACCAGCCAGGACAGTGGCCTCCTTCATACTTTGTCCCTCTAGAAGCATTGTGTTCAGTTGAGTAGGATGGCCTTCCTGACAGAGAGGAGCTTTTCTGTAGATGAGAACGTAGTCTAAGCTGTGATCTCCTGCTAGAAGTCCCAATAACTTCACAAGAGTGAAAGCCTTAGCTTGGCTTTCTGTTTGCCAGTCTGGGAAGGCATTTGAACAAGTAGCTCCTTGGTGACTCGAGTCTATAGCCAGGTCTCAGTGGAAGAAGAAACGGAAGGCAGACAAGAAGCAAGGCGGGTTACAAATCTGAAGGCAAACCCCAGGTGCTCTCTTCCCAAACCTTGCACAACCTCACAAACCAGTACCACCCATCAGGAACAAAACTTCAAACATCAAGCCAGCAGGGACAGTTCCGGCTAAATGGTACCAAGCAAGAATCTCATCCATGAGGGTTCTACTCTTCTGACTCCACTTCCTCCTAAGACACCACGTCTTAATACCATCTCACTGAGGATTAAGTCTGTCTGGATGCTGTAACAGAATAGCCAAAGCAGGTATAGGCTGGAGGGCTACAGTCCATTATCTTCTTCCTGTTGGTGTGATCCGATATGGACTCACCTCTAGCCTTGCTACCCTCAAGGATTAAGGAATAGGGTTGAAGGTTTCCAGTTTTCTGGCCATGGTTTAAGCTTTTCATGACAAACCTTAAACTGCCCAAGAGCACACCTAATTTTGCTCATTTAAACAAGACACACTTCACGTTCTTGAAGATTTAAAAGGAGAAGCCCAGTCTGGGAACCAAAGATTTGGTCTAGGAGAAAAATGTGGTACAAAAGATAGTGCTGTACTCAATAAATGATAAAAATTGTAGAAACTTTTGGGGATAGTGATGGATATGACTATTTATCTTCTTCTTCCTCTTCCTCCTCCTCCTCCTCCTCCTCCTCCT
>NC_034594.1:70415247-70416559 GCF_900095145.1 Mus pahari | reverse complement strand
AGTGCTGGGATTAAAGGCGTGNGCCACCACGCCCGGCCTGACTATTTATCTTCTAAGTCACAAGTTCTTTTCTTTTCTAGTTGTCTGGGTTGATACTTGAATTGGAGCAGGAGTGTGCATCCTTACGTCCAGGAGCTATTGTGGGGCCTTACTATTGCAAGTCTTGTTTATATGGATTTTGCTGTGTGCCCAGCCCCAGGCTTGGCATTCACTGGTACTAATTCATTTTGCTTTGAACACCACTGCCTGAGGGTGATTTTGTTCTCCCACTAGCAGAGGAGGCCTAGCACAAGGGATAAAAACCTGCAGAGGTCACACAATTGATGGAGGGTTGAATTAACATCTGCCCAGGTTGCCCCAAGGCTGAAATTGTCCAGTGAGACCCTACAGAGAATCTCTTTCCTCTGTAGTAGAAGAGAAAGCCAAAAGGTTATTTATTTACTTATTTGACTATTTATTTATTTATTTATTTATTTATTTATTTATTTATTTATTTATTTTTGTACTGAGGACCAACCAAAGTCAGGTCCTTATACACAATAGACAAACATTTGACTACTTAGCTGTGTCCCCCAGTCCTGACTCCTTCCATCCAAAGAATTTAGCCACAGTGTAGCAGGTAATGTAATACTGGGTTCTGCCCAGAGATGGTGCGATTGCTATGTTATTATTTCCAGAAACCATGTGGGGGTTCACCAAGGGCTCCCCACCAAGCATTCTTCTGACTTCCAAAAGGGCTTCCATGGACATCTTCCTTTCGTGGCCGTAGATCACTTTAGTCAACACCAGGAGATTCTGGACTATTTTTATGTTTGAAAGAATGTGGAATTCTCCTGTCCAAGTCTGTGGGGGTGCTGCTCCTCCAACGATGCTCATTTGGGTTCCAGTTGATTTATTCACATAACCATTCCGTTTATACATATTTTCAAGTTATTTGTGTAGAGTGTTTCTCTAACTCTAAATCTGTTATTTTCCCTTTTGTTCTAATTTTATGTTTCTATGTTCTCTCATGTTTTCTTTGAGTTCACCAGTCCACGGTGTTTCTTTCCTGCCTTCTCCTCCTCTGTAGAGTGTATGTGTGCATATATGGTAAAATCTCACTCTGTAGGCCAAATTAGCTTGGAAATATCGGAATTCTCCTGCCTTGTGAGGCTTCAGAATAACTTCCAGCCAGGGTTCATGTTAGAATACTTTGCATCTCATAAATAATGTAGACATAAAAGAAGCTTCAAGAAGTATGGAGCGCCGGGCCTGGTGGCACAGGCCTTTAATCCCAGCACTCGGGAGGCAGAGGCAGGCGGATTTTTGAGTT
>NC_034594.1:70413331-70415131 GCF_900095145.1 Mus pahari | reverse complement strand
GCATGCATGGAGGACTCCAAAAAAAAAAAAAAAAAAAAAAAAAAAAAAAGAAAAAAAGAAGTATGGAGCTAGGCAAGGTGGTTACACACCAGATCAGAAGCTCAAGATCATTCTCAGCTACGTAGCAGAGTCTAGACCAGCCGGGGCTGAGAGCTGGTCTCAACACAAAGATGGAGAACGAGACAATAAGGTCATGCATATCAGAATGTGTGTTCACTGGTTTAAAACAAGGATCCAGGAAGAGAAGAAAGCATTTATGCCACAACTGTAGGTCTAGACAGACTCCACAGTGTCTGGGATAGGAAAGAAAGAACCAAAGTGATGCCTAGAAGGTGAACACGGGGAATACATATCCCCTGCTGGTGTGTGAGTCCTGTGCTCTGCACAATGAGTCCCACACAGAGAAAAGCCTGACTCCGGGTGGCATTGTGATCAGGGGGCACAGGCCTTCAGAAGGTGGAGCCTAGTGGGAAGCCCTTAAGGCATCAGGGATAAAGACTTTGCTCCAACACACTCCTGCAATGATCTGCAGTCATCACCAGAGGGCTAAGGCTCAGGAGTCACCCCCTCCCCGGTTATGCCAGAAACCTCCAGAGTCATCTGCTTACACTGTTTTAGATAATTTATTATAGTAACCGCAGCAGCAGCAACAACAACAACAAAGCTGACTTGCTGGGGCTGGAGAGATGGCTATGCAGTTAGGAACGCTTGTTGCTCTTGCAGAGGACCTGACTCTAGTTCCCAGCACCCACACCGGGTGGCTCACAAGAGCCTGTAACTCCAGCTCCAGGGGATCTGATGTCCTCCTCTACGATCCTAAGTCATCTGCACAAGTGTGTACACACACTCAAACATACATATAATTAAAAAAATTTTTTTAAATTTGTAAACAGGATAAAATAAAAACGAGTATTCTGGTCAAGGCAATAACCATTAGGATAAAGTAAGCATAATTCAGCAGAAGAAAACTCAGTATATTTACTGAGAAATAAGGAGAACACGATTGAATTAATAAACATTCTATATATGATGATATAGCTGATTATTATAAATAGATTAAGTTAGATTTAAAGGTAGAAGCAAAGTAGACTTAAAAATTCCAAAAACTGACTGGGCTGTGATGGTGCACACCTTTAGTCCTAACACTGCTGAGGCAGAGGCAGGCAGATCTCTGTGAGTTCAAGGCCAGCCTGGTCCACTGAGTGAGTTCCAGGACTGCAAAGGCTTCACAGAGAAACCCTGTCTTGAAAAAACAAAGAATAAACAAATAAATGAATTAAAGAATAAAATACAGTAAAATAAAAATCCAAATTCCAAGAGTGGGTTAACTAAAAAGGTACAGAAAGTTTAACACAAAAAGCTAGTGGAGATGAGAGAGGTGGCTCAGTTTGTTCAGAGCACTGGCTGTGGTATAGAGGGCCAGGCTTCAGTTCCCAGCACCCACACGGAGGCTTATGGTCCTCTGTAACACCAGTTCCATAGTATCCAATGCCTCCTTCTTGTCTCTTCTGGCTCCTGTATGCATGTGGTATGCATACACATTTACTTCTGGCTAGGAACTTGACTGGGCATACTTTGTTGTTTCATTGTAATAAAGTTTAGTTGGAAAGTGGAAACAAAAGATTACAAATAAACAAATATGACAGGAGAGTAAAATTATTAGAGAGGTCACTAGGGACACGAAGAAACATTTAGAGCAGGCCTGGTGGCACAGGCCTTTAATCCCAGCACTCGGGAGGCAGAGGCAGGCGGATTTCTGAGTTCAAGGCCAGCCTGGTCTACCAAGTGAGTTCCAGGTCA
>NC_034594.1:70411457-70413275 GCF_900095145.1 Mus pahari | reverse complement strand
CCCCAGATCAAGAAAGAAACCAAGTAGAGAAGAGCTGACGCCCTCTTCTGAATCTTTCGAGATCGCGTGCGATATATAAATAAAGAATATAAAAAAAAAAAAAAAAAAAAAAAAAAAAGAACCATTTAGATCATAATGATAGTGAAAACATAGGAGCAAATGTGTTAGACATGTCCAAGTCAGGGCTGTAGAAGGGGTTCTACTGTAAATAGATATTGTATCTACTTTAAATAGATACTGAAAATTTAAAATACTGAAAGGCTTTGAGAGAGCTATGAGCAGAATCCAAAGATGAAGGAAACAGCAGATGACAAAAGAAATAAGTAAAATAAGGGGGAAACCAAGAAGATGCACAAAAGTAATGTTGGACTTCTGACAATATTTTAAAAACATACTGAAAAGAAGAAATGGGAGCTGTGCAGATGGCTCAGTAGGTAAGTGTTTGCTTCAAAGGCTTGAGGGACTGGAGTTCAGATTCTCCGCCCCTCCCTGGACCTGCCTGTAAAAGAGAGAGAGAGAGAGAGATAGAGAGAGAGAGAGAGAGAGAGAGGAGATCAAGCTCTGGGTGGGCAGCTGAAGAAGACGTTCAGTGTCAACATCTGGCTGTTACATGTGTGTGCATACATACAAAGCACCTGCACACACATGTGGTCTCACTCATGAATACATCATGCACACTTCACAAAGTGGAAGGCATGTATATAACAGAGAATTTTTTTTAAAAGTGCCGACACAATAGGCGTAAGAACGGTGTGGTGGTCCGTCTTCACTGGCAACCCGGCTGGAGTTTAAACTACCAGGAGGACTTTGTGAGGTGTTTCCTGAAAGGATTAAAAAACCCACCCTGAATGTGGGCAGCGCAATCTCAGGGGCCGAGGTCCCGAATGGAATAAAAAAGGAAGTGATCTGGGGCCAGCAGTTGTTGCTCTCTGCTTCCCTACTGTGGACAGATGTGACTGACTGCCTAAAGCTCCTGGTAACTCGTCCTCCCAGAAACACACCTTCCCGCTGCGATGAGCAGTACACCTTTTCAAGCCGTGCACTACAATAAACCTTTTTTTTCTGTTAGTCACTCTTGTCACAGCAACGGACCAAATTAGTGAACATACCTCCACATGCTAGCAATTCAAATATCCAAACGGGATGAATGTCTAGAAAAAGCTGTGCGGTGGAATTAACAAGTGCAGCGGAAAATGGAGTCATAAACACCGTGCCTTTTTGATCCTGCCATCCTTGAAGGTATACTTATTCGGGTGATACTGGGGAACAGAAAGGGGTGAAGCTTCCCCCACCCCGCCCGCCCGGCTTTGGAGGGGTGGGGTGGGAAAGGGGATAGTCTCAGCTTGAACGTGAAGGTTCTAGCCGGTGCTGCCTACCAGTGCTACTTCTTGCTGCACTGAGATTGGGCACCGCCTCACACAGGCTGCTGTGGATTAAGTGGACAACCATTTAAAGTGCCCAGCAACTGCCAGGGGTAGAGGATGCTGCTGGCAGGGGCTTTTTTGAAGAGGAAGCTTGAAACCCTAGGTTTATGGTAACGTGACGTCATCACTCCCACCACCGCAGTGCGGGGAGTCCTGGTGGGTGAGCTGACCATAGGCCTTATCCGAGTTACTCAGCCCTGGACTGTGGTTGGCCCTGTAGTAAATCGAGCTGCGAGCCAACCCTCACTGAAAAAGGAAAATCCGAGACTTGGTGAAGGCTGAGGTTTGCCGTTGAAGATCCACGGAAGCTTGTGGGTTGAAGTCCTGGGGATTTAGGCTGGAGTGACCGTGTGTGTGTGTGTGTGTGTGTGTGTGTGTGTGTGTGTGTGTGTGT
>NC_034594.1:70405256-70411430 GCF_900095145.1 Mus pahari | reverse complement strand
GTGTGTGTGTGTGTGTGTGTGTGTGTGTGTGTGTTGATGTTCTAGGACCCGTGGAACAGGGAGGGGGACAAGGAGGAGATCGCCACCTGACGGAAGGCTGTGTGAGGAAAAGAGGTGCGGGTTAGCCTGCCGTCTGTGGCGTCACCCAGTCAGCAGAGCTCTCTGCAACGCTCTGACTTTCCTCTGGTGATATGGCCCAAAAGCCAGAAGAGATTTTTAACCTACCTGTTAACACTTGGAGTCTAAATCCCTAACCCGCTCCTAAATCCCCTCTTCAGTGAAAGATGCGCTTCAACCCCATCCTAGCACCCCCCCCCCAGATAAGCCTGTCTGTTGGTTCTGCAAATGGATGTTTTACAGTTTTTATGATTTCAATTGAAAGCATTCAGCATGAGGAAGGGCTCAGGGTCTGCAGGCAGTTTCAGCTGGGCGCCACCGGGTTCCTCGCCTTTGGGAATGATAGGCACTGCTGAGCGAGGGGGTGCTGCACCCGATTACGGGCGTCCGTCTTCCACCTCTCACTGGTGATGTCACAGCTCTGCCCCAACCCCCTCCCGCTCCAACCTTGTCTCTTCTGCGCCGCTCTGCCCGTCCCTCTCCCTGTGCGACAAACCAGCTGGCGGCTGAGCCTCGGACGCAGCGCGCAGCCAACCAGCGCATCGGGAGGGGCTTGGGGCGGGCCGGGTCGGGGGCGCGGAGCCCGTCACGCGGTGCCATCGTCACAGCACCAGGAGCAGGCAGCAAGAAGCATCAGTTCCAGGCTCGGGGACCCTCCCCGGTGACAGTGCCCATGCACGGCCATCCCCAGTGACGCCTGAGAGGTAAGGTTACTGCCCCCTCGGCCTGTCGCCATTCGCGCTCATCATCCCGCACCTGTCCCTGGCATCCGGCACCCGCACTAAATGTGTATCTGATGGGAGATTCCGGACCAACGCCAATGTCCTTGTCGCAGCCCGAAGCGCGGGCTTGGAGCTGCGGCTTCCCTTCCCCCGACCTTCCTCCGCCTCTTAGAAGAACAAAGGGGCGAATTCAGGGGTGTCAGTGCTTCCTGCGAAGCTTTTCAGGGCCACAGAAAAGACTCTTTGGCTGAGGCGCGATACTTGGCCCATGTGGGTGGAGGTCGCCAGCTAGAGGAACAAGCAGATCTGGGCACAGACAACCTCCTTTCCCCATATCCCTCCACTGCAGAGGAGCTACCCAGAGGGATGCGCCAGAACCGCGGGGGAGGGGAGGCAGAGATGCCGAGTAGGGACCAGGACTAGGCTGAGGGGCATCGAGACGGGGCACGGCTGCTGATCCAGGCCCTAGGGGAGAATACGCGGGGCAGTCGCTCTGGTCCCTGGTGGGGGAGGGCAGATGCTGGAGCCGACAGCAAAACAGGCGGGCGGGGCGGGGGATGCGGAGCCACGGCCAGGCACTGGCTTAATGCTGCCCATCACTCCTAGTGCTCCCGATGCTCCTCCCTTCAGAGACCCTATTTCCCTTCCAGAAAGACACAGTGTGGGAGGAACCACCCGCAGACACGCCTGGCGGCTACAAAGCCAGTGCCCCAGTAACAGGTGTGGTCCCAGGCTGGAGGGAGGGTGCTGGGAGACGCGTCGTCTGGGATGACAGAGGTCTCGGGGCGTCTGGCGTCAGTTGACTCTAGGAACATTGCCTGTGAAGACCCTCGTATTCCCTCATTAAGCCACTCCTCTCCCCAGCGGCTTCCCTTGGGAGGGCCACCGCCCTCTGCTCCCGAAGGGGCAGGGACTACATTGGGGCTAAGGGAGAGGATGGGTCTGCGGTGCAGTGAGGTGCGGGCTGCTGGGGGCCGCAGGAGCGGGAGCGGGAGGGGGAGGGGACAGAGGGATTGCCAAGTCATGGGGCCTGCTGGGCGCCGGCGCGACGTCGCCCGGGCGCGGACCCGATGCGCGCCCACGTCCCCAGGAATGGTTTTTTTTTTTTTTTTTCTCAGAGACCAGAGGACCCGTCCCCCAGTGGTTAGTCTTCCTAAGAGGGGACCGCATTGCTGGGATTAAAGGCCTGCTAGGGCAAGCGGATTGGATCAAGTGACTGCTGGTGGAGGAGGTGCGGAGAGTCTCTGCCAGTGCTAGTCCAATCCTGGGGACCAGCAGCCTCAGCGCAAGCTCCCGCGGAAGACGCGGTCACTCCGAGCTGGCCGAAGGCGGCTGCCAGGGCAACGTGCCCAGCGCCTCTGTTTAAGGAGGCAGCGCCGGCTGCAGGGAAGCTGTGGGGTTCAGGGGGGGCTGGGACCGCACCTGCGGCGGCCATTTTGCAGGTGTGGCTGGTCACCTGCCCTAGTCAGGCTGTAGGGAAGGGGTGGATAAGGCAGGCAGAGGACTGTGGTTCATGCAGCAGGGTGAGGTGGGCTGTAGGGTCCAAGGCAGGCTTCAGATCTCTTGCTCTGCGCGAGCATGGTCGTCGGCAGGTTCTTTGCTTTTGGTGGGTGGGGTCACTATCCAGGTCTTCTTAGGCAGAGGGCGGCAGGAACCTCAGGGTCCCCTGGGTGTAAAACCTGGGAAGAGCCCTTTTTCCAAGGCAGGGACTCCTACTCGAAGCTTCCCCTAGTAGTGAGGGTGAATCTGAAGGACAGATTGTCCTTCCTGGTTTGTGGGCCACTGGTCATAGAGGCTGCCTTGAGAGGTCCCAGTGTGAGATTGAGAGCTGGCAATATACCTGTGGGGTCCGTCCCCACTTCCGTACTGCTCAGTCTGGGTGCATCTCTTCTCACCTCCGCTAATTCCCTGCTCAGAGGGGGCATGGAACCTGCAGACTGCGCCAGCCTCAGACAGGTGGAGACCTGTGTGCTCTGCACAAAGCCAGAGCTGATGTGTTGGATTCAGTCGCAATAAGTGGGGATTAGGTGGTCTAAAGGATCCAGCCTGTTCTCTTCGGTCGATTGTGTGTTCTGCAAATATAGCAGGGCCAGTCCTCCTGTGGGCTTTTGGGCAGGGTTTGGGGGACAGGGCAGCAAAGACAGGGTAGCAGACTGACTAGCCCTAGAAAATGTCCAGGAAGACAAGGAGGGTTCAAGGAAGATCGTCCTGCACAAAGACTGCCTTTGGGCAGAGTCAATCTCTTTAAGAACTGGGAGGGACCCAGTGATCACCTGTGGACAGGGATGGGCCTGGGCCACTGAGCTGGCAGATGAACATGTGATTTGCAGCGTATAGAGGCCTGTATGTTCCTAGAGCATCAGCAAAACCAGGGTTCTTAGATCTAAGGACAGAGCTTCCCACTGTCCACACTGGACAGACAGCACAGAGACTCTGATATAGCTGGTCTGCCTGCCTCTTCACTCCTGAGCCCAAACCAGGGCCCACACTTGGCCTTACTCACCATTACCTTGCCAGGCTCATGGCGAGTCGAGGAAGGGCTGGCTGAGCCAGGCCTGCAGGTGAGGTTGCTGCAGGCACGGAGGACCCAGCCAAGGTCAGCAGCAAAGGCCATCCTGATTCCTTTGCCTCCTGACTCCTCTCAGTGCCTACCCCAGTCCCTTCAGCTGGCACTGAGTTCCTGATTACCTTCAGCAAAGCCGTTACAGCCTGCATTTAATCTTATCCCAGGAGAGCAGGCAGGCAAGGCAGTCTGATGGTCTGGAGGTGCCCCCCACAAGCTGGGTCCTGCTCAGATTTCAGGACTCACGTCCACCTACCCAGATCTCCTTAGTCCTAACCAATGCCAGGGACCCACAGCAATGACAGCCCTGTTCTAGAAGCAGGTGGGCAGTTAGGACCAATGACACTAAGTTGCTGAGTATCCCCCTGCTCCGGCTGCCAATGTCCTCAGAAGCTGGTCCCCAGTGCACTCATCTAACCTCTCAGCATCCTGGTTTGAGATGGTGATAAAGTCACCTGTCTAAGGGTGCCTGGCAGGCAGAGACAGAATCGGGAGTTCTGGCACCCATCTAGGGCTTCCTGGGTACCATTAACCTTGTGCTGGGACAGACATAGGTCAGCTCAAAGGGAGGGGGCTTCAGGAGTCAGGGCCATTGAGACTCTAATAGCGTTATCTTCTCCACATTTACCTCGTGGATACAAACACACCAGATACAAACACCATAGCATGTACACATGTGTACACATTTGCACATGTCACACTCATGCACACAAACACACATGTGTAGACACACATATGTTCAGCATCCCTGAGTTGCTGGGTTCTTGTTTGTTGTTGTCATTGTTGTTGTTTTGGTTTTGGTCCTACCTGAATCTTTTTTGAATAGCTCTCTTCTCCCAGCTTTAGACCTCCCTGAAAGGCATCTTGGGTGCTGCCTCCTTCAGAAAGCTTGCTGTTAAGTCACCAGCACAGAGGATGCAGACCACATCCCTCCTCATCTCTCCTCTCTCTCCCTTAGGCTTGGGGCTGGGAAGAAAGTAGGGGAAATATAGATGACACAAGCTGAGCTATGCTACTGTGTGCATTCCATTACCTGATGCTCTCAGATGCCAGTGAGGAAATAGTAGCGTGCCCATTTCTCAGATGCAGACACTGAGGCTCCAGGGAAGTCATGTTTGACATTTCCAGACTCTAACCCATTGCTGCTCTCTTAGTGCCTTCTGTCCACCCTCCACCCCTCTCATCTGTCCTCCCCTTTTCTCTTACATCCCCACCCCTCACTTGGGGGTGGGCAACATAGTATCACCTCCTACCATCCAGGAAGATTCAGTGAGTACCATCTTTGATATCAAAAGCTCAGGGTTAGCAGCTGGCTACACTGTCATCTGGAGTAGTCTTGGGTCTGTGGATTTTTGAGGCTGTCTTTGCAGGACTTCCTTCTCTTTGGGTGGAGCTCTAGGGGGTCACAATGGCCCCTGACTGTCCCTATGGTCCCCTCCCCCTGAGGGGAGGAAGATGCCCAGAAATAACCTAGAGGGAGGGGTACCAGGACTCACCACATCCACTCACCTTCAAGTGAGCCTCAATTTCCTCTCCTACCTGTCACCAGTTCAAAGTAAGACACTAAGACAGGGCCAGTGGGCAGCAGCTTCCGAGGCTGCTGCAGGTCCCCAGCATGGGACAGGGCTGTAGCCACTACAACAGGTAACTCCAGGGCACAGAGGACCACATGCAGTCTTGCTTGCCTGTGCGTTACCTCTGTACTTTGGCAAGGCTCTCTCTTTTTAAATTGAATTTTATATGTACATGTGTTCTGTTTGCATGTATATCTGTCCCAGAGAACCAGAAGACAGTGTCCCCGAGCTAGAGTTACAGATGATCGTGAGCCACTGTGTGGGTGCTAGGAATTGAACCCAGGACCTTTGGAAGAGCAGCCAGTGCTCGTAAACACTGAGCCATCTCTCCAGCCCCTGGCAATACTTTCTTGGTCAGGGGTTTCTTTTCTCTAAACCCCAGATATCCTTTTTCTTAACAGAGTGGGTTTCTTTTGTCTCCAGGGCTCCACAGCTGAGACCCCTCTTTCCTGACACCCCAGGCCTGGGAACCACCTCCCTGTCTGGCTGATAGCTATTAGCCTAAGGCACACCACCTTCAGTCAGTTGATCCCTGCCTCTTGTCCACTCGAGCCTCTGATTCTCGGCCCCCTTGGCTGTTTGTGGTTTTCTAGCTTGCTTTGCTGTGGCACATCCTCATGAGACTGATTGTAAATGACGCATGAATCCATGACTGTGAGGGGCTCTGCTCCATCCATACCCTGGCAGTGAGTCATTTCCTCAAAAACTCTGGAGGGTGTGGCTTCTTAGGTCCGGGCATCCAGGTGCTTAAGAGTCTTCATCTGTAACCCGTGCCCTTGGGTAGGTCTCGGTGGGGCTCAGTGATGCTCCTGGGCCATTTCAATAGCTGATCAGGTCTCCCATCCTTTATCTCCTCTCTCCCTCAGATTCTACTGTTGCCGCCTTCTTTTCTGCTTCACAGGAAAGTTTTTAGACATCGCTTTCTGGTTTTGGGATTGAAATTCCGTGTGTCTCCTTTTCTACGTTCTGCCTCTAACACATTCCCTTCCTTGACTCTGTTTGCATCTCAGAGCGTTTTGCTCCCATAGTTGAAGATGGCTCTTTCTAAAGATGGCACTTGAGTATGTAAGCCGAGGCTTTGCTTGCTTGTTGAGTGTGCCTGTGGCTTCCCTTCCCTATGGTACCTCTCCCTGTACCTCTCCCTGTACCTCTCCCTGTACCTCTCCCTGTACCTCTCCCTGTACCTCTCCCTCTCCCT
>NC_034594.1:70393415-70400915 GCF_900095145.1 Mus pahari | reverse complement strand
ATTTTCTTCAAATATTGCTGAGACAGTTATATGAGGGTGTAGAAGACAACTGATTTAATATCTTTTGAGGGTGTCATTTATTCCCCCATTTTTTGCATGTGTGATGAATCACAACGACAGATACCATTGTTAAGATGTTACAGGTTTTCTTGATAATTAAGTTTTTTTAAAAAAAGATTTAAAGATTTATTTATTTTATTTATATGAGTACATATAGTTGTCTTCAGAAACACCAGAAGAGGGCACCAGACCCCATTACAGATGGTTGTGAGCCACCATGTGGTTGCTGGGAATTGAACTCAGGACCTCTGGAAGAACAGTCAGTGTTCTTAACTGCTGAGCCATCTTTCCAGCCCAATAATTAAGTTTTTAAAATTAGATTTTCCTACTTATCTGTTATGTGTGTTTGCGCACTTGAGAGGCGTGGCCATGACTGTGGAGTCCAGAAGACAACTTTTGTGAGTTGGTCCTCTCCTTCCACCATGTGGGTTCCTGTCATTGAACTCAGATGGCTGGCTTAGTGGCAAGTGCCTCAAACCACTGAGCTATCTTGTCACTCCAGTGCTAGGCTAATTCATTGGGACTGAATCTATGTTCATGAGTGAAATTGTCTTGTAATATCTAGTTTTCTAATTTTCCTTGCTTAATTGGTCACCAAAGTTATGTTATTTCCAGTGACTAAATTGGAACTGTATAGTTTCTCTCTGCATCCCTCTTTTTTGACCTCTTGCAGTCTATATAAAATTTGAATTATTGGGGCTAGAGAGATGGCTCAGTGGCTAAGAACATTGTCTGCTCTTCCAGAGTTCCTGAGTTCAATTCCCAGAAACCACATAATGGCTCACAACCATCTGTAATGGGATCTGATGCCCTCTTCTGGTGTGTCTGAAGACAGCTACAGTGTACTCATATGCATAAAAATAAATCTTTGGAAAAAATTTTGCATTATTATTTTTAAAATGTATGGTACAACACCCTTTTAAAGTTCTACTAGTTTTTTAGAAAAATACATATTGATTATTATATAATTATAATATTTACATAATAATTATAACATAATAATTATTATTTATATTATTTAATTTAGTTCTTTTCTTGAGGTAGAGTCTTCCTTTGTTGCCCAGATTGGTGTCAATTTCCTGGGCTCAGTTGAATCCTGCCTCGGTCTCTTTACTGCTGGAAATGCAGACACACATAATGGTGCCGGGCTTGTGGGTAAATTTTTAAATAATTGATTCAATTTTATCTAATACCATAGAAAAATTTGCATTTTTGCTGACTGGCTTTTCCCTAGTTACAGCTCTTCCTGCTTCTTGGCACGTTTAATATTTATTGGCTCTAGGTGTGTGTGTGTGTGTGTGTGTGTGTGTGTTTCCTACTGTGGTTCTGAGTTAAACTCTTTCCCTCTAGAGCACATCGGATGTTGCTCTGGCAGACTGTAGCCCTCTAGAGGGACAGCTTTGCCCATCAAAGCCCATTAAGCTTCTCTAGAGTAGATATGCAGGGTAGACTTCCTACAGGGAGGAACACAGGGTTCTTTGGTGTCTCCACGGAATCCCTGGGGTGGAGAGGACTCTGTATCTTGGCTGACTGTATCACAAATACCTCCTTATTTGGTGCAAGCTTTGGGGATTGTTTAGCCTTCAGCTGCTCTGTCCTTTTGTCTCTGGGTCACATAGCCATGGATTGTCATTGCAAGGTTCAGGGGTACCATGGGAGTTGTGAGCAGTCTCTTCCTTTCCAGAACTATTCAACTTCTTCACCCACCCATGGGTGTCATGAGAGCTAAGTCTGGTCCCTGTGATTCCATCCTGGTTGGAAGCGGAAACCCCCATTATGGTTGCTAATAGTAATTTTTGTTATTGTTGACTAAGAATTTCTGTAGCTTCATCATGACTTCTTTGGTGTATCCATTATTTAAAAGTTTATTTGTAAAATTTCTAAATATGTGGGTTAGGATTTTTGTTGTTGTTGTTGTTGTTGTTAATATTTAGTTTGTTTTCAAGCGAAGTGATCCATCTGATACAATCTAAGTTATTGGGAGTTACTTTGTGGTCTGCTAAGTTTTATATTACTAAAAGTTCACATTTTACACTATTGTTTTCCATTATTACTTTCTTCAGTAAACAGTATGGCAACTGTATCTAGGCATTTAAAACTCAAGCATCATTCAGGATGTCATCCCTGCCTGCTTCCACTACCTCTCTCTCTCCCTTGACTCTAGTAAAATTAATTGCTTGGCCATCTGTGCTTTTGAGCGTACACGTTCTGACCATCTACACTGGGGACATGGGTGGTGGCACTTTGCAGGAGACCTGTGACTGTTCTCACAGGGGCTTCAGACTGGATGCCGAGATCAGCTCAGGTGCCGTGGAAACTGCCACTCCATGAGGACCAGCCTTAGCCTCAGACTCTTAGATACTCTTGCTTTGCCATTCTTCATGTCCATGTGTCTCAATGTCTTTGAAACAATCTCCCAAGTGTATCCCTTTAATAGTGTACCGATCTGTCCAGTCTTGCCGTCACTGAAGGTGGAGCTTTGAAGGCTCGGCTGTCCTGTGGTAGTGCTTGTAGCTTGTAGTCATGAGTGGTCCCAGTTCTCTGGTGCCTGGCATCGGTAAGGGCTCTTGCCTTCCTGCTGACGTGGCACCCTTATTTTAGAAGTGCTGGTTATGCATTTTTCATTCAGTTTTGTTTCCTGAGTTGTTTTCTCACTTGTTTCTGATGTGTTATTTGTCCCGGATTTCTAGATGCTCCATAATGTGGGCCAGAGGTGGCTGTCACTTCTACTGTTCTCTCTACTGAGAAATGTCCATTTTAGTGAGAAAACTTACTCTTGTCTACACACACACACACACACACACACACACACACACACACACATTTTACAACCAAACATGAGTCTTTTGTTATTGTGTGCTTGGAGAATGTGGCTCAGGCTCCAAACCTCCTATGTCAGCTTCCTAAGGGTTGGGAGTACAGATGTGTGTGTGTGTGTGTGTGTGTGTGTGTGTTTGTGTGTGTGTATGTGTGTGTAATGACACCTAATTTGATTTTTTAAGACAGGGTATCTCTGTGTAGCCCTGGCTATTCTGGAGATCATTATGTAGACCAGGCTGGCCTTGAACACATAGAGATCCACCTACCTTTGCTTCCCCAGGCTAAAAATAATGCTTTTTAAATTAATATNTACCAAATTTATTTAGAAAAGTCACTAGTTTTTACTTCCTGACTCGATTATTTTACCTGTGTAGGTTTTTTGTTTGTTTGTTTGTTTGTTTGTTTTTAGCACTATCTTCCTTTAGCAAAATAATGGGCTTACCCTGTCAGTTCTCTCTGTTTTAAGCATTGTGTGAGGAAACGGTTAAAGTGTTTACCCTTTGTGCTTTGTTTATTTCAATGTCTTGGTTTTAGCATTCACTCATTCATGCTCTCTACCCTGATGTTCCATTGGGAACAAAAGTGAGCCAGACCTAAAGATGAGAGCTGGGCTTTTCATGAGGATGCCAAACAGGAGTGAGCACAGAGCTACAGAGCAACCAATCAGTGCCCATCAAAGGGAAGAAAGCCACCATTAAGAGAAAATAAACCCTTAGAAAAGGAAAGAAAGAAAAGATCCTTGATGAGCAAGTCAACATTTTCAACAAAATACTCAGCAAGCCAAACTATGGTAGAAGTTCCCCCAAGCTTACCCTGTAAGATGTTAATGATGTTACCCAACCTCACCCTGTAAGATGTTAATGATGTTACCCAACCTTACCCTGTAAGATGCTAACGGTGTAGAGTCTGCTCAGCTGTTGAGAGCTCTCACTGCTCTTGCAGAGGTCCAGTCCCCAGCACAACATGATGCTTTACAGCCATCCATAACTCCAATTTTTCTTCCAAGCACTGGGAAGATAATATACCACAGTCAAATGACATTATTGGCAGAGATGCAAAAGTGGTTCAATATCTGTCATCAAAGCCAGTCACTGTCATCAACAAAATGAAGGACAAAATGTTGTCTCAATAGATAAAGCACGGCAGGTGATAAAATTCAACATCCTTTATGAACAAATAAACAAACCACACCGAACAAATCATAATGGCCGTAATATGATAAAGACCGTTACTAATAAGCTTGCAACTAACATTACATTCAGTGGGAGAAAGCTGGGAGCTCCATCTAAGCCCTGAGCAAGGCAAGGCTGCCGCCTTTACCACTTTCTTAGATTTTTCTTTAGATTTGTTTATTTTAGGTGTTTGAATGGTTTGCTGCTTGTGTGCATGCATGCCTGGTGCTCGCAGAAGTCAGAAGAGGGCACCGAATTCTCTGGAATTGGAGTTATGGATGGCTGTGAAGGGCACTGGATTCCCGGGAATTGGAGTTTTGGGTGACTGTGAAGCACAGTGCGTTGCTGGGAACTGAGCCTCTGCGAGAGCAACAGGTGCTCTCAATCACTGAGCAGCTTCTCCATCCTCATCATTTTACAGTGCAATGCTGGGGACCGTTCTACCACAGAAATTACAAAACACTGGTGAAAGACATTCTGTTAAAATATTCATATCTTCTGAAGAAATTCAGATCCATTGTAATCCCCATCTAAATGCCATTGACAACTGGAGTGGTTGTAGATGCTGGCAGTCCCAGCATTTGGGAGGTGGAAGCAAGAGGGTTAGGCTACTGTTCAAGGTCATCTTCAGCTACTTAGCAAGTTTGGGGCCAGCAAGGGTTACAAGAGACCCTGCCTCAAAAACAAACAAAATCAATGCACCAATGATATTCTTCAAAGAAAATACAAATAGTACTTATTTACATGGAACCCTAAATATTCAAGGCTACCTTGAGCAAAAAGAACAAAGCAGAAGGGATTATAATACCTTAGCTCAAAATGTATTTCATATCTGTTGTGATCCAAACTGCGTGACAGCAACATATACCCAGATGCATGAGCAAATGGAAGAGGATGCAGAGCTAGAAGTGAGTCCCGTGTCTGCAGCCAATGGCTTTGGACAAGGGTGTAAGGACAACCACACACTGGGCTGAGCATGGGGGTGCACTTGGGAGGCAGCGACAAGCAAATCTCTGTGGGTTTGAAGCCAGTCTTGTTTACATAGTGAGTTCCAGGGCTGCCAGGGCTATCTAGAGAGACCCTATCTCAAAATAAATAAAAACAAACAACCCAAAACTAAACCAGCCAACATCAAACCAACCAACCAACCAACCAACCTACCAAACAAATAACCAACCAACAAATAATCAACTCACCAACCAACCAAACAAACAACTAATCCAACCAACCAACTAACCAAAGAAACATACTAACAAATAAGCAAACAAAAAGAAAACCAAAATGAATACACACACAGGGAAAAGGATGGTCTTTTCATAATGGTGGGTGCTTAGACAATTAGCTGTCCATGAACAGAAGAATGAAGCTAGACCCCGTCTCTCACTCAGTACAAATAGCTCCAAACAGGTTAAGTGCTTGTACGGAAGATCTGTCATGTGACTATCCTGATGACATAGGAAGAGTGCTCCTCCACATTACAATCAGCAAGGAGCTTTTAGAAAAGACCTCAAAGTATAGGACACAAAGGCAAGGCTAGGCAAATGGGAATCGTTTGGCTGCTATACAGCGAGAGCAATCAGGAACCACCACCCGACAGAGCCGGCAACAGCGAGTGGCTCTGTCGACGGCTGCTTCCGAGACTCATGGCTGTGCTAAGCATTGCTTGTCTGTTGTCTCTGGGCTGCTTTGAAAGAGTAATAACTCATTCCCTGCAGTTCCGGAGTCTGGAAAGCCTTTGCTGAGGTGTGCTTAGCGTCAGAGGCAGGCCTGTTTTCTGGCACTTCTTGCTATGTCCTCACATGGGGATGGAAACTGGGTTCTCTCTCTGGCCTCCTTTGTAAGTGAGCCAGGCCACCATAGAGACCTCTCTCTTGTCTCAGCTACTTCCCAGACATTCCTACACTTTGGAGTTTAGGGTCTCAGTACAGGAACCTGAGAGGGACATTCAGGCTAAGCCTCCCACCTCACCTGACCTCTGACCTCTTTAGCTTTTGGATTTCCGCTGCACACTTCCTACTGACTTCCACATTGCTGCTTGCCCTGTTCATTTTCGGCTCTGTCTAGTGCCTTCACCTCTCCATTTCATTCATTGCAATTTTTTTGTCAGTTTTGTCAGAGAATTTCCTTGTGATTCTTTATAGTTTTCAAACTGGGGCTGGAGCCACGTACCCGAAGCTAGAGCACTTGCTTGCTCTTGCGAAGAAGTCAGGTTTCGTTCACAGCGCCCACATGGCGACTCACACCCATCCATATATAACTCCAGGTTAAGGGGATCTGATGCCCTCTTCTGGCCTCAGGGTCACGGGAAAAACACTTGTGCACATAGACAGTTTTTTGAACTTGAAACAGAAAACTAATTTTTTGATGAAATTCTTCCCCTCATTGGCATCCTGGCTCCTTTACTGTATGATTTAAACATGCTGGTTATGATTATCTCAAAGTCTATGTTGATAATTCCTAAGTCTGTAGAGCGGTAGTGTGCAGGGTTTTTTCCCCTTTTGAGATCTTGGTTTTCTTCTTCACGTCCCTTTATGCCCTGCGACTTTTTTATTTTTATGACATTTCCCAGACTCTTAAAAACATTGATTTATTTTTATTTTATGTGTATAAGTATTTTGCCTGCATATCTGCATATGTGAGCACCGTAGGCTTACCTGGAACTCTTGGAGGATACCAGAAGAAGGCATTGTAGCCTCTGAAACCAGAATTACCTATGACTTTGAGATGCCGGGTGGGTGTTGGGAACTGAATCCAGGTCCTCTGAGACCTGGATTAAACTGTTTAAACTGGTGAACCATCTCTCCAGCCACAAGCCTTGGGACTTTTGATATGAGGGCTTCCATTGCTGAGATGGCATCCACACCCTGACATTGCTGTGCCCCACTGCCGATGGCTCATCTCTTTTAGAAGCTTCAGTCTTAGATCAGTTGAGGCCAGGTAGTTGCAGTTCTCACTGATGGGGCCTTGTCTGCTGGGCTCTGCTGTGTATCTGTGGGCCTCCAAGGCTGGCTTCCATGGCCCCTGTAGTCTGCAGCGCTTGCCTAACCCTGTGGAAATCTTTGACTTTCAGATGCTCTTGGTTTGAGCTCTTACATCCTACATCTTGGATTCAGAACTTGCCGGATGTCTTCTGGGCAGAGGTGACTGTGTGTCCACCTTGTCATTCCATGTCCTCTGAGATCTTGGCTTCCTGTTTGTTTCTCAACCACAGCATTGCAGGCTTTTCTGTCACTCAGCAACAGCTCTCTGCCTGGAAAGACTCCAGTCTTTCAGCCTCTTAACACCGCGTCCAGAATGCAAATGGGCCAGCAGCCAGCACTGTTCAGTGTTTTCTGCCCTGCAGCTGGCCCCTGTAAGCCCCTGCCCTAGAATCCTGCTCCCCCCACTGCTCCAGTAGCTTGCTGAAGATTTGATTTTTTTGTTTTTTTGTTTTTTTGTTTTTTTTTTT
>NC_034594.1:70351078-70392490 GCF_900095145.1 Mus pahari | reverse complement strand
GAGAGAGAGAGAGAGAGAGAGAGAGAGAGAGAGAGAGAGAGAGAGAGAGAGTCAGAGTCAGAGTCAGTCCATGGACCTGCTCTTTCTACGCAGAACATCCCCTATTGGGTGTCAGTTTCGACTGTCAGGTTGGCACAGCCTAGACCAGTGGCTCTCAGCCTCCCTAATGCTGCGACCCTTTAATACAGTTCCTCATGTTGTGGTGACACCAACCATAAAGTTATTTTTGTTGCTACGTCATAACGGTAATTTTGCTACAGTTAATGAATTTAACGAATTGCGATGTAAACATCTGTGTTTTCTAATGGCCTTGAGTGACCCCTGTGATAAGGTCATTAGACTCCCAATGGGGTCATGACCCACAGATTGAAAACCACTGGCCTAGAGTCACCTGAGAGGAAAACCTGGATTGGGGAATCAGGTTGCCTATGGGCATGTCTGTGGGGAACTGTCTTGATGACTATTTGACGCAGGAGGGACCAGCCCACTATGGGCCGCACCACCCCTAGGCAGGTAGTCATGGACTTTATAAGAAAGCTAGCTGACCATGAACCTGAAGGTGACCCAAGCCAACAAACAGCATTCCTCCACGGTTGCTGCTTCAGGTTCTCGCCCCACCTTCCCTCAATGATGGATCATGGCCTGAAAGCATCGAACAATAAATCCTTTCCTCCCCAGTGCTGCTTCTGGTCTGTTTTAGCACAGCCACAGAAATAAAAGTAGAACAGATCCACATCCAGCCTTTAAATGAGCACAGCTTTATGGTGTATGTGATGGCCGGGGGTGGGGAGTGGCCCATTCTTTGTCCTCGTTTTTTTTTTTTTTCCCAAATATCTTATCTTGCCAGATTTCACTGAAAATCCTGTTGGAGTATCTGGGTCACAGGAATGAGCATCTGTGCAACTGAATTTGAGGGGAATGAAAAGCTTATGACATCATCTGTTCTCATAGTCATGTTCTTCCTCTCTAATGATTTCCTCCTTCTGGACCTGGGGTTATTCGATCACAGGATACCACCTTGTAGGGCACAAGGTGTGCTGCGGCATACATGTGGCCTAGGACTGATGCCCTAGGGGTTTCATGGGCTCGCCTGTGTCTACCTTCCTCCCTAGCTAGGATGTCAACACAAGGAGACACGGTCTGCCTGCCCTTCTTGGGTGCCCATGCATAGACTTGGAGAAGGTGCTATCAGAGAGAGACTGGCACTGTGCTGGCTACAGGGCCTGGCATGAGGAGTGAGCTGGAGTTCAGCTCCCAGCAGTTTTCCTTCTTGGGGGATTTGTCCACCGCAGTGGTAGGGAGATCTGCCCCTCTGCTGCAGCCTCTGAAGGAGCTGCTTACTGAGGTCCCTCAAGCTGCAGTTCCAGGTTACATACAGGGTCATTGGTTTCAACCCTGCCCTTTCCACACCAGACTCACCCGCAGCCCAAGGAGAATCACACAGCCAGAGAGAGGCAGGACCAGGTCCAGACTGCGACCTGTCCATTTCTAACCTCCGCCTGAGGAACCCTGTAGGTACAAGGATCCCCACTTTCTTCTTTTTTTAAAATTCAGTTTAAAATGTTCTATACAGTGTATTTGGGTCATATTCTTTCTCCTTCCCCAGCTCCTCCCAGCTCTCCTCCAATTTCTACCCACCCAACTTCATATTCTTTCTCTTAAAAACAAAGCAACACAGGGTAGGGGGAATGCCCAGGGAGACCCCCGCCTGCTCAGGGTGGAAGGATTGTGGGAGGGGTGACTGGGGGGGGGGACAGTGAGAGGGATGTAAACTGAATAAATAAAAAGATAAAATTAAAACAAACAAGAAACACACAAACACACATACAAGTAAACAAAAACAAAAAACAATAACACAGCCTGTTTTGTATTGGCCAACTATTCCTGAGTGCGCAGCCGGCCCTCCTGTGTGGTTGATATACCCAGCATTACCCATGCTCAAAAACCCACACAAATTTAACCAAGACAAAAATCCCAGCACTGAGAAAGGGAAGTGGGCACAGAGTCCCATTTGTAGCCGAGAGGTCATTTTCAAATGACAGCTTCTGGGAGAGGGGGACAGTTTTCTTCACCAGAGGGTCACCGTCTTCTTCTGGTGCTTTTGGGCCCCTTACACACGGCTTAGCTCTGAGCTGTTAAAATCAGTGCCTTTCTCACCTATACCTACCTGCTCCCGGTTCTGGGTCCTGTTGGTTGGTCACCATACATTCCGTGGGGGAGGTTGAAGGGAGTGGAGAAGGGCACAGATTCTTTGACACTGCTCCTAATTTGTGTTTCCCTTTCCCTGCAACAGGTGACTCTGTCCTCTCTAGGGCAACTGCAGCTGCTGAACTCCCAACCAACTCCACAGAAATGGCTGGGGCCTCTGTGAAGGTGGCGGTGCGCGTCCGCCCCTTCAACTCCCGGGAAATGAGCCGAGACTCCAAGTGCATCATTCAGATGTCTGGAAGCACCACCAGTAAGTACTGGTTGTCATGGCTACACCATCAACTGCTAATCACATCATAGGACCATGCCTTCTAGCCAGACCCAAGAGCCAACCTAGCCTAGGTCCAAGAATCCTGAGCCTTCCTCACCTGCATGGTGTATGGGGGGCCCCAGGGCTCACCATAACTTGACCACAGACAAGGGATTGTTGAAACAGAAATTTGTTCTCAGGTTTTGGAAGCCAGACATTCAAAATCCAGGCGTGGGCAGGGTGCTTCCCCTCTGTTCAGGGGACCACGCCTGCTGCCTCTCCAAGCCCCCGGAGGTTGTCACCTGGCTGGGCTTGTGGCCACATTGCTCTCACTTCTGCCCACATTGTCACGCGTGGCCTCCCCACTCTCTGCGTCCCTGTGTTCTGGTTGTTTGAGATGGATCCTCAGACTGTATCTTAAGCTGGATTAATATCCGCACTGTAGCCCAGGCTGTCCTTGAACTATTATGTCAGTTTCATGTATTGTAATTGCAGGTTGGCCTGAGATGCAGGCTTGTGCCACCATGCCTGGATGTATCTCTGTGTCCTCAGGTGGCCTCTTTACAAGGATTTAAGGCACAAGTTAATTCAGTATGCCTCTCCACTTTAATCAGGGTCTTTATGATCTCATTCTCAAGCCTGCAGGCTCAGCTACTCAGGAGGCTGAGGCAGGGGTATCACCTGACATTCAAGCCCAGTTTGGGTACCACAGTGAGGGCCTGGGAAAAAAGATGCAGTTTCCAGATAAGACCACACCCTGAGGTTTTAGAAATATGAATTGGGGGGTGGGGTGTGGGTGAAAGCTCCCCACTTTGTTCTTTGTTGTGGTTCTCATTTGGTCATGTCAGACTCTGACAAGTGTGGTCTAATCTTGGGGAGTATGAAGCAGTAAACCAGGGGACAGCCCTTGCATAAAGCTGGGGACATAGACCTGCCCCCCCCCAAAGTTCCATAAGCAGCAGGATTTGACTGAAGTCCCGGAAATGCTTGTCTGCTTTCTTAATGAGATGTGACTGACAGGCAGAGAGGTGGACAGACACAGTGGGAGGCTTCCTGGATTTTCTAAATCTGACAACCACACCCAGACGGAGGACAGTACTCAACAGGGTCATCTGCCTCGGCAGTCCCGCTGTTCCTCCACTAGGGGAGCTGTTAGCCTTGCTTCTTACTCCCCAGGTTGACTGCACTCACTTTGAGGGTCCTCTGCAAATGGACTTTGCTGATGACAGTCCACCTAAAAAAGCTTAAGTTTTAGGATAAGAACTGGTCATCACCTCTGTTCAGGGTTGTCTGGGCTTGGTGGTCATGTGAGCCTGGGACTCATGTGGGTTCTGCCCACTGTCTTCCACAAGCTTCTGCTGGTACAAATTGTACCTGACAGTTGGCACCAACAGCTACCTACGTGGTCCCTCCTCAGGGGGTCAGGTGATGACAGGGCTCACACGGTGCTCTATCATTTCCTAGTTCACAGGTGTCTGCTGGAGTTGAGGGTCCCAGATGTGTCTGTTTCTGCCTCCTTGGGTGGCCACTGGGCCTATGGAGGGAGGGGGAGGACTTTGGGACCACTATGAGTGCCCCAGGCACCTTTTGTTATTCTGTAATTGTCATCTGGATGAATAGTGCTCTTTGTCTGAACCTTCCAGAGCTAGTAATTATGTCCTCAGTCCATCTGTCTGTCTGTCTGTCGCTGACACAGCCAGCCTGGGCCAGTCAGTGGAGGTCGTGGACTTTATTTATGCTCCATATCCTCACTATACAATGGGACAGGCTACACCTCTTATGTTTTTCTCTCCTTAAGTCATACTTTATACTCAGAGGTCACAGAGATGGTGGGGGCTCTGGGTCAGTCATGTCCCTCTGCAGGGACTCAAGGCAGACTGATGACGGTTCAGGGCCACTTTAAAGAGTCATCCCAGCATGTGCCCTGAACTGAAATCCAGAAGAGCTAAGGATAAAGAGCCAGGGAAGGAGGGACTCCATGGTGCTCTTGGCTTACTTGGGACTGACTTGGTAGGTCATCTCTTTAGGCCTCAGCTTCCCGACCTATGCAAAGGAGTCCTTGATGCTGGGTATTCCCTACGGTCCCAGTCTAGATCACTTCTGAACCCTCTAGCCACACCGAGAAACCTCTGGGGTCTGAAGGCAACTGGATCTGCTCAGCACACACAGCCCTCTCTCTGCTGTGTCCCTGGCTGCCGGGGGAAATGCTGATTCCGAGAAAAGTGCCCAATTAATTTCTTTCTCCCTGCCACTCTGCACACTGCCCCACCCCCACTTTTGTCCTCCTCACCGGGTGGCCACCCCTGTGCAGGCTCCACAGGCCTTGTATTGTGCAGTTTCTCTTGAAAGAGCCTGGCTCCCAGGGGCCCAGCCCTGGTAAGGGGTTGAAGGGATGGGGTCTTTAATGAGCTGATCCAGGGGACTGGCTTCCAGGCCTGCATGGCCCCATTTCAACACCCTCCTGGTTCCACAGGACAGCCCGTTGCTTTCTGGCCTAACGGGCTCCGATTCTATGAGAAATGGACTGTTGGGGGAGGGGTTGTTGGCACAAACAGGCCTCTGCAGGTTGGCCTGGGGGCTGTGATAGGACAGCCAGGCCTGGTGCACTCTGGGAATCCAGGTTTCTGTGCTATGTGAACTGTGCGGAATCTCTTTCCCCCTCAGGAGCTTAGGCCCATTCGCAGGATTGAGGAGACAGGTGGTTGGGAGCAGGAACAAACAGGGCCCAAGCCCAGAGTTCTATGGCAGGTGGGCCCCACAGTGGACTCTCTTATAGCTTGAAATGAAGATTGCCTGCTACCTCATCTCCTCCGAGCTTGCACCCTTCCGATGTCCTTGGAGGACCTCACTTCAGGAAGATTAGGGTCGATTTGGGGTTCGATGATGACTCCAATATCAGGACTCCATCAGAGTCAGGGAGGATGGGGAGTCCAGAGCTCAGGCCTTTCTAGAAGTAAGGATGGGACCAGGGTGGGGAATTTGGGATTACATAGGGGATGGGATCCACAGTACCAGGAGTAAGGGAACAAAGTGGATAGAGGGTGGGGCAATGGTGTTGTAAACAAGGGGGTTCTGGCCTCCTCCTCAGGGTCTTCAGCACAGGCTGCACTGAAGAAGGTACCACAATTGTTTCCATGGCACCGGCCTCATCTGTGCTTGGGTTCTGACTGAGTTGAAGACACTCTTCCTGTGTCACAGAAGCACATAAAACCAGGCCAGCTTGCTCTCCTGTCTCCTCAAGGCAGTCCTGGTAGGGCACAAATGGCCAGTCACTCTCACTGGCCTTCCAAAGGCCCTAGGCTTGGAAGAACTCCAGTCTAGGGGCCTAGGTAGGGTCTGAGGAGAGATAGCTTCCCATGATGCTTGGACCAGATGCTTGCCCAGAACCTTGGCGGCCTCTGAGCTTGTTACAGCAGCAGAGGATTGCATGACCATAGGGTGTTCAGCTTTCAAGAGCTGCCATGACAAGTTGCGGAAGGACCGTTTAACACCAGGAATGTACCGTGCAGCCACTCTGCAGGCTGAAGTCCAAGGGTATTCTGGGTTGAAACCTCACAAGGCTGAGATGGAGAATCTTCCCCAGGTCCCCGCTGAGCTCCTGGAGTGTTGATGGCTTTGGTGTTATAGAGGTCTTACCCTGTTTTCCATCTTTATCATTACAGGGTGTAATGTCCTCCCTTACATGTATGTGTCTCCAAATTTTCCCCTTTTGTAAGGACGGGAGTCATGCTAGATAGAGCAGGGTCCACTCTGATGACATTACTTTAATGAACTCCATTTGCAATGGCTCCCATCTCCTAGAAAAGTCACTTTGACATACCAGGGGGCTCACTTGGAAGTCAGTACAGGTTTTGGAGAACAGTTCAGTCATGACTCAGAAAAAGGTGTCTTGTCCCTCCCCATGCATCAGGAAGTCATCTTGGATGCAGGCTGGTGAGGTGAACCAGGGTATTCTAAGGGCTGTATTGTGATTCTCACTAAGAAAAACTGGTCTCAAGTGGACAGAGTCCTGGGGGTGTGGGGAGCTTTGCTTTCCAGACTTGATGGTGGCTATGACTGGCCTATGTCCTTTATGGATGTGAGACCCCAGGGCAGGGTCTGCATCTGGCTTGGTGTCCTCAAGTCTGCATCAACACAGGGATTAAGTTTCTGATAGTCTGGGGAACACAACCTTAGGGTGTGGGAACCAAGTCCCCTCCTGGGGCCACTGAGCACAGGTGCCGTGGGTCAGACCTGTTGAGGACAGAAAGTTATAGGTTATGTGTGGGCAATGCAGGCCTCCTGGGCTACTGGGACTCTCTCCTGGGAAACTTCAGGTCCTAGATGTGGGTTGCATGTTGGGCTCACTCAGAATTTGTCCCAGGCTGTGGGACTAATGGTGCTTCAGACATCTGGATCCCTGGGTTGGGCTGGGACCTCTGTGAGGAAGGAGGAGGAAGGAGACACTATGGTACCTCAAGGGGAACAAGTCAGGGGGTACAGCCCATGAGCTTGGGTTGTAACAACAAGGCTAGAAGACACTCAGGGTCTGACAACAGGAGTGGAAAAATTTGTTATATCCTTGACAATGAGAACGTCCCCTGTAGGGTAGTGCACATGTCCCCCACAAATACCCAGATAAGCTGTGTAGGCATCAGAGTGCCTGCAAGAGATAGGACTTGGAATGCCACAGGGTGCCCTAGACTTTAACTACTTTGGAGATACAAGTGTGCCAGGCAGGTCAGGTAGACCAGTAGGCTGTAGAACCCTGATCTAGGGGAGCTGGGGCCTGCAGTATGTCTCCAGAAAACAGGTATGGCCTGGTAGAGCCCTCTGGCATCTATGAGTCCATCCCAAAGAGAGGGGCAAAGACTCCTGTGTGCCTGCAAGTGGGTCTCTGGTCCCACCTAGTTTGAGGGTCTGTCTTGCCTGGGACCCTCTGAGGATTAGGGTGCAGTCTGGATGGTTGAGATTTCATTGCATAGAATTAATCAGCTTTATTATCGGTGTCCCTTGCAGCCATTGTCAACCCCAAACAGCCCAAGGAGACACCCAAGAGCTTCAGCTTCGATTACTCCTACTGGTCACATACCTCGGTAAGCCGCATGTGGGGAGAGGCTGTGAAAACTACCCCAGGCCTGGTCTCGAGACCTCCCTAAGCTGCATGTTCCCCTATAAATCGGATGAGGACTCTACCCTAATCTGGAGGGTCACTCTGAGTTGATCACCAGCCTATAAGGATCAGATCCTTTAGCTCACAGCTGTGACCATCCACTGTGTCTTCTCCTCTTTCCAAACTCAGAAATCCCAATGCTGAGCCTGGCCTGTAAGCTCCGGCATCCCCAAACGATGAGAGATGTGGACTCTGGGCCCTTCTGTCCACATCAAGCCCTGCCCATGTTCCTTCCACCTCTCCCTGGATCCTTCTGGAAACATGCAGTCCATTCCCTCAGTCTCCCTGGCCTTTGTCTCTCTGAATGTGGTCCCAGAATTCCCTAGTAGTGCTCTCTGTTCAGTCCTTCCTCACAGTTATGCCCTTTGGCTGGACCATGCTGTTTCTCTGCCTGGGGAATCCTCTGCCCTCAGGATAATGTCCTGATGCCACAGGTCATCCCAAAGGTCCCTCAGCCCCTGAGCCCTGCCTCCCTTTAACTCTAGTTATTGCTAATCCCACCACTGTCACACGAACTGGCTGGGTTGAGCTCTCACCTGGGGGGTCTTTGCACATACTCCTTATTCTACTGTGATCTCTTTGTCCTGCCCTCCCCCCACCCCCCAGCCACCCCTCCTGTCTCAAATTTGTGACTCAGAGGACCCCTCAGGAATCCTGATCCCTGTCAGGATTAGTATGTACCATAGCACAGCTTTTCACCTCAAGGCCCTGTCCTAACTTGGGCTCTGAGCACTCAGGTGCAGTTTCAGAGCCCATAGCCTCCTAAGCTACATCTCTTTTCTCTTCAGCCCGAGGACATCAACTATGCCTCTCAGAAGCAGGTCTACAGGGACATCGGGGAAGAGATGCTACAGCACGCCTTTGAGGGCTACAATGTGTGCATCTTTGCCTATGGGCAGACAGGGGCCGGCAAGTCCTACACTATGATGGGGAAACAAGAGAAGGACCAGCAAGGCATCATCCCACAGGCATGGCTGGGGCCTAGAAAGGAGTGGGAGGTGGCCTGAGAGGAGGAAGGGGTAGGATAGGAGGGAGGTAGAATGGCCTGGGATGGGTTGCAGTCTTTGAAGGTACTCAGTGGGGGCATATACACAACATAAGGCACTGGCAGGACAGATGTGCTCTGTGGGAGCTGTGAGGACTGGGGTCAGGTGGCTGGTGGCCTAAAAGGTACAGATGGCCCCTCAGAAGCCACTCAAAGTTTGACCGTTCCCAGCCCTTCTCTCCTCCTGGTAGGAGATCTCAGGTTCGGGCCAGCACTTGTCCTGGTCAGAGAAGGAAGAATGCTGGACCAGCCGAGAAGCGGTGGCCCCACCCTCTATGCAGATGAGGACAGGGTAATCTAAGGAAGGCTAGAAACTAAACAGGGGACACTAGAGTAAAAAAAACTGGATGCTTGCATAGTTCAGGCCTTTACATTGGAATGTGCACTTTGGAGGGACCATGGGGGTCTGGCAAAACAACACCCTGCCTGGGTACAAGGCGCCCACAGCACCTTGAGGGACACAGCTCCAGGTCACCAGCCCTCATGAGCTAACGTGTTTTCCTTCATCTTTGAAGCTCTGCGAAGACCTCTTCTCTCGAATCAACGACACCACCAACGACAACATGTCTTACTCTGTGGAGGTAGGGTGCTCTGCCTGCTGCCTGTTTCTGAGTGTAGGTCAGGGAGTTAGAAGTGTGGTTGGCAATGCTTCTCTGACCTAAAATGCGCATCTATTCCTGTCCCTCATCCACACAGTGACTGTCCACATCCCCACATGGGACTTGGTGGCTCAGGGCTCAGGGGTGATGGGAAGATGACCCCATGCAGGTGTTTAGGGCATAGCTACTTATTCCATTCAGTACAGGAGCAGACACCACAGAGCCGCAAAGCCTGGGCTATCCTGTGGCTGAGGTAACCCCAGGGTAACCTCAGTGGGAGAGGACTGGGAAGATGAAAATAAGCTGACCCTGGCTGAGTGTCCTTTGTGTACCCTGCCTGTCAGGGAGCCATTGTCTAGCCTTGAGGTTCCTGAGGGTGTAGCTTGGTTTTGTAGATCAGTTACATGGAGAGAGAACTGGACAGCAGGGAAGGCTGATACACTCACACAGAGGCCACAGGCTGGATTTCTTGTATGCCCTACCCAGAAATCAGCCCTCTGTTCTGCCACAGAACCCTGCCACAGAGTTCTGATGGTGCAGCCTAGCCTTACTTTGGGGGTCCTGATGGTGGAGCCCAGCCTCACTTGGGGTCCTGATGACGCTGCTCTGCAGGTCAGCTACATGGAGATTTACTGTGAGCGAGTCCGTGACCTCCTAAATCCCAAGAACAAAGGCAACCTGCGTGTGAGAGAGCACCCTCTGCTGGGGCCTTATGTGGAGGACCTCTCCAAACTGGCTGTAACCTCCTACAATGACATCCAGGACCTCATGGACTCAGGGAACAAGGCCAGGTATGCGGGGTGGCTTGTCCTCCTTAGCCACACTCTCCCCTCTGGCACAGTCCTCAGCACTACTGGCCTCATCTCATGATAAGTCAGTGTGGTGGCTCCCAAGAGGATAAAGGACCTCATGTGGCAGGCCACTGAGGACACATATCAGCTTGAGAGAGGCCTTGGTTTCCTCCTGCATGAGGGCTGCTCCTGGGCTGAGCATATGGGCTGTGTGGCTCTGTTACCTCTAGCAACAGGGCTCGGACTGCAATTATCAATAGCTCCGAGACAGTCTGTGTCCAAGGGCAGCTATCTTGTCAAGCCTATGTCTAGAAACTATGAGGGCCATCATGGTGACCATAAGTAATCTACCCCCTTTAGCCTGGAACACTGGTCACCATGATGGTCCTACTGTCACATATTGGTTGCCCCAGATTGCTCAGGTGACTACCTTCAGCTCCTGAGGATGTGTGTTTGTGTGTGTGTGTGTGTGTGTGTCCCAAACTACCCCTAACAGCCCCTCAGGCTTGTTCATAATAAAGCTCTGTAGTGCATGTAAGACTGTGACCTTTGCATACCAGAGGTAGGTTCTGAGCTGTTGCCGTGAACCCCATCTTGGGAGATTCTATGAGGTTCTTGGCAGGTTGGGGCAGTGTTGGGACCAAACCCCCCACCCATCTCAGGCAGCCTCAGACTCTTTACCCTGAAGAGCCATGTGGTTGTCCCCTATTACCTCCTGTGGGCTTTGGCTACTGGGGACATGGGCTCCCCACAATCTCTGGAGGAACATTGAGATGGGTGATGGACACTTTCCCCTTCCAAGGGGTGTCCCCACATCAACGCCTGTGAGAGCTTCTGTCCAGTTGGGTGATATTGATTCTCAGTAGCAGGAAGCGTCTGAGACGCCGTGTCTCCCAATATTCACAACAGCATAATTGACAAACAGGCGGGAGCTGGGCTTGAGTTCTGGCAGCAGTGTGGTCACACCCAGGTTGGGGAATGAGTTCCTGCGACCTAGGTGAGCACTCTGGTACCTCTGGTAATGCTCACGCCTGACCCCCGGGTAAGGGACAGATAACCTCAAGCCAGTTCCTGCTCCCCAGGACTGTGGCGGCCACAAACATGAATGAGACCAGCAGCCGCTCTCACGCAGTGTTCAACATCATCTTCACTCAGAAGCGCCACGATGCAGAGACGAACATCACCACAGAGAAAGTGAGCGTGTAGAGTGGTCTGGGGGAGCAGGTTCCACCTAGCATGGTAACTGTAGATGGGCCAGGGGGTGGAAGGTGACAGTGGTGTTTATGAGCCCCTGGTACAGACTAGCAGGGCCTGTCACTCTCCCTGGAGAGATGGGGTCCACACTGGGAACAGGACATGTGGTGGGCAGGGTCTTCTTCCGCACAGAGTGCCTGTGTGGAGGGAGCATAGCCCTGGAACCCACCACTTCAGATGCCCCTCCTACAGCGACTCTGACACACTCAGTGGATCTGAGCAGGGCCTGGGTACTGTTTCTTGGGGTCTTTATCTTAATCATTCCATCCTTGGGCTTCTGGAAGGACATCAGGGACATTCTGAGCCTCTTGCTGGTCTCTCTGTCCCTTTGCCTGAAGGTCGCCCTATGCAAACATTCTCTCCATCTCCTGGGGAAATAGCTCTGTAGAGGAGCCAAGTAGGGTCCACATCAATCATGTTGGGGACACCTGGGCCCGGTGTGATGCTCCCAACTATGTCCCCATGAAGTGGTAACAGCTTCAGGAAGAGAAGTCAGGGGCCACTTGAGAGGTCAGGTTTCTCTGAGATGGTCCCTCTGGTGTCCAATACCTGGTCAGGAGAGGCTATGCCTTCCTAGGGTCATGTGACTGACTACTTCTCTGCAGGGAGCCTGGCCAGGGCCCTGTGAGGCAGCTAAGCAAAGGCCTTTTGTGGATCTGGGTTCAAATTCAACCACAGGCCTAATTGAGTCGACCTAGGTTGCCATAGAGGAGGAGGGGCCGTGGGCAGTGTGCAGCTTCTGAAGAGGTGCCTGACTGGGATAGATCCTCAAGTAGCTAACGAGACTGTCCCCAGAGGGGCCTGCGGCAGCCTCACCTCAGGGGCTTGCAGCAGGAGATTGTATTTGATGTATCTGTCATTTCAGGTGAGCAAAATCAGCCTGGTGGACCTGGCGGGCAGTGAACGAGCCGACTCCACAGGAGCCAAGGGCACGCGCCTCAAGGTAGGGCCAGGCTATCACAGCCAGAAAGAGCAGTGAGGCCCAGAGGCCCAGAGTCCAAGCACACGCTGCTTCAGGGAGGGCTGGGCAGAGCAAGATTGGGCTACTACCAAAGGCAAGCCTAAACAGGATGGGGGGGGGTGTACATGGACCGGAATCTTTGGCGTTCAGTAGACAGATACCAATCTTCATACCCCAGAACTTGTAAATGACGACAGACACCAGCCAGAGTGTGAGCTCATAGTGTCCTTCACACTCCATACTTTCTGCTTCCCACACCAGAGGAGACAGGGGTGTGGAGTGGCAGTGGGCTGAGCTGGCTAGCCTGTGTCCTGAGGTCATAGCCTCTCCAGAAACAGTCTAGCATGTCAGGAAGGACCGTCTTTTTGGGCTTTTCTGAGTGTCCCGCATTTTTGACTCATGTCGTACCGTGTCGATTGGGAAGGGCCTCTGTGATGTTTGGTATAGAGACACACGGGAGGTTAACTAGGGTGTTGGTGGAGCTGAGCAGGAACACTGAACCTCTGACCAGCTGCTTGCCCCAGAATCCTCTGTGCCTAGTGACCTCAGAGATCAGCTTCAGGGCCTGGAGCCTCAGCCCCATGCCACACAGATCAATCCCCAGGAGATCACACGAGATCCAGAGACCAGGTGCCATCCACCGTGCTGACCACCTTTCTCTACACACAGGAGGGGGCCAACATCAACAAGTCTTTGACCACCCTGGGAAAGGTCATCTCTGCTCTGGCTGAAATGGTGAGCTGGCTCCAGTCTTCTGGAGCGAAGTTGGTGGGAGGGACTAGACAGATGAAACCCTCACTGCCCCCACGGAGAAGCTGGATATCTTTTACACATGTTCTATGCTCTGTCTTTGGAGAGGTAGCTGGGATTCAAGGAAAAACACAGGCGGGGATGGGGTGAGTGCCATGAAGGTGAACATGAGACAGCGATCCTTGTTAGTACGTCAATGTCCTCACCTGTAAGACAGGGATGATGTGCCCCCTTCATCACCGCATGTCAACGGTGAGCACTTGGCTAGCATCCTTGTGGGTGGGTTGCGAAGTGGTTAGCTCTGACTGCTGTTGTTCTGGTACAGGCAGTCCTCTAGAGGGAGCCCACAGTCCTTGGAGGTGAAGAGCTGGGTTTGACATGACCTACAATGTCTACTCACCCTGACACCCAGAGAAGGATTCTAGAGGCTTTATCCTATTCTGGAATTCTTAAGAGGACACAAAGATTACTGTGAGACACCAGCCTGAGCGGTCACACTCTTAACTGATTTGCCTATCATGACCAGCTTAGGGTGGCCAGCTGTGTCTGGGCAGTGACTGACAGATGCCTGGCAGGAGCTCAGGCTTCCGCCTACAATTAGTCCCACAGTAGCCAGCTTGTCCTCTCTGCCCACTATACCCTTGGGCCCTAGCCTTGCTCCAGGTTCTCAGACTCGTTCTGTCCTTTCTTTTCCAGGACTCTGGACCTAATAAGGTAAGCTGATTTCTTTACCTTCAAGGCAGAGGGGTTGGAAGTGGGGTGCCCTTGACCCCCGCTCCCTACTATGCTAGTCTCACCAGGAAAGCCCACACCTCATTCATTCACTTAATGAAGAAACGGTGAATGTGTGCACTTCAGAACTGGAACCTTGTTAGCAGCCAGGTCTTGGGATGAGCAACACAAATCTGGTTCCAGAGTCAGGGAGGCACGCTAAATGGAAACCTGAGAATGCAGTTGCAGATTGGGGTGAATTTGCAACATAGGGAAAAAATGCCCTTCAGTGGGGGGGCCCAAAGTGAAATTCTTCCATCTGGATGGATAGAAAGCTTTATAGAGAGACGTGATCTCAGGCAGAAGACCTGTGGACTGGCAAGGATCCAGCCAAGCAAGTGGGTTTGGCATGGAGTTGGAAAGCTGGTGTGAGCCGCTGATGTGGTGGTGTGCATGCATATGGTACTGAGGGGGACACTGGGGGACAATAGGAGAGGAGCAGGTGAAGCGTGTCGGATGATGTGAGCAAGTTCATGATGAGGTAGTAGCTGTGTCGGGGAAAGACGAGGAGCTGTGTAGGCAACTGTGAAATACTACACATGCGGCAGACTCCAGGAAGCATGAGGAAGTGAGAGCGAATGAGGCTTACGCTGGGTGGAGAGATACAGAAAGCAGTGAGGAACCGTATGGAGAGTCTGAGGAACTGTGAGGGAAATGCCCGAGGCTCTTGGTGATAGACTCTGGCAGGGACTGATGAATCACGTGGATTTTGAGAAACTGTCTATGTGGGTGCGAGGCATTATGGGAAGATGGGATGGAATTGGGAAACTGTGGGGAGCTATGTGGCAGTTGTGTGAGGAGTCATCAGGAGCGTGGTTTTGTGGGACTGTGAGAAGTCTGTGAGAGGTTTTGAAACAGAGTAAGAGTTTTAAAGAAGCATGTGACAAAATCCCCCAACAACAACTTGAAAAGGGAAGCGGGCTAGAGAGACAGCTCGGAGTGTGGAGGTGCTTGTCACCAAGCACAACTGAGTTTGACTCTAGAACCTATGTATTGAAAGCGGAGTCGGGCTGGTGAGATGGCTCAGTGGGTAGGAGCACCCAACTGCTCTTCCGAAGGTCCAGAGTTCAAATCCCAGCAACCACATGGTGGCTCACAACCATCCGTAACAAGATCTGACTCTCTCTTCTGGAGTGTCTGAAGACAGCTACAGTGTACTTACATATAATAAATAAATAAATCTTTAAAAAAAAAAAAAAAAGAAAGCGGAGTCAATTCCCACAAATTGTCTTCTAACTGCCACATGTGTGTGTGTATGAATGAATGAATGAATGAATGAATGAATGTTTTTAAATGGAGAAAGGAAGGGTTGATTTTGGCTCACAAATTGAGCATATGGTCCATCACAGCAGGGGTGAGATGGTGACTCGAAGTCTGAGGATGGGTCCATTGTGAGGACAGATGGTGGCAGGAACTTGGGAAGCAGACAGTAATGAACAATGCAGCTCAGCCGTCTCCTTTTCAGTCAGTCCAGGACCCCAGCCCTGTGAGTGGAATGGAGGCACTCACTTTTATGTCCAGTCTTCACACTTCATTTAGCTCAACTACAAACTCTGTCACAGACGCACCCCGAGATTTGTCTTCTGTTTCTAGATTCCTTTCAAGTTGACGGTATTAACGATCATGCTGTGGCCTGTGGGAAACTGAGGATCCAAGAGGTGAACTTTCTGAGGAGCTGTGAGAAGCCAGGAAAGGGCATGAGGGCTCCTGAGGAAGTGTGCCCGGGCTTTTAAAACTTTGTGGGAAGAACTTTGGGAAAATTAATTATGTGGGCAACTGGATGAGCACTAGGGAGCGGCAGAGAAATACGGGAGGGAGCGTTTGAGAATCTGTGCAGGGAAACTATGTAAGAAACTGTGTGAAGAACTGTTTGAGGAACTATGAAGAGCTTGGAGAAAATATGAACAGTGGAACCTGTGGGGGAGATGGTACTGATTGCATAATTGCTGTGTCTGGGATTGAGGATGTAGTATGTGTGAGGTGTGTGTGTATGGTGTGTGTGGTGTGTGTGTTTGTGGTGTTTGTGTGTGCACACATGGTGTGCATGAGGGGTGTGTGTGTGTGGTGTGCATGTGGTATACAAGTTGTGTATGTGTGATATTTCTTTGTGGAATGTGTGCATGGGGTGTGTGTTTATGTGTGTGTGTGGTTTGTGTGTTTAGTATGGTGTGCATGAAGTGTGCGTATCTGTGTGTATGCGTATGGTTTATGTGTGTGTGGTGTGGTGTACATGAGGTGTGTGTATTTATATGTGTGCACGTGGTATGTGTGATGTGTATAACTTAGGGACTCTGTGAAGACTGCATGTGAAAACTGAAAAATGGAGAGCCATGTCGGAGATTCTGTGAGGGAACTGTTTGAAGGAAGGTAAGAAGCTTTTTAGGAAAAAAGTCGTGTGAGAAACTGGGCGTGGCTGGTGGATTGTGAGAACTGTGTGAGGAGCCAGAATGGAGTGCTGCAGAACTCTGGGGTCTTGTCAGGAGCTTGAGGAATGGTGTGTTTAGCCGTGAGGGATGAGTGAGGAGCAGGGTGACAGTAGAGGACCTCAATGGAACGGTGACCAGCTGTGTGAGGGACCATGATGGAAAGAAACTTCTAGGAATGGAGGGAGTTTTTAAGCATCTGGCTGAGGAACGGAACCTGAAGAGAAGACACCACAGGGGTCTGAGGGGGGAGGTGAGGTCTTTGGTCCACAGTCAGCATCTGGCAGATCGTGACTTAATAGGAGGCGGTGCTCTGTGAGACTTGACCTGGACCATGCTCCGGCATGAATGGGGCCTGGGAAGGAGATGACCTGACACAACAGTCGGCAGAGTAGACCAGTGTAGCAGTGATCCAGTCTTGGAATGGCAGAGAGAGCGAGCCGAGAGTGGCAGCCAGAGGATGGAATGAGAACTATAGAGTCATGGGGGTTGGGGGTGGGGCTGGGCTCCTTGGCTGATGTAGCTAAGGAGTGAAAACAAGAAGTTCAACATATGACTGAGAGAGAGTTCAATTTCAGGAACTAGAAATTTAAAAACCAAACCAGATTTTTTCCCCCTTGTACTGAGTTTCCAAAGGCAAAACGGAAAAGGCCTGATATGAATGAGCTTTTGGGGGAAGGACCCTCTTACCTGTTGCTCATAGAGATGTCAGTGCTGTAATTCTGAAACCCACGTTGGCAGTGTGGCTTAAGAACATTCAGATTTTCTACCCCTGGGAGGTAGTGGAGCTGGTCCTGGGGATTATCCTAAAGAACAATGAGCTGTGTCTGCTCCTGAGGAAATGTAACAACCCTTGAGATGCTATCTGTGTGCTTCCCTTAGAGTGGAGGCTCCAGGGCACAGGGGCTGTGTCTGCTGGCCACATCAGGTGCTCAACAAACAGTTCTTAGAGGAATGCATCGTAAACTATGCCGACATTGAACAGTAACTTTGTATCCATAGTTTACAAAGTTAACTCACTCACAGTGTCTGTAAGAAGCCAGGATCAGGAGTGTGGAGGATGTCCGTGATGGGAGGGGGCACAGGGAGAGCAGATTACTAAGGGAGGGGCTCAGAGTTGACTTCCGAGGGACAGGAGAGACTGGGTGGACTTTGGGAGAGTGTCATTAGTGGCAAAGACTTTTCACCCTGCTCAAAGGGGTTGCTGTCCTGGCACAGTGGCCAGGTGATGTCAGAATTCCTTGGCTTGAGTCCAGTTGAGTGGCCCAGACACAGCAGGATGGGTGAGGGAGAAGCCAGAAAGAAGTGCTAGTGCAGACTTGAGACCAGCCCAGATAGGAGTTGCCTGGAGGTGGCACACCAGGAAGTGTGGGGTGGCACTGAGAACTTGGCACTTCAGGTGAAGTGTGGGGTGGCACTGAGAACTTGGCACTTACCTCCTTTCCATTCCAGTAGACTCAGGGTTGACCTTGTGTGTCCCCACAGAACAAGAAAAAGAAGAAGACGGATTTCATCCCTTACCGAGACTCTGTATTGACATGGCTTCTCCGGGAAAACCTAGGTGAGCATGTGCTAATTCCCTGGTCCCTGGGTTCTGACTTCCACTCTGGGCTATGCCCGTCTCCTTGTGGGGAAAGAAACATTGCTCAGCCACCATGAGGACTCTTGCCCTTTCTGGGCAAGTCCTAAGTAACCCTGGAAGGGGCAGCTGGTTCGTAGTACAGCCCTTCTGGAAGGTCAGAGGCAAAGGTGGGTGAACCAAAGCAAGTCTAGGGGTTCATGATGGCCCTTGGAAGCCACAGAACACATATTCTGGTGTCTGCCTTTGTGAGTGGGCTTGTTTATGACACCTGAACATGTTCCAACCTTTTTCTGGACCTTTAGTTTTTTTATAACAGGGATGTAGCATAGCCCCTGATTCTGAGAGCTCTGCTCACCTGCCGGGACTTCAGGGGCTGACATTAGTCCTCTTGCTGCCTGAGTTCTGAGTTCGGACAGATGATGGAGGGATGAAGGCTTTTGGGTGTATACCACGGAATCCATTCTTTCCACAATAACCTTAGGGTCTCCTCTGGATACATCATGGCTGGGGAGATGATAAAGTAAATTTTAGGTGGGACTCTGACACGTCACAGCTATCTATACTGAGATCCAGCTCAGGCCAGTGTCACATGCTATGGAGTGTGTAGGGGCAGATGGGCCTTAATGAGAGGACAGGAGGGTTGCCATAGTTTTCTGGTCCTTCACCTGAGATGAGGCCTAAGCAGCACACAGCCAGTTTTGGCCCTGGAGGAAGGTTTCAGGGAGAATCCCCTGATAGAGCCATTCTTTAGGGTCTGCACCCAAGCCCCTCTCCCCTCGCTGTCTCTGCAGGAGACTCACTGGAGAGCCACACCTCAGGGATATGGTCCAAAGAACACAGCTATCTGAGGTCAAGCAGGCAAGAGCATAGGCAGGCTTGGGGCACGGACAAGTGGCAGTCCTGCAGACTTAAGCGGGCTCAGCTTGTAACTTTGTCAGGACTCCTGAGCCAACGGACCCCAACAGGAGTCCCTATCAACATCAAACCAGGGGCAGCCTGAGAGCTGCTATTTCTTCCTCTAGTTATCACATACTCTAAGCTAGCAAGCTAATGTTACATATCAAGAAGGACAGTATTCCAAGTGGGAATGACAAAAATCAGTAGGAAGATATTGGCCAAAAATCTTGGAATAAATACCAAAAACAAACAAAACCCCCCAAAACACTCCTTGCCTTATTTCTGCTGTAAGGGAAATGGTTGGGAAATGGCTAATGAGAAATTCAGTTTCCTCTTGTGGGCTTCATCCTCTCCACCTGTAGCTGCCTTGTGTACAAACTGCTTGTTTTCCCACAGGTGGCAACTCAAGGACAGCCATGGTGGCAGCCCTGAGCCCTGCAGATATCAACTATGATGAGACCCTCAGCACACTGAGGTATGTTCTGCAGGGGGCCCTAGGGTAAGAACATGTCCTTCCATGCTTCAAACTAAAAACACAGGCAAAGGGGTGTTCTTTCAGGGAGCATTCACTGGGAACACAGAGGCCAGCAGTAATTGTTCCAGAGTGCCAGGGTATTTGTGGGTTATGTATTATGTCATATTATATCATATCATATATTATCCTTATTATATTATATAATATATACTAGTATATATTATCCTTTAGGGTACATTTCAGGGCTGTAGGTTGCCAAGAGCCCTGTAGTACCAGTCTGGAAAAGCCATACTTCTGGCTGTGAGTGGAGACTTCTTTAGCAAATGAGGTCCAAGTAGCTCTCCCAAGAGCCCCACTATGGGCTGGGCACCCTGGCCTGGATGCAGAAGGCAGCTTGGCTGATTGATTTGGGGATGCTTGGCCTCTCTAGAGTATATACATTCTGTATGAAGTGGGGTCTATGATATTCACATGCACTTCTGGGATGGCAAATAGCATGCTGCTCTGTGACACACACATGTGTGACCATTCTAACATACACATGCATTTTGCACCCCTGTTCTAGATTTGTCCTCTTTACCCTGGACTATCCAATTCAGGTCCAAGGGTCCCAGTACAGGGTAGGACAGTTCTCTGAGCCCCGAGTTCCTGCACCTCAATTTTCTTACACCCAGATAAGGCAAGGCAGGCTGGGCTATCTTGCCTGTAGGTCTTCCCTGGTCTGTGGTTCCAGAGGCTATCCCCTAGGGCAGTGGGGTGGGTTCTCATTCTGCTAGTCTAGGTCAAAGATTTTCTCCCCAGTTGTTCTCCAGGTATAGTTCTGAACACCTCTGGGCCTTCGGTGTAGACCTATCCCTCAATCCCTGCATCTTTTTTCGCTGCCCAGATATGCAGATCGGGCCAAACAAATCCGCTGCAATGCCATCATCAATGAAGACCCCAACAACAAGCTGATTAGAGAACTGAAGGATGAGGTGACCAGGCTGAGAGACCTGCTGTATGCCCAAGGTCTTGGCGATATCACTGACAGTGAGTGTCCGTGCCAGCCAGTCCTGGGTAGGGCAGGGGCCGTAGACTCGGGGATCTTTGGGGCCTCATGCCCTCTCTCCTGGGGCTGCCTCCTGCTGGCTGTGGCCGAACTTGTCAGGAAGTGTTGACGATGCCTGAGCCTCATTCCTCCTCCAGCTCCTGGGCAGAATGCCTTGGGGTGGGAGGCCTGGGCGGGTGAGGACAGGGCCGGGTTTTCTGGCCTTGGCCTGGATGGATTGCATGGTTTGGGTTTGGAGCTGGCCCAAGCAGGCCAGGGAGTGTTTCCCGGAAGCCCACAGGCCAGCTGCAGTTTGGGGGATTTCTGTGGGTCCTGTGTCAGGACACTGAAGACTCCTTCATCCTAAGCTATTCGCTCTGTGAGATGGGTACACGGACCCTTGGGAGACAAACGGCTCTGTTTCTCTGTCTCTTCCTCCCCTGCCTGCCTTCCCCATAGCCAACACTGTGCCCGGAGGACCCAAATGTGTGTATTCCCCACTGCTGCTCCGCATCCCCCTGCTTTCATCCTGGCCATGGGGGCCACAGGGCAGCACGGGTGGGAAGGGAGACCCCACAGCCTCTTCTACCTCCCCTACTTCAGGGCTGTAAAGAGACAGTCCTCCCCCATCAGACTGCCTGATGGTACATGGGGGATTGCATCTGCCTCCCAACCACATCCCTGATTCATCCCTGTCTGTGTGGGAAACCCAGGCAATAAGTAGGCAGAGCGAAGACAGAAGTGGCTAGGGCTGGACTCCTGAGCTCTCATGAGCTTAGAGAGGTCATATCTGAGAGTCCAGGGATTTGGAGGCCCAGAAGGGCATGCTATCCTGGCTCCTGGCCTAGACTTACCTCTGCCTGCTCCTGTTCCTGCTATCCCCACATCTGGGTCCCTGGAAGTTTCTTGAGCTGAACATAGCAATGGTTGCTACCAAGTCCCGCCCCACAGTATCTCCTTCATCCTGAGGCCTGGATCCTTGGGGTTTGCCTCCCCAGCGCCCCGTGCTGTCCTGTGTTGGCTGCCGCTTTGCTGTGTGTCTGCTTCTACTGGGAAGGGCCTGGCACCTCTCCGGGTGTCACAGCTCCAATCCCCATCTTTAGGGGTGATGGAATTCTGGGGTTGTAGAAGAGTAGGGGTTCCCTCAGGAATGTCCTTCTCATGCGCGCACCTTCTCCGGGTTGTCTTTGGGACCATTCTGGGTTCAGTGGGGGTGATGAATCGAGCCTGGCCTGCAGCAGAGGTGCAGCCCATCTGCAGAAGATGAAAAGGGACACTGGGCTGTAGGGAGGAGAGATGTCTGTGTGAGCTTAGGTGAGCTCCTGGCCTCCGGCGCAGGAGCGCGGTGAGGTGGCCAGCAGTCATGGGCCTTGGGTGCAGGTGCTGGAGCTTCAAACAGCCTGAGCCAGAGGGAGAGCAGAGGGGAATGTGGTCCAGAGGGACTGTGGGTGCTGCTGAGGGAAGAAGAGGGGGCCTGTACGTCAGGCAGGCAAGTGGCAGGGGTGAGGCTAGCAGGAGACCTCGCATGCGCTTGTCCTGAGCAGCTGGGCCAGGCTGCTGTGCCTTGCCTGTGTTCCCCAGTTCTTGCCTTCCCCCATTGCCTCTTCCCGCCTCTTGCTTTTTCTCCCCAACTGCTTTTTCTTCTCTCCTTCCTATCTCGCCTTCTTTTCAAGCCTTAGACATGTCTGACCTCAAGAACTGTAGCCGTAACTGTGGTGGGGCCGAGCTAAGCCAAGCCCCTAACAATCTCTCCACAGTGACCAATGCCCTGGTGGGCATGAGCCCCTCATCTTCGCTCTCAGCCCTGTCGAGCCGTGCGGCCTCTGTGTCCAGTCTCCACGAGCGCATCTTGTTTGCTCCAGGCAGCGAGGAGGCTATTGAAAGGCTGAAGGTGAGACCCACCTGGTCCAGGGCACTCCTGGGTGGGTGAAGGGCATCAGCCTTTGTGACAGGTAGGCTTAGAGAAGTGAGGAAGCACTCTTGCATGTGAGCTCGAGGACCCCCCCACACCCCTCCCCACACCATGTATAGCCTCACTTCCGAGGAACGCAGCAATATAATCATGGACGTCTTTGGCGTGGGGCCACTGGGCCAGAATAGCTAGTGCACTCAGGCATCAGGCTGCACAAGGTTCAGATAACGAACAAAACTTCTGGGCAGTAAGTGCCTTTGAAGGTTCTTGAAGCTTTCTGAGTGGCCTTGATCCTGAGTGCTAGGGAAGGGTGGCTTCAGTAAAGAATGCCAGGCACAGGGTTCGCACCGAGTCTTGAAACTGGGTAAGCTGGCACTGGAACAGGAAGCAGTGGGTTGTGCAGTGGCTGGGATAGGGGTGCCCTACTCCATAACACCTCTAGGATGCCACTGCGGGTCTCAGCAGCTCTGCCTGGCATCCTGTAGAGCTGCCTTCACTGAGAGGGGAGGTGGGTCTTTACACTGAGCCACTTCCAGGCTGGTTGTACTTCCTCTCCTATGTATTCTGTGGTCCCCAGCACTGGGCGTGGCTAGCCCTGTGTTTTCCAGCCTCATACTGCCCCAAATGCAGTGTCTCTTGCACAGAGAGCCCAGACCCTGGAACAGAACCCGCTGACGGACCAAGGAGGCAAGGGACAGAAACTAGTGTGAGGGGTAATTTAGGGTGACCAATAAGCAAGGAGCATAATGTTCCTGAGGTCAGAGACAGGTGACCAACTGGGGGCCTGGGGGCCCACCTGAAGTATGGGAACCCTCGAGGACATAGTGGGAAGGAACCCAGGGACAGTGCCATTGATGGGCAGTGCTGCCACACCCTGAGAAGACCTGCCCTGTTTGGGAGCTGCTTTCTAGTGCCTTGCAGGGCTGCTTGCTCTCTCTTCTTCCAACTTGTTTTGAGAGCCTTGATCTGGGGCATGTTCACAGGAAGAATCGTGTCACCTGTAGGTCACCTTGAGCTCTCAGAATCTCACACGCTGGGATGGGAGGTGCCTGGAGTTTGAACCTTAAGTCTGAAGTCCCTTTCCTGGCTCCCCTGTATCCTTTGACACCCCCCCCCACACACACACACGTGCACGCACGCCCTAGGATCTCATTGTGCTCTGCTTCACTCCCCAGGAAACAGAGAAGATCATTGCTGAACTCAATGAGACCTGGGAGGAGAAGCTGCGGCGGACGGAAGCCATCCGGATGGAGAGGTGAGCAACCTGAAGTGGGGGCACAGCCAGAGAGTCCTTGCCTCCAGCCCTGGAAACCCAAACCCCGGATAAAGTTGCATTCTGGCCACGGGACAAACCTGTGGCCCTGGCCACTGGAGATCAAGGCCCTGAAGAACAATCTCTGGGTCAACACAGTTCCAGCAGGGGACAGTGCCCAGGCACTGCTGATAGTTCCTGGTCGGTTGGTGGGTCAGGCAGGGGGAGGCTAATCGTGGGAGCCTCTGAGTTTGTGCTGATTGCAGCTCTGTCTTCTAGGGAAGCCTTGCTGGCTGAGATGGGTGTGGCCATGAGGGAAGATGGTGGTACCTTGGGTGTGTTTTCTCCCAAAAAGGTAGGAGCTGGGTCATGATACTATGCCAGTGTGGTCAAGGTGGAACTACCTCTGATGGATGACAAAGCAGGAGGGGCACTCCTGGGGGCAAGGTGTAGCAGGATGGGGTTCTGACCCAGGCATGGGTCAGCCTTAATCAGACTTTCCCTTGTATAGTGGGGTCATCCTGGTGGCTGTAACATCACATGGATCTCTGAACTGCCTGAGGTTTGGACTGAATCCCTCAAGATTAGAACGAGATGCCCAGGCTGGAGAAGGGAGTTTTTGCAGATCTACCTCCTGAGCTTATGCTGCTCCTGGAAGCGTCTGGCCTTCCTTCCCAGAGCCGCTCCAGTGGCTGTAAGGGAGAGAAGCGAATGCCCATGAAGATGGCATTGGTCCCCAGCCATAGCCAGTTTCTAGGCCTCCTTTGAGGGGAGCAGAGTTAGAGGTCTGGGCATCTGAGAGAGAGGATGGAACACCTGTTGGACAGCCTCCCTAAAAATCTGTCGTCCTGCCTTGGCGTGAGGTTGCTTGGGAACAATGCATCAAATGATAGCTTGAGGTGGCAGGTTGCGGGCAGAGAGGTGCAGGTAGAGGCGTCCCTGTGACCTCTAACCAGGCTATGCAAGGCACCATAGGCTATTTCACTGAGCACACACAGAGGGGTTCACATAACTTGCCCAAATGTGAAAAACATTATGTCAGAGAGCCCCCCCCCTTTTTTTAGCATTACCCTTGGCTTCCAAGTCCCATATACCACGTTGTACCAGGATAAACTAGTTGAGGATGGTAGCTCCAAGACTCTATACTCCTGTTCAAGAGTGTACTTGGATTTATAGTTTAGTGTGGCAGTGGCTCACGCCAGGCACCCTGAGGGAAGGAAGCATGAAGCAATCCCATCCTGGCACCTTTTCCCTGTTACGGGATCCTTGCTTGGGACATGGGCATAAAATGGCTCCTAAGAAGCTTGTGGGGGAGGGGCCGAGGCAAGAATGATCTGGGACAGGAGGCAGAAGGCAGTTATCAATGGGTGTGGTTGATAGGCGGCAGACACCATGGCCTGGAGTTGGAAAGCTAACATAAAGGTCGTGGGTAGCCCAGCGGTGACTCCAGCAGCTGCCTCTTCCCAGGCCTCCAGGGAGAATCTTCCTTGGCCGTGGTCTTCATCCTACTTCGTAATAGTTTCATTGGAGAGCCTTCAGTCCCCAGGTTGTCCCCTGGAATGAGCTTTCTGGAGCCTAGCACTCTTGGCATAGAGTGCAGGGCCAGCCTTGGAACCAGCCTGTGCCCTACACATCCAGGACCCATCTAAGGGTTACCTTAGGTTCCATCTAAGCTTTACCTGGGGCCTTGCAAGAACTGAGAACTGTGTCTTCCAGATCTCCTCGCAGCCAAGCTCCCCACAAAATCCTCATCTGCTGGCCCCACTGAACCTGCTATGATTGTCAAGACTGGCTGAGCCTGGGCCAAGAGCTTTCTTTGCCCTTCATTTTTCCTGACAACCTGAGCTTGGGGCTTTGGGGTTTGGGGTGCCCTACTAAACGTTCCCTGAGGACACCTGTCCTCCGTGTCTCTCTTCTTCTCTGCCAGGATGGGGAAGGCACTATGTCCCCAATAAGCCCAGGTCTAGGAGAGTAGAGGACAGGCAGGATGGTCTCCTCTCTAGGAGAGTGACCCTTCTGTTTCTCTCCAGACACCTCATCTTGTCAACCTGAATGAGGATCCTTTGATGTCTGAATGCCTCCTTTACTACATCAAAGATGGCGTCACCAGGTAGGGACTAGATTGGTCACCAGGTGGAGGGAAGGGTCACCAGCTGAGGGGGTGGAATCAGGAGATGAAGGAGCCAATAGTCCTCTCCTGCCAGCCTGGGTCTAGTGGGTGAGAGAGTGTGGGCCCCCTATTCCCACCTTCTTGCACTGGCCCCCATAAGAGCTGAGCTGGCTATCAGCCCTGTGCAGCCTACAGTGCTTTTTCTAAAGTACTTTTAGGGACCATCTAGATTTCCCTAGAGCTAGGCTGCACTGGTGGTGTCTTGACCACTCTCATTTCCCCATAGTATTCCCATAGCACATACAGTCTGGTATTTAAAAACAACAAAAGAAACAGTTGGGCATCCCTGGGAGGCTGCATGGAGGAGTAAGCCAGCAGGGAGGGTATGCTGGGGCTCTGCTGCCCTGCTTGCCCTGCTGCCCCATGGTTCTTCAACAGAGTGGGCAGAGAAGATGCAGAGAGACGGCAAGACATCGTCCTGAGTGGGCACTTCATCAAAGAGGAGCACTGCATCTTCCGGAGTGACTCCCGAGGAGGCGGAGAAGGTAGTGTTGATGTGCCTCCTCCTCACGGATCCCATCCTGTTCACCAGGCTTCTGTGAGACCTCGTGGGTCAGCCCTGGCTGGGGGGAGGGGAGCCATTCACCCAGCTTCCCAGCTCTAAGTGGATCCTGAACCATGTTTCTGGACAGGAACTGTGTGACTCTTGAGGTGCTGAGTGGCACCCTCTATGAGTAAGGTGTTTGAGAAAGGCCTGGTTACTCCTGTGGCTAAGTTGCTGTTGCTTTGGGGAGCCATCTTGAAGGCTGGACAGCAGGGACATGGTGGGTTGCTGGGACAAGGAGAATGTTAAGGTTGTATGGGAGCAGGTAGTGTTGTGTATAGGCAGAAGGACACTGAGCCAGGTGCATTGAGCCCACTCTAGGGTTGATGTGGTTTTGAGAGCATGCTCTTTTGTCGGCTGGGGAGAAGCTCTCTATTTTCTTTGCCTGCCCACCAACACCCTGGAGAAGGTGGTGCTGCCTCAATGCAGGGCCTGCTGTGTTGGTGAGCAGATACTGTTCACGCCTCTGAGGACAGGGCTAGTGCCCAAGGCAGAAGTCATCTGACCATCCTCCATTACTGAATCCCTGTCCAACTTGGCCACCTTGGGATGGTGGCTCTAAATGGTGCTTGGGATAATTGTCGCTCCTAGATTTTCCAATCCATAAATCCCCTTTTCTCTCCTGTGCAGATGAGTCAAAGAGGTCTAGGATCTCTTGGGGACATATTAGTCACTATTTCTTATATTGCTTATAAGAACTTATAAGACCTTATAATATAATAAGAACTTATAGACCTGAATAAGAACCGGAGAAGACAAGCCCAGCATTGCCTCCCCAGCCTTGGCTTGGCCCCATCTGTCTCCGTCTTGATATTTTCTCCTTTACTGAGTGGATGGGATCCTTGGGTTCCTCTAAGGGGTCTTACTCATGAACAGATTCTGTGGCCAGGAATGAGAAGTTTGCCTACCAGGGACCAGGAGAGCTGAGCCACTGAAGTCATGATCTTTTACACTGTCCCTCTTCTCTATCTTGTAGCCGTGGTGACCCTGGAGCCCTGTGAAGGAGCAGACACGTATGTCAACGGCAAGAAAGTCACTGAGCCCAGCATCCTACGGTCAGGTACAGATAGGAGCTCTGGGGACTGCAGGGTAGATGGGGCATTTGGGCTCATTCTTTTGTGGGCACGGTTTGTTCCCAGCAAAAGGCAGCTCTGGTTCTCAAGGGGCACCGGTTCAGCCCCTTGAGACCCTCTAGTCCCCCAAAATTGGGCACTTGAGTCCTAGAGTGCCTGGACCTGAGACTATAAAAGCAGAGGAAGCCCCACTCACAGAATACTTGGTTAATGGTGTGTCAGGGAGGGAGGTCCCGAATGGTGGCTTTGATGGCTCAGGAGAGAGGACAGGAGGTAGACAGGTGTCTGGCCAAACTGTGGTTTTACAGAGCAGGAAGAGTGTGAGAGTTAACACCCTCCCAGCACCGTCCCTGGGATTAAGTACTGTAAGGAGACACCTCAAGGAACGGACTTATAGAAGAGTCCGCCGTCATCGGTTGCAGTGACAAAGTTCATGACAGAACAACTTAGGGAGTGAAGGATTTCTTTTGGCTCAGTTTCAGAGGCTCATCCCATGCCTATTGCTTCGGGCCTGGGGTGAGGCCGGGCATCACTGTGGACAGGCATGGTGGAACAGAACAGAGTCACTCACCTCTTGGTAGCCAGGAAGCAGAGGAGAGAACAAGAAGATTCTGGGAATAAGACACTCCCTCTACTTCCTCCAACAAGCCCCGCCCCCTAGTCACTCATCTATTATGAACTCATCAATAGATTAATTTATCTATCAATGAAGTTAGTACTATCATGATCTGACCACCTCTCCGTAGTGCCATTGGCTGGGCCCTATCCTTCAACATATGAACCTTTGGAGGAGACATCATATTGAAGCCATGGCTTTTTCTCCTAGTCTCCCAGCCTATGTCTATCTCACAATGCAAAGTGTATTCCATCTGTCTCCAAGAGTCTTCACACACTTAAAGTTCCATCATTGCTTAGGAGCCCAAATTTAATGTGTCCTCTTAGACTTGGGGCAATTTTTTTTTTTTTTTTTTTTTTTTTTTTTTTTTTGTGGTGAGCCGTGGTAAAATCAAAATGGAAATAATATACTTCTGGTATATGATGAGACAGGATGTACATTCCCACACTGAAGGAGAGAAGTGGGAAAGCATCAAGGAGGAATGGGACTGAGGCAAGAATAAAACCCAGAAGGGCAAATGTTTACAAGCCAGGGTGTGTGGTGATATGGTACAGTGCTTTGGAAGGTCTCTCCAGCTACAGCCCACGAGGCTTGGCTTATTTCCTGAGATGGCTTTGCTTGTGGCCCACGACTTTCCTCAAGAGACATTCTGTGTCCTTGGCATCTCTAGTGTCCTGGAGTCTTCACAGCCACATGGGCTTTACTCTCATAGCTTTACACGCAGTCTGCTCAAGGGCTGCCTCGACGGGACTTAATACACACGCGCGCGCGCGCATACGCACACACACACACACACACACACACACACACACACACAACATCACTTGGACAGTGCCAAATCCTACTGCCAGATTGAGAGGTAACTAGGTCTGCTTGAACAAGGCTGCAGTGGCCACTGGATGTCTGGATGGTTAGATACAAGGAAGAACTTCCTACAGCCTTGTGTATGCATCTTCCTTGGCCCTAACGTTACATGTGCCTTTCTGTGTTTTTCAAATCCTTCTGTTCTGGTTATTGCCCTGCATTTTTACTATAAACCTGGCTAAAAGCAGCCATTCAAGCCCATGCCACTGCTGCCTGGATGCCTTGAAATTTCTTCCACTAAACTAATCAGTCCAACACGTTGAAATTCAGCCGCCTACACAGTCTTAGCACGTAGACAAAATGTAGCCGTGTGCTTTGCCGGAACGCAGTGGGAATAGCCTCTAAGTCCCAATACAATGCTTGCTCTCATCTGAAACCTCATGAGCAGTCTTTACATCTGCTTCCTGTCAGTGTTCTAATCCTTTGGACTTCTGCCAGAACTAAGCTCTCCTTACAGCACCCTGGGCCTTCTTTAGCCTGTGTCTCTAAAATTTACCGAGTACAAAACTTAAGCCACATAGTCAAATGGCCCATTACAAAGAGAAAGGTGATTTGGAGCCATGGTTTGGGGGGCTAGATGCTCTTCCCCAGATGGATGGCACTGGGATACCGAGGTAGAGGAAGTGCCTATACCCCCTTTCCCTTCGTCTCTCATCCCTCTGAGGGTACCTGGAATCCATAGGTTGGTTTGCCTCCATCTCCCAGGAAACCGCATCATCATGGGAAAAAGCCACGTGTTCCGGTTTAACCACCCTGAGCAGGCCCGTCAGGAGCGTGAGCGAACACCCTGTGCAGAGACACCCGCTGAGCCAGTGGACTGGGCCTTTGCCCAGCGGGAACTGCTGGAGAAGCAGGGCATTGACATGAAGCAGGAGATGGAGCAGAGGTGAGGCCTAGGGCCAGCTGCTTGCCTGCCATGTCTGGTGGCCTTGTGTTCACCTGGTGCTCGTTTACAGGCTCCAGGAGTTGGAGGACCAGTACCGGAGGGAGCGGGAGGAGGCCACATACCTGCTGGAGCAGCAGAGGCTGGTGAGGACGCCCACTCAGATTCACAGGGCTCTATCTGCTTTAGCACGCTGGCAGAGTGGGCCTCTGCTCTCTCTGGGCACCCTTTCTACTGGACTGGCCTCTCTCTTGCTGTCTAGTGGGCTGGAATGAGGCTATCTCAGTCCCCATGGTTGGAGCTACAAGTCTTGACTGTCTTTTCAGGACTATGAGAGTAAGCTGGAGGCCCTACAGAAACAGATGGACTCCAGGTACTACCCAGAGGTGAACGAGGAGGAAGAAGAGCCGGAGGATGAAGGTAAGGGACTCTTGAGATGGCATGCTTCCCACCAGCAGGGCCTGAGAGAGTAGGCCTGAGGTGTCTCACTGCAGATCAACTGGGCTGAACTCTTTTGCCCTGGGAGATAAGTCTCATTCATCCCGGGTGTTACTGTACAGGCATGATTTGGGAGGTTGTACTACAACAAGTGACCACACATCTCACACATAGAGGTCACATGTTTGCTAACGGGAGTGGGCCAGAACCATGGGTGCTGATGAAGGCTCGCCCTGTTCACTATGTGTTCCGTGGAGCCCACCAAAGACCTCACCATGGTGCACAGAGCTGCTTTGATGTTCAGCATAGTAGGGAAGCTCGATTGGGGAGCCTGCTTAATCTTTGGGTGACCTGGGGCCTTTCCACAGTGCTTGCTTGACTGGTTTTTCTGCTGGGGTCTACTTTCTCCACTCCAAGAAGAACAGTATGAAATCAGGGATGCAAGCACTGGGGCCCCAGCCCAGCAGGGGAAGGAGATGCTCAGAGGCTCTGTCTGGGAAGAGAGGGACAGAACCCAGCAAGTCATTCAAGTTAGCCTGTTCTTCCACATCGAATCCGGCTACAGTGACTATGGCGGGACTACGTGTCATTTAAGAGACCACTCTGTACAGAAGTGGATGCGCACAGTCAGCTATTGGATGGAACACAGGGCCCCCAATGGAGGAGCTAGAGAAAGTACCCAAGGAGCTGAAGGGGTCTCCAACCCTATAGGTGGAACAACAATATGAACTAACCAGTACCCACAGAGCTCGTGTCTCTAGCTGCATATGTAGCAGAAGATGGTGTATTCAGCCATCATTGGGAAGAGAGGCCCCTTGGTCTTGCAAACTTTATATGCCCCAGTATAGGGGAATACCAGGGCTAAGAAGTGGGAGTGGGTGGGTAGGGGAGCAGGGCGTGGGGAGGGTATAGGGAACTTTTGGGATAGCATTTGAAATGTAAATGAAGAAAATATCTAATTAAAAAAAAAAGAAAAAGAAAAGCGAGAGAGACCAGTGCGGCAGTAGTGTGGACGGAGTACAGGGTGCGCTCAGCTAGTCCTGTGGCATCTTGACCTTTCAGAGGTCAGGCTATGGTAGGCTATGTCATGGCTTTCTTTCATGACCCACATGGCTTCTCCCACAGTCCAGTGGACAGAACGGGAATGCGAGCTGGCATTGTGGGCCTTCCGGAAGTGGAAGTGGTACCAGTTTACTTCTCTGCGGGACCTGCTGTGGGGCAATGCCATCTTCCTGAAGGAGGCCAACGCCATCAGTGTGGAGCTAAAGAAGAAGGTGGGACCCATCAGAGGTGGCTTCCCCATGAGTGATGGTCTAGTTGCTTACAGTCACAACTCAGTACTAGCTCTCAGTTGGCCCTTGCATGGCCTGGGTACCCAGGGTGAGTGGCTGAGGGAGGCACCAGATGAAACAGATAACCTTATTAGCCTTGCTTGGGAGTCAACAAGCAGGGGTGGGGGTGTTGCAGCCATTTTTCAACAGTTCATTGAGTAGCTTGGTGAACTATGGAATACAGAGCTGAGCTCTGGGGGATGGAGTGAAGCCCCCTAGGAACCCTAACTTCCACTCGGCACAGGGTGGATGAATGGTCGCCTTCTGCCCCTGACAGGTCCAGTTCCAGTTCGTCCTCCTCACAGATACCCTGTACTCCCCACTGCCGCCAGACCTACTGCCCCCAGAAGCCGCTAAAGATCGAGAGACACGACCCTTCCCCAGGACCATTGTGGCAGTGGAGGTCCAGGACCAGAAGAACGGGGCCACCCACTACTGGACACTGGAGAAACTCAGGTGCAGAGGGTGGGCCGGGAGGTGGACGGTAGATAGGGCTGTTCTCTGGGGAGAGAAACAGGCTGGGCTCTGCTTCACAGCAGTGTTACTGTGTCTCTTGGTCGAATGGTTTTGTTCTGGTACTGAAGGAGCAGAGGGGCTTGGAAGATGGCTCAGTGTCCCCAGCCAGGTCTATGCCAAGGGCCTCAGAGACAGGGGGTCCCTGGCTCCTCCATTCTGCATGCCTGAGGGAAGACTGAGGACCTGGACAGGTTGAAGAGCATCTGTAGTGTGCCACCATTGTGGATTTCCCTACTGCTTGTATGATTTAAGAGGGCTTCTGCCTCCGTGGACACTTCTAATTCATGCCAAGTCTTCATGTACAATGGCGACCGGTTGAAGACATGATCTGCATGAGAAGAGTAGGATGTTCTCACAGCCCTGGAAGCAGGAGGCACACAGCCTACAGGGCCATAAGTGGACACCAGGGCAGGCCAGGAGTGGGAAAGCCAGAATACACCTTGGACATCTGAGAGAAATAGGGAGCAGCCGGTCTCTGTGGGCCAGCTTCCTGGAGTGAGGCTAGCTTTGGGCAAGGGGCCCTCCTAGTCTCTTGCTGTCCTGGGTGATTTAAGACATAGAGAACATTGGTCAAGTGTGTGAGACCTTAGAAAGAGGAGAAAAGGGGGCCCAGGGAAAAGAGGGGGAAGGGAGGACCCATGTCCTGCCAGAGTTCCACCTCTGGGAGGGCTGCCAGACGCTTTCCACTCAGCCCCGGGTAGGCATCCAAGCCTCTGACCCACTCGATGGGGGGTGGACAAGGGGCAGCCCAACCTGGGGACCCCGGGGTCACACCCTGTAGTCCCGGCATTATGGGAAAGAGGGAAGAGGGAAGAGGTTCCCACGCATGCAAGAGTGAGCGCAGCCTTGATGAGCAGACTGTCTATGGTTTTAGAGCTTTATTGTAGAAAGGCAGGGGGAAAGAGAGGAGGTAGAAAGAGAATGAGAAAGAGGAAAGGCTAGAGAGAAAGAGAGAGTAAGAGGGAGAGAGTGAGAGGAGAGGGGAGAAAGAGCAAGAGAACAAAGGAGTGAGAGAGCAAGGAGGGGACAAACAGCCCTTTTTGAGGTCTTTACTGTTGCTAGGTAGCTGGGGAGGAGTTTAGCCTGAAGGTCAGAAGCTTGGGACATTGCCTACATGACTTCTAGCAATGTTTCTCTTGTGGGGCTATGGGGGAGGGTGGTAACTTAGGCAGGAGCCAGAGTTCCAGGAGCATGAGAAAACTCCTTCTGTCCCATGTAGGTAAATTATGACCACGGGGTCCTGGGGTTCAGCATTTCAGCTCGACTGGAAACCAGCCTGTCTGTGCATAGCCCAATGCCCCACAGACTTGGGGTCTGTTGGTTTATATGTAGGAGGCAGGCTCACTAATGAGTGGTTGACTCTCCCTAGGGATGAGCTAGACTGGCGGTTCTCAATCTGTGGGTCTTGACCCACTTTGGGGGTTGAATAACCTTTTCACAGGGGTCTCCTTAGGTCATCGGAAAACACAAATATTTACATCGAAATTCATAACAGTAGCAAAATTACAGTTATGAAGTAGTAATGAAAAGAATTGTGTGGTTGGGGGGGGTCACCACAACATGAGGAACTGTATTAAAGGGTCGCAGCATAGGAAGGTTGGGAGCCACTGAGCTAGGTAGAAAAGACTCTACTCAGTCTGCCAGGCCTTCAGAGGATGGTAAATACGGACAGGAAAACATGATTAGTGAGCATACCCTGTCTCCTTCAATCTGTGTGCGCCTACATGCTCTCCACTCATCCCCCAGGAAGCTAGGTCGTATATGTACGTCAGTAGTAGATATTTATCCCTCTAGAAGCCAAACTCTGAGGTCCCTAGAGTATACAGTCCTCCTACATGTTGCCCTACCTGGGGGAAAGAATTTAAAAGTACTGTCTTCTCCACTCCTTTCCTGCCTCACCCGAGCTCGGTATGAGAGCTTTCAGAGCTGTGGTGGTGAATCCTATTTCTGAGTTACAGTAGGGTGTCTCCCTGCTTCTTGATCAATTCCCCAGCTGCCCAAAGGCACTTCGCGTGGGTCGGTCAGTTCTCTGCTGTCGTCTTGTCCGTGCCACTCAGCTCACCTGGCTGTCACCAGGGAGGGTTTGGAAGGCACTCATGGGCAACTTTTCTTATTTGTAAGTTTTCTATGGATGCTGAACTCTGAGGACCACAGAGGGATTTCTAGCAGGCAGAAGTCTGGGTCAGTGACTCTGACAGGATGCTGGAATCTGGTGTCCTAGGAGGGAATAGGGTGCCTGGCTATTTCTGGACATTGGTCTGAGCGTGCATGGTCTTTGAACCCCAACAGGCAACGCCTGGATCTGATGAGGGAAATGTACGACCGGGCTGCAGAGGTTCCCTCCAGCGTCGTTGAGGACTGTGACAACGTGGTGACCGGCGGGGACCCCTTCTATGACCGTTTCCCCTGGTTCCGACTGGTGGGCAGGTGGGCACCTCCTCCCTTTTCTTGTAGAGAAAGTGAGATGGTAGTGGGCTCAGAGCCCAGACCCTGAACTGACCTGGCTTGAAGGAAGGGAGCCATATCTCACTCCTGTCTTTTCCTTAGTCATCCTTCCTCATGTACATGTAGACCCAGCTTTTTTAGGGAACCTGGGGTGCCATCTTGTTAGTACTGCCTATACCTACTGTGCTGTATGTTCATGTGTGTGATGTGTGTGTGTGTGTGTGTGTGTGTGTGTGTGTTGCCCAAGCACCCAGGGGACTAAAGAAGGCATTCCAGGTCACAGGTGTTTTGGGGGGTGGGAACAGAGAGGTAAGATTAGAGAGTACAACCTCTTCCCTTGTTTTCCAATCTGATGTCTGCGCCCAGCCTCCAACCCCGTGTTGTTCAAAGAGGTCCTCCAAGAGTTTGGGCTATGGCCAGCCTGGGTCTTTGTTCTCACTCATACCTACCGGTGGTGCTTTCTAGAACCTTCTACTGACCACGGGACTTATTGTCATTAGTTTGGGGAGTTCTGTTTTGTTTTCTCTTCCCAGCCCAGACTGGGTGCATTTTTGTTTCTCGTCTTTTAAAGCAGCATTTCTTGATGGTTGGTGTTTTAGTTTTAAACAGAAGTGCTCCCTGTCCCTCCCAGCCCCGCCCCATGTTCCCTGGAGTAGCTGGTGTTAATTTCTCTCTGTCTTGTCGCACTAACCTCAGTTCAGTCATCTCTGGCTGCAACAGCTACCCTCTTCTCAACACATGCATGAGCGAGCGCATGGCTGCTCTCACCCCCTCCCCCACCTTCTCAAGTCCTGACTCCGACACCACCGAGCCTGCCGAGGAGCAGAGCGTGGGGGAGGAGGAGGAGGAGGAGGAGGAGGAGGAGGAGGAGGAGGACCTGGAGGACGACGTCTTTCCGGAGCACACGCTGTGCGACGGCCAGGACCCGTTTTACGACCGGCCCCCCCTGTTCAGTTTAGTAGGAAGGTTGGTGAGGTTGAGGCACGCATGCTGGGGAGGAACCAGCTCTTTTGCTCAGGAGCACTGCTGTGGGTATCAGGGCAGACACCCGACCCTCTGTGCCAGCCAGGCAGACTAGGGCTAGCCTCTGAGGGGGATGAGGGAGTCAGGCTCCCTCTTGTGTCTTCATGGTGGGGCGTGTGCACATGTAGGAGATAGATGCCCTGGCTCAGCAGGGAAGAGTCTGGCTCCAGGGGCAGAAGAGGTTGAGGCTAGGAACATACAAGTACAGCCCACTCTGGGTAGCTGGGCTAGTTCCTGTAGTGGCCATAGGACACACTGGCCAAGACTCAGGTACTGGTGACATTGACTCCTTGAACAGGGCTCAAGGGGCATTTGAGAAGGAAAGAAAGAAAGCCGCAGGCAGGACACCCCCAAACCCTTGTCTTGGGAATCAGCTTTGTTCAGCTGAGGTAACTTCTGAGCATCCCACTGCAGTCCAAAGAGAAGGTACCCCGTGTTCTTGGTACCGCTCTGTTCTGAGAAGCTGCAGGGCTGTGAGCCACCCAGGGCAGGGGAGGAAGGGCCTCCATCTGCCTTCATGTTGTGGAGCTCCAGGCCCCTGACCTCCCAGGCTAGCATGGTGAGACGGGCTCAGAACCTTTACAGAGAAGCCCTGGCCGCTCGGTTCCTGGAATAGGTGAGAGGGGCTGAGGCTGGGGAAGAGGAGTGCAGGGACGTAGGTCTAGCTGTTAGCTCCATCACGAAGGCAAATGACGTCAGAAGTGCTAAGAGCGTATAGTCTACCTGCTTGGGATGGGCACAGTTTTAGTAGCATCCTCTTGTGGAGTTTGAGATTGCTTCTATGGCAACAGGAGCTTCAGAACTCTTGGAGCATAAGCATTGAAAGCTGAAGGCTGAGGATAGTCCCTTGTAGACTATGGACTTTCTGTGGAGTTCCTTCCTTCCTTGAATGGGGGTGATGGCCTGAGACACCCTCTCCCTTTCAGAAGGCAGCAGGTCCCATGTCACTGGCCAGGGTCAGCTCTGATTAGTTTTTCTGTCAGTGGCTAGTGTTAGGTATGAAGAACTAGCCAACCGGACAAATGAGGAGCATCTCCCTCCAAGATACCCTGGGTCTGGACTTCCACCCTGCTGGGCCTGGGCAAGAGGTGCAGATTCCAGGCCAGCTCTGGACAGGCTCCTCTCACCAAGCCTCGGGCTATAGTACCAGACCTCCCATGCCTGCTGGGCCCTGGGAGTGGTTCTGGGTATCAGGTAGCCAAAGGGTCAGGAGACACGGGGAACGATGACGTGAGGAGAAACGGGGTCTGGTCTCTGCAGTCTCATGAAAAGAGCTGGGTCCTTCCGATGTTGTTCCCCCTCTTGTGGGCTTGAGATCTCACAAAGTGACCAAACTTAGCAAACGTCATCCACGAGAGGCCCGGCCCCCCGTATCACGGGGTGGTCTGTGCAAGGCTTCATTTGGCAACACCCTGACCTTTTGGTTTGGCAAAAATTGGCTTTTCCCGCGCAGCAGCTATGCAGCCCTAGCCCTGAGGAGGGCACCACCTTGGTTTTCGTTTAATCCTCTGGTAGCTGCTGGCTCTCTCTCCAAAGCTTAAGCAAAATTGGGGTGCCCACTCTTGTCCCCTCTGGAAAGGCTTCCCTGGGTCCCAGCATGTGTCTCTGCACCTCACCAATCTGTGGTTAGCGCTGCCTCCTCCCTCCTGCCTCGCCACACGTGCCGCTCTGCCCGTTCTACCCGCCTCTTCTCTTCAGGGCGTTTTAGCCTGCTTTAAGGTGCTCTGGGTCCTGGGCAGGCCTCTTGTGGGCATAGCCAGGGACCCTCGTCACATCCGGGGTCTCTGACGGTCAGGTGTCAGGTGGCCTGAGGATGTGGGTGAGTTACTTAAGTGAGCCCAGGGGCTCCTATTTCCCTTGCCTAATCAACACACTTCCAGAAGATGGGGGCAGGGAGCACACTACAGAGAGGATAATAAGAGTTTAGGGTCTGGGGGAGGAGCTAGGGAGGGCACCAGATAGGTAAATGTTAACCCAGCAAGAGGCTATACTCAGTAGCTCTGTGCAACCCTGAGCCTCTTAGATCTGTGCTGAGGCCTCCTGCCTTTGACAGTATGGCTATGGACAGTGTTCTTCCAATCTCAAGAGCAGCTGGGCGTGTGACTGGCGCAGCAGAGCAAGGTTGGCAAGGGCTGTGATCTGAGCCTGCAGTGGCTGACACTAGTGTCTAGTTGTTTCTGGTGCCTGGAGAACAGGTAAGATGAAGCCTGGGGCATATTGTCCCCACTCTGAGCAGTGTGTACCTGGGGCCCTCATCTCCCAGGTGTGCTGGTAGGATGCGTCCTACACAGAGTTGGGGCACAGACATCTTCCAGATTCCGTTTGTGGTCCCATTCATAGCCAGCACTGCTCCTGGGAGGCAGTCCAGGCCCAGAAGTCTCATCTAGCTGAATGATATCACATAGGTCATTTAGAGGGGGTGGGGGAGGGTATTGCATCCTTTTTGCCTTCTCCAACATCTGACCCCACAGCTGCAGCTAAATCTACAGTTCCCATTTGAGCTGTCCGAGGATCGTGAGGTCAGGGAGTATCCGGAGGTCTTGGCCACAAATGGTACTTATTCAGTTCATAACCCCAGCCTCCAGCGAAAGATGAGGGTGGGTTGGATGTGGGCCACATCTTTCCTACAGTTTGGATATCGGCCATGGCATCCTAAACCCCCCCCCCCATGGGAGGAAATTCTTAAGGATGCAACACAAGATTTGTTCTGTGATTCATTACACTGAAAAGCAATGATCTGCAGGGCTGAGAGCGACCTAGAGGGTCCCATCCTAGCTCTGGCCCTTGCTACCAGCCCTGGCTTCTGACTGATGTTTTTATCCCTCAGTTGCTTCTTTTGTGAAATGGGCCTGAGTGCCATATCCTACCAGCTCTAATGGGCCATGCTATAGACCCTAGACTCTACATCCATAAAAGAGGGCACAGCTAGCTAAATTGGGAGGCATCATTATTAGGAAATAGCTGGTAAGAGACCTTCCAGGTATTGGGGAACAGCAGCTGTTGCAGGATGTGTATGTGTTTCCTCTTTGGGTCCCACAGTCTCTGGAGTCACCCCACTTTATAATAGGCCCCATAGGGAGCCCGATGGCCACCTGCTGCAGTCCTGTCTCTACCTCCCTGGGTCCCTGGGTACTGCTCCAGACCCCCTAGCTCTGGACAGTGGGGGAGGGTCAGGCAGTGAGTGTGTGAGATCTATGAGCTTCCCTGTGGGTGCTTAGGGAGCTAGGGTTCCCTCTGCAGTTCCAGTAGGACCCATCCGGATAGCCTGGCACCCGGACTCTGCTGATTCCAAGCTGCCACTGTGGCATTGCCTCCTAAGCCCTCTAGTGAGGCAGCCTAGGTTGTCAGGGCCCTGGGATGGCAGAAGCAGGTTTCTATCTAGGTTAGGAATCCTGAGTGGCCAGCACAGAGCCTTCATCGGGCCCCCATTGTGAATATTCCCACACCCTTCTCAGTTTGGTCTCCACTTCCTTTCTGTAGCAATTCCCTGACTGGTATCTGGAGCAAAGGGGTTTGGGCCAGCACTCTTCCTGAGAGGGTACCGTGCTAGGGTTAAGTGGGTCCCATGGAGGAATCCCAGGGAGGCCACCTGAGGCCCCTTGAAGGTAGCTGCCATGCACCATCTGAGGCCCGACTTAGAGGATTTTGCTAGAACGACTTCCCGAGGCTCTGCCATACACAAAGAAGCTCAGAAAACCAGCAAGTCTACAGATAGTTTCTTACCGTTAGAAGACAGAGCCTAGAGGAGAGTGAAAATGGGCTGTTGTGAGAGTAGACAGATGCTCCAGGGAGCCATCGGCCCGTGTGACCAGATGGAGGCTGAAGCTGTGGGCAGTAAGGTGAGGCCAGCCATCCTGGACCTCTCAGGGCTTGGATGATTCTGTAAACAGCTGGGGTATCGCTGAAGGTGCAGGGACTTCTATGTGACAGGTGCCCTAGAATCCTCTAGGGACAGTAAGAGAGGCAGAGTGGCGGTGAGACCAACTAAGAGAGCTCCGGCAAGATTCTTGCAACTTGTTGACTAGAAAGGAGAACCAGGGCAGTGCTCAGGCATCGGCATGGTGGGCACACATCCCAAGTTGCATCTGCCCTGAGAAGGGTGGCACTTTAGGGCGGGGTTGTGCCTGATCTTCAGGTAGACTGTGGAAGGAGCTCCAAGGTTGAGGAACTTGATATACCCGGTGGGCATCAGAGCTCTAAGGGTTGAAGCTCATTAGCATGTCCCTGTTCAGCCCAGGACCTCAGCCCTCGAAGCAGGCGGAAACCCTCTCTTCAACTGTTCTCTTCTCAGACAGCCACGTTCTGGCTGAGCTGGGCTGTGCCCTCCATGTACCGAGGCCACTCCTTCCTCTCTGTGTCTCCACCTCCTGTCTCCTCTGAGCACTGAAACCCCTCCCCCCGCTCCCGCCCCGCCCCCTGCCTGTTCCCAGCCCACCTCGCTGGTTCGCCCTGGCTGTCTCGCCGCCGCTTTGCTCTGCTTCGCAGCTTCATGTTGTGTGTGAGCCGGCCTTGGTGTCACTGGTATCAAAGCACACACCGAGGGTCGCCCGTGACTATGGCTCTGCTCCTGCAGGGCCTTCGTATACCTGAGCAACCTGCTGTACCCTGTGCCCCTGGTGCACCGCGTCGCCATCGTCAGCGAAAAGGGAGAGGTGAAAGGCTTCCTCCGAGTGGCGGTGCAGGCCATCTCAGGTGTGTGGGGGACTGGGTAGTGTGTGGCCCTGAGTCCCTGGGGGCTGGGGAAAGTCTGCCTTTATAAGCAAAGGTGGGAGAAATAATATTATGCAGGAACTGATATAAAGATGGTCTTATCTAGGACCCTCAGCTTCCTTGTGGCCAACATGGAACTTTTTCCACCTTCCCAGGAGCGGGCCTTGAAGGGAAGTCCCCTGTGTTGAGCCCTTTCTGACTTCCTAGAGTCATGGACTAGATAGGAATATCTCAGCCATGCAGGCTCAGTCTAAAACGCCTGAGCCTGATCTGGCTTGGAGGCCAAGTCCCCACCTATCAAACCGTTCAGGTGGACCCAGAGGTTGCTTGTGCCTCCCAGTGCCCTTGTGGACTGTCTGACAGCCTAGTCCACTATCCACTTTCTCCATAGCCAAGGGAGCCAGCAGACTGCTAGTCCCTGCCAGAGTGGCTCTCAGTAGCTGCCTCAGTTTCTTCTCTCTTCCCACCCCTTAGGTCCTGGTCTCAGGCACAGACCTCAGCTAGAAGCTGCAGACTCTCCTCATTTGTGGGTCTGAAAATAGAGGCTGTTGTAAAAGGCAGACGTTTTCTCATTAATTCCTCCCTCCATCATGGTCAGGAGGAGGCACCAGGACTAGCCAGCTGCAGTGCCCCTGGGTCTCAGTCTGCTCACCTATAGGCCTATAGTGTACTTCCTGCCTGGTGAGAATGTTTGTAGGACCATGGAGAAGAGTGTGAGGGGCATGGCTCAAAAGGTATCTGCAAGTCAGTGGTAGTGTCTGCTGTAACAGCAGCTCCAAGATGCTGTTCTCTGCCCTAGACCATGGTCTCCCTTCCTGGGATACTCACCATCCTTGGCTTCCCAGACACCCTGGGAGAGAGGGAGGTAAAGGAACAGAGTGGGGTGCTACAGGGCAGGCAGGGTTAGTCTGGGGTGCTGACAGTGGGCACCTGGAGGATCTGGAGGCCAGCATGCCATGGTGTTGTATGCTCCTAGGTCCTCATGTACTCTAGAGTGTCATACTCCCCAAGTTCTCCCATTGCCAGGTTACCAGGTGCCAACTAGTCCTCGGCTCTCATACCCTCAGAGTCTCACAACCCCAAGTTCTCATACCCCAGAAACTACTGATATGCTTGTACTCGTAGGTGCTTGTGTGCCACAGGTTCTCATACTGCCTTTCCCCAGACTCCCACACTCCAGATTATCACACCCCAGGTTCTCACCCCCTAGATTCTCACCCTCCAGGTTCTCACACCCCAAGGTGTTCACCCCCAAGGTTCTCACACTCCAGGTTCTCACCCCCCAAGTTCTCACCCCCTAGGTTTTCACACTCCAGGTTCTCACCCCCAAGGTTCTCACCCCCCAGGTTCTCACACTCCAGGTTCTCACCCCCCCAGTCCTTACCCCCAAGGTTCTCACACTCCAGGTTCTCAGCCTCCCCCCCCAGGTTCTCACCCCCCAGGTTCTCAC
>NC_034594.1:70310418-70351024 GCF_900095145.1 Mus pahari | reverse complement strand
TCTCACACTCCAGGTTCTCACCCCCCCAGTCCTTACCCCCAAGGTTCTCACCCTCCAGGTTCTCACCCCCCCCAGGTTCTCACCCTCCAGGTTCTCACACTCCAGGTTCTCACACTCCAGGTTCTCACACCCCAGGTTCTCACACTCCAGGTTCTCACACTCCAGGTTCTTGCCCCCCAAGGTTCTCACCCTCCAGGTTCTCACACCCCAGGTTCTCACACTCCAGGTTCTTGCCCCCCAAGGTTCTCACCCTCCAGGTTCTCACACCCCAGGTACTCACACTCCAGGTTCTCACCCCCAAGGTTCTCACACTCCAGGTTCTCACCCCCCAGGTTCTCACACTCCACGTTCTCACCCCCAGGTTCTCATCCCCCAGGTTCTCACCCCCCAGGTTCTCAAGCCCCAGATTCTCACACCCCAAGTTCTTACACCCCCAGGTTCTCACACCCCAGGTTCTCAAAATCCCAGGTTCTCACCCCCCCAGGTTCTCACACTCCAGGTTCTCCCCCCTCCCCCCTATGTTCTCACCCTCCATGGTCTCACTCTCCTGGTTCTCACCCCCAAGTTTTTCACACCCCAGGTTCTCACCCTCAAAGTTCTCACACACCCCCAGGTTCTCACACCCCAGATTCTCACCCCCAAGTTCTCACATCCCAGGTTCTCACACCCCAAGTTCTCACACACCAGGTTCTCACACCCCAAGTTCTCACACCCCAGGTTCTCAAACTCCCAGGTTCTCACCCCCCCAGGTTCTCACACTCCAGGTTTTCACCTTCCAGGTTCTCACCCCTCCCCCCATGTTCTCACCCCCCAGGGTCTCACACCTGGGGTTCTCACACTCCTGAGTTTTTAATACCTCTAACCTTCAAATGCCTTTCTCCTCTACTCCAAAATGTTTGATCACTTCCCAGTATTTTGACCACATTGCTTTATTGTCTTTATTGATTTTGCTGTATTGTCAAACTCTCCTCCACCTGTGATTTCTAAGTTCTCCCCCACTATGCCCACCTTGGCTCCCACCTGTCACCAGCCATGATTACATGATTACTGTGTCCCTCAGCACTGCTCCAGAGGTCCCACCTAGCGAGGGGAGAGGAGCGGGTGGATTCCGAGCTAGTAGGGAACCCAGACTTCAGAGCCACCCTGGCCACATTGCTGGAAAGTGAATGTTACTGAGACATCTACACTTAGGGGAACAGAAGCATCCAGAACAACTTCTTTTCTGAGGACCTTATTCCCCTATCCAGCCAGGCCCTCCTCCTCTCTGGTCTATAGGCTCTTACCCACACTGGGTAGTGTTCCCTATTTTGTCCATGTGTTTTTAGAGTCCAAGGGGCTTGCCCACAGCCCTAGTGAAGGATGAGAAGGGCCCTGGAGGGGATCCTTGGGAGGACTGGTGAGTGACCCTATCTCTAAGGGCCACCACTCTAAACTCACTGGGACACAACAGTGGGTCCCCCATGAATCAGATGAGGTCTAATAGTTGGGAAGGTGCATGGGGCTCTGAGCCATGCCACAGCCCTGCCTTCCCCCAAGTCATTTTCCAGGAAAAGGGTCTATGATGAAATCTGACCTGTGTTGGTTCCCAAATCTTATATCAAGACTACTGGATTTTACTGTATTTGGGGTTGCAACTAATAATTCCCTATCTGGCAGTAGAAGAGAGAAATTTAGGAATCATACAACCTTGTCACCTCTCCCTGCCCCGTGGCCATGGGCTGGGCTCAGTTCATCCACTGAATTCTATTGGGGCTGACCCTGGTTATCAGACACTGTTAGTAGAACTACCCACAATGCTGGGGGTGGCATAATAGGACCCGTGGGCTCTGAAGAAGCTGGTAGAGGTGTATCAAGACCCTACTGTTCTCTTCTGAACACCAAGATCAGGTAGTTCAGCATCAGACTATGTAGGGCTTTTGGCTCACATTGAGTGGTCCTTGGCAAGAACATACCTCTGGGTCCCTGAGGCAACACACAGCGGTGGTCGGTGTGTCCTGGTGACTACTGAGTTGCAGGTAGTGATGTAGCTGCTCAGTCTAGTAAAGAATCTGCTCACACATTGCTATACCCTCTCCAAGGCCCTGGGGCCATTTGACCTGGCTCTGTCCTCTATGGAAAACAAGTTGGCCAATCACCTGCATGTTCCTCTTGCAGCTGATGAAGAGGCTCCGGATTATGGCTCAGGTGTCCGTCAGTCAGGAACTGCTAAAATCTCCTTTGATGACCAGCATTTCGAAAAGGTACTATGAAGGTTTGCCTTGTAGACTGGGGAACCCCTTCCACTGATCCCTAGGCTCTGAGGGCCAGCCTCAGCAGGGTACCAGGGGTGTTTATGTCTGTCCCATCCCTTGCTGTCCAAAACACACACTGTCCCTTTCCCAGTTTATCAGGACCCACTTGGTCCAACCATCTTCCTGAGTCTCACACAGCAAGGCATAGAGTTGGTAAGTAGAACCAACGTTTAGAATAGGCACCCCCATTCTCTCCTCTCTCACATTAGACGTTCTTGGGGGTCCCACAGCATTCTAGATTTTTCTACCATCCTTCTTCCTGCCTTCTCCAACACCTATGGGAATGGGGATGACCTCATTGAGGCTACCCACCTCTGACCCTCACAGAAAGAACTCTCTCAGGAGACAGTAGAGGTTGAGCCCAGATAGTACCCCTCCCCAGCCATGCTTACTTGGCTCTCTGGCTCAAGATCTCAGTCTACAGGTGTCCGAGAGTCTGCCTGTGAGCTTCCCCAGGAAGTACTCTGGTACCCTGGGAGTAGAACTAAGGCCAGGAGTGGCTCTCTGTTTTCCTTCACTGTGTCTCTCACACTGAGGCATATGGAATGTTCCTCTCAGGCAATTCAAACCTCAACTCGCCTAAACCAGAGAGAGTGTCAAAGTGGGCCACTCATGGTCATAGGGATGTAGGCCTAGAGAGGTGGGTGCTTCATCTAGGGGCCAGTGGCAAGTCTTGCTCAGGATGCTAGAGACCCAGGCGCCAGTGCACAGATCCCTACAGCCTGTGACAGGGTGGCCTAAGCTTAGCCAGCTAGCTCTCCAGCTTTCTCTGTTTTCACAGTTCCAATCTGAGTCCTGCCCTGTGGTGGGGATGTCCCGCTCAGGAACCTCCCAGGAGGAGCTGCGCATTGTAGAAGGCCAGGGTCAGGGGGCTGATGCTGGGCCTTCAGCTGATGAAGTTAACAACAACACCTGTTCAGGTGGGTGCAGCCCCACCGTGTGGATCACGTGTGTGTGGGACCAGGGCTTGAAGAGCATGGAATCTTGTGACCCCATCACTCTGCTCTGGCTCCCAACAGCTGTGCCTCCTGAAGGCCTCATGGATAGCCCAGAGAAGGTTGCCCTGGATGGGCCTCTGGACACAGCCCTGGACCACCTCCGTCTAGGCAGTACCTTCACCTTCCGGGTGACAGTCCTGCAGGCGTCCAGTATCTCTGCTGAATACGCTGACATCTTCTGCCAGTTCAAGTGAGCCTGTTGTCTATGCCCTGGGTTGCTGGGAAGTAGGTACTCTCCTGAGGGGTACGCAGCCCACCTAGGCTGTGCTAGGGGCTACTCGGTCTCATGCAATGCCCAGTGAGGCCATGGGTCCTTGCTGCAAGCCCTTGCCCCCACTTCCTCTTCTTTCTCTTCAGCTTTATCCACCGCCACGATGAGGCCTTCTCCACTGAACCCCTGAAGAACACTGGCAGGGGACCCCCTCTTGGCTTCTACCATGTCCAAAATGTAAGTGCTGGCCCTTACCCACCAGCACCCAAAGGCCTTGGCTCTCTCTTCCACCCATTCTTTCTCCTGAGTGGACTGTCCTGGAGGCTGTCTGGCATCAGGTTGTGGAACCTTCAATGCCATGCTGGGATGTTAGCATTACATCTAGGTACCGGGGGATCAGTAATGGGTTTAAAATTGGAGCCTTGCATCCGTGTAGAGCTCCTGGAAGCTGCTCACAACGAACCTTGAGCAGACATGAAGAGAGAGTACTCAGGGAAATCATCACTGGGATTTGTGCTAAGGGCGGGGCCTGGAGTGTGGAGTTTTCACGGACACTGAGCACTTACAGATCCGACCCATACTCTCCCCCCCCCCTTTTTATTTAGATTGCGGTAGAGGTGACCAAGTCCTTCATCGAATACATCAAGAGCCAACCCATTGTGTTCGAGGTCTTCGGGCACTACCAGCAGCACCCGTTCCCACCTCTTTGCAAGGACGTTCTCAGGTCAGCTGCCTAGGTCACCCAAGTGTCCTTTTCTCCAGGCAACAGAGCCCAAGTACCTCTCATTCCCCCTCCTTAGCTGACCAGGATGGTCAGAGCATGGCCCATGCCTGCCTCTCCCGTTTGGAACTGGGTCCTTTAAGGACTGTGTTGTCAGAACGTTGACCATTAGCCATGCATGGGAAGCATCCTGGGGATAGCCAGGTTTTGCTGCCCACTGGCCACTCCTGGGAAGGGAATGTCTGTCTAACTCCCTTATGCTTTTTAGTCTCCAAGGGTGGAGACTCAGAGGAGAAATCAGGGTGAGGGAGTCTCAAGAGACTGGGGTGTGAGGTTCAGGTACCTGTAGGTCATCTCACTGGATCCAGAGGTTGGGACAGGATAGGGAGCCATCCCGAGGTTGACTGGAGATGTGTTGACTGGCCTTCACTCATCTCCACCTCTGTCTCTTGACTGAGCAGACCTCACAGCTCAGGGATACCCAGAATATGGGAACAGAAGAGATTATTTGGGGCGCCAAGTCCCTGGAAGCTTACAGAACCTCTAAGATGGTTCAGGGGCCCTAAGGATTTCTCCTCTCCCATCTAAGTATGTACAGAGACCTGGGCTCTTCCTGGGTCTATGGAACACAAGAATAGGAGACACATAGATATGGAAACACATGGATATTGGGGGTATATAAATATGGGGGACACGTGGATGTGGGGACATGTGGATATGGGGGACACATGGATATTGAGGATACATGAATATTGGAGACAAATGAATATGGGGGACATATAATAGGCTTCTTGTCATACTTCTCTACCCTGAGCTGTCCACTCTAGCTGGGACTCACAGACATCAGCCCAGGTCTGCTCACTCCGGCTTTCCTCCACAGCCCCCTGAGGCCCTCACGTCGCCACTTCCCCAGGGTCATGCCGCTGTCCAAGCCAGGTAGGTGAGGGTCTCCTGAGTCCAGTGGGGGCAGTGAAGGTCCACACGACAGCGGTGAGTGTGGTTGAACCTGCTGTGAATGTCATGGTCTTCCAGGCTACAGATGCCATAGCAGGTATCTTTTGGCCTGCTTCATGTCTGTGGAGGGTATAGTGTTTAGCTGTGTGCTCTTTTGGTCATCCCAGTCCACAAGGGAGACATTTAGAGCCAGTGTCTGGTGGCATGATGAGTACTCAGAGGGGACTTTGTGGAGGAAAGGCTCAGAGCAGGGGCTATGGGCAGACATGGTTGGGCCCAGGAATACTGGGAGGCAGATGCTGTCAGGAGGTGGACATATTGGAGGACGAGCGAAGCTGAGTTTAGGGCATGCGAGGTAAGGTGTGGGTGCTGGCAGAACATACTTGGACTGATACATTTGGCTGTAGTCAAGGGTGGCGCAGGTAACAGGCCAAGCAGAAGTGTCCTGTCCATAGGATAGGAGCTCTGAGCAAGTGTTTCTGCTGACTTAGTGGTGTATAGAGTGAAGCCAACACCCTCATAGCCAGATGTGTAAGGCCACATGCTCATCCTGGAGTATAGAGCATAAGTGGCCACACATCTGAGACCACTTCAGGTTTCTCATGCCTGGCTGCCTACAGCTCGGGGTGACCTGGTCATGGGTATATCAGTGGGCACCTCTTTGGGAAAGTTATTGCCCATGCAGCCTTTAATGCCCTCTCCCCGATACTCCATTACAGCATCACTTTCTTGTCTTCCTAGTGCCTGCCACTAAGCTCAGCACGATGACTCGGCCTTCCCCAGGTCCCTGCCACTGCAAGTATGACCTGCTGGTCTACTTCGAGATCTGCGAGCTGGAAGCCAATGGCGAGTGAGTTGGGTACCCACTGTGCTCATGTTGGGCACTAGCTTGGGACCCAAGAGGATGTGATTAAAGAAGAGAGGGCACTAGAAACAGTATTCTGGTAGCCGCTGAGAATTCACAATGGCTAACTTGGAAAAGGAGGGTCCGAGCTGATGTCTGGGGAGGCCTGGGACCAGGTTCTCCATGAGCGTCCCAAGCTTAAGGCACAGTACAGGAGCCCTGGCATTACCTAGGTCACTGGTTGTAGATGTCTGATTTGTAGGGATGGGGAAATATGAGACCCTGGGAGCTTCTGTAGAGTCAGCCCAGAAGAACCTGACTCTGTGAAGTACGCTCCTTGCTCTCCTGAAGGGGTGGTCAAGGCTCCCGTTTTCAGCTCTGTTGACTATGGGATCAGGTCCTGTGCTACGGGTGGGATGGGGAAGGGGCTCTGCACCTTACCATCACCATCTTTTCCAGTTACATCCCTGCTGTGGTGGACCACCGTGGCGGCATGCCGTGCATGGGGACTTTCCTTCTCCATCAGGTGGGGAGCCTTAACCTGACCAACTCAAAACTTGTTCCCCCACCCCACCCAGAAGTTATATCCCCAGTGTCAACTAACTGTCCCCCTCTCCTGGCGTGTGGCAGGGCATCCAGAGACGGATAACCGTGACACTGTTACATGAGACAGGAAGCCACATCCGCTGGAAGGAAGTGCGCGAGCTAGTTGTGGGTGAGTGGGGCAGGCAGAGGTTGCCTTTGCACAAATACCTGGGCACTAACCACAGCACTGCCCTGAGATGTGTGACTCTGACTCGGGTCACGAAGTCTTCCTGTGCCTCCTCAGCCTGTCACCCAAAAGGGAGAGCCTTGGATTTGTTATAGCCTCAAGTTTCTTCCTAATCTGTGTTGCCCTTCCAGGGTTGCTGAACCAAAAACTAAATGGCTTAAAACAGCAGACAATGGCTGGGCATCATAGATCTGGAAATCAGGGTGCCAGCAATAAGCATGCTGTCTGGGACGCTGCAGGGTCCTTCTCTGCGTTACCTGGTCTTGGGAGGTGGCTATAGTCCTGAGTGTTTTTAGCTTGTAGAAGACTATTCCAATCCCCAGGCACTGGAGAATTCCAGGCACTGGAGAATTCCAGACACTGGAGAATCTGGCATTCAAAACGGGAGGGGGTTGGCTGGAGGACCCCAAATTGCCTCCTCCCAGAATCCTTGTGCTACAGAGCTGCAGGGAAGTAGCTAGACTGTGCAGGGGAAGAAAGGGAAGCGACGCACTCTGTTGCCAGAGCAGGGGACTTAGGAGCCATTTGTGTGCTCCTTCAAGTGATCGGAGAGTTGCCTCCGGGATGAGGAATTATGAAATGAAGCATCTCTCGCAGACAGATGGACTTCAAATGCAGGGGTCTCTTGGTTCTGGAAGGGTGGCCAGTACTCAGAGTTATTGATATTTTAAAGCATTAAATGGGGTAGGGCCATCCCCTCATCTTGCTTTGTTCTCCGTGTTCCACAGGTAGCCCGAGCTTGTTAAACTAGACAGCTGAGATCCACCAGAAAGTGTAATTATAGCTGAAATATAGAAAACCAGGCTAGAAGGAGACAGAAGGAAAAGGAAATGACCATGTTACAGGAGCCACCAGGACCCACCCTTCAGCCTCCCTGTCCACTCTGGTGTCTTTGACTGCATGGCCCGTAGTCATGTAGGGAATCCACTTGCCATCTTAGCTTCTGTCCAGAGGCCTCCGCATATCACAAGCACTAGACTTCCTAGGCACTGACACCCAGCCACTGCCCTTCCCATAGGTCGCATCCGAAACACTCCAGAAACTGATGAAGCTCTGATTGACCCCAACATCCTGTCCCTCAACATCCTCTCATCAGGATACGTCCATCCAGCCCAGGATGACCGGTGAGTACCACAAGAAAGGTGGGGGGACCACAACCCCTGCTGACCAACTCCCGCAAAGGTCAACCACAAACCTACTGTAGCCTCCACTGACCCAGCCACTCATGGCATGCCCAGCTCCAGGTCTACCTGCCCTCTTTCTGACCCTTGAGGGAACAGTGCAGTGAGTGGTTGACCATGGGCCCTGGGTCTCTCTGCTCACTTGATCGCATGTCTCCCATTTCTGGTTTACACACTCATGTTATCCCATCACCTAACGGGGGACCAGCATGGGCTGAGTGGGAGTTAAGTCCTGCCCTGAGAGTTCGTGGGCAGACGGTTGGTGGGATGGGATGGGAGACTGACATGCAGGCCATGGTTCTGAGGACCACACTGGTGTGAACAGGTCTGAAGTCTCTGGCAGTTGTCCCAGGAATGGGTGGTGACAAAGAAGCCATCCTGAGCCCGCAGAGTTGGCAGTTGAGCTACTTGGGTAGAGGGTGACTGTGGGTCACCAGTTGTCACATGCTTCTCGTCACTTTCCAACCTCCACATTGTCCCAGCTCCCATCCTTATCTGAACAGGAGAGGGGTAATGGAGCCCTAAGATGCTCTTGGCAGCCCTGTAGGGTTTTCCAGGGTACATGAGCATGACAGAGGTCTCACAAAGGCTGCCAAGGGCCAGGCACTGCAAGAGTCACCCTGTCAGGGAGGATGCCCAACTAGACAAAGGCGCCTGGGACAGTCTTCCAAGGACTTGTGGTGACGTTTAGCAGGGCCTGAGCCCCAGCCTGGCTCTTTCCCAGTAACTCAGCCTGGTGCTGTGCCAAGGAGCAGAAAGCTGACCTGGGAGCTACAGCTAGGGCTATTTGTGGAGAAACACGTTTTAAAGGTGTGGCACCCTTGGAGAGTCGAGGGAGGATCACCCCTGTGGGGGAAGGGTTGTATGGCCCCAGAATCCTGGGCATGGCCTGTGTTCTTCCAGCTCCTGAGTCCAGAGCTCCACTTCTTCAGACAGCTGAGGAGGAGCTGGAAGAGGTCCTCCTCTCCCATAGGCATAGCGGGAGGTAGCCAAGGGCAGGGCAGGGATGGGCAGCAGTCAGGACAGAGGACAGGACAGAGGCCCTAGCACACACATGGATCTGGTCCTCACTCTATATTTCTGGAGGTGTTTTCTCAGGAACACGGCCCTCTGAGGGCTAGGCTGGAGTTCACAGCAAGAACTAGGAGGGAGCCAGACTCTGACACGAACTGGGATCTAGAGCTTCCTCTGGCCATCCATCTCTTCTTGCTCCGCAGCCTGCTGAGGCAGAGAGGCCCACTACTGCTAATATGGGTGCTGCCCCTGAGTGTGGACCACTATGCCTGGGCATGGGAATTGAGGACCACAGAGGCAAGGGTGGGGGCTGGGACAGTCTGTCTGTCCCTGAGTGCTAAAGAGATGCTTTGGGGTCTGGGAGTGACTTAACATTCGACCTCTGACCATCCATTGCAAGCATTCTGGGGGAAAGGGAAAGTGATGGGGTCGGAAGGTCCGTGGATAGCTCGGAGCCCCTGGGCTTCCCATCCTAGTTGTCTCCTTGGACTGAAGACCTTGTTGCTGATGTCTCCCTGTCATCTCCCCATCAGCCCAGATGTTGAGGTGTCCTTGACTCTGGCTAGGCGGGGGTGACTGGGAGGTCAAGACTCATTGTACCTAAGCTGGCAGAACTTTGGTTAAGCAGGCTCACCCATGGCACTGAACTGACTAGCTTCAGTCCAACCCCACATCTAGGCTGGAGGCCCTGGGTGCTGGGAGGACGGACGGTATAACAGGGGAGCACAGATGTGGCCCCTCGCTTGGCTCTTGCCCTTGCTGCTCCTGCTGGTGCAACCCCAGCCCCCCTTTACCCCGAGAAAGTCTCAGGCACGCACCTTAGCCCATGGCCTCCTTCCCAGGGCCCACTGGGGCCAGCTTCTTGTTCCCTGGACATGGCTGACATCCTAGGAGCCTTTGTGGACCAGGCTGCTCAGAGACCAGCCATAGAGGCTGAGGCTTGGGCCTGGCCTAGCTCTGCCCAGGGCCTCAGGCTGCCATGCGCTTTGCCACACCTGGGCCTCTTCCTGCTCCATGGTCCTTGCTTCGCAGCCTCCTTGGCCCCTGAATAGGTCTGCCAGTCACAGGCAGCCCCTGCTGCCGCTTGCTGCTGCTACCCCGCTGTCCCGCTGCCCACCCGCAGCCCTTCACTAACGTGTGGTTGTTTGTGTTTTGCAGGCAGTTTCTTGATTCGGACATACCTAGGTACCATTTCTGTCCCTCGGTTTGATTTCGGCCTCTACCTTCCCTCTTTCCCTGGTCACTTAACACAACCCTGAACTTGTAATTTCCAGCTTTTTTCAACTCATAACTTGCTCCCCTTTCCTCCCTGTTTCTCCCTCCTTTTAATTTCATTCCTTTGGAATATCATTCTGGTTTTATTTTCATGTCCCTCCCCTAGCCCCCATCTTCCTGGCTGAGTCTCTCCCGCCCCCTCTGGCCTTCTCTCCTGATTTCAGCTGCTTTTGTAGTTTTCTGCCTCTGTAGACACTGGCTGGCCTCCCGCTCCTCCCACCCCAGCCTTGCCTTCTATGCCGACCTCTAGCCTGGCCACCAGTCGCTGCAGGCATCTCCCGCATGCAGGCTGGACCACCCGGCTGCTGGGCTGCACCAGCTCACAAGGGCCAGCCACTCCCTGCAAGGGGCCATAGCAGGCAGAGCTGGGAGCACGGGGAAGGGGCAGGCAGGACCCACTGCCAGGAGACTCGGGCTCCCATGTGTTCCACAGCTGCCCAGGAGCCCTTCCCAGGCCATGTCAGGAAGAGGGGCCTCTATCTAGCTCTGCTACCCTTGCCACGGCCTCCGCCTCGCTTTTTGAAGTGGCAGGCAGTAACTCCATGAGAAGACTAGCAGGCTTTTCAACGTGGCCTGTATCCATTTCAGACTTGCTCTCAGTGCTGGGTCCTGGTAGGAGAGATTGCTGTAGCTTCCTTTCACCCGGCTTGAGGAAGTCCCTGCACACACTAACCTATGATGGGGCTCAGTGACCACTGGAGAAGGACAACCTTCAAGTCTTGAGTCCATACTGGGTCCAGGAAGAACTTGGGAACTGCTCTCAATGGGAAAAATTGAGCCAAAGCATCACCTCTGGACAGTTGCAGGGTGGTGGCCAGAGCTTCATGGAGGTCATCTGATTCCTGGGTCAGCTTTCTTAAAGCCCTGAGTGCTTTCACGTTTAAGCTGCACCACCTAGACAGCTCTAGAGAGAGTGGGCACATCCAGGACTTCAGGTCCTTGTCTGGTCACGGTTGTCATGGTCAGTGCAGATAATATTAATTTGCTACCTCTTGCCTGGATACCTGGGAGTGAGGGCTCCAGGAGGAGAACCTATGGGCGGGGCTGTGGCCCTCTCAAGCATATTCTCTGGGTCATGGGGGTGGGACACATCTAAGTTATTGAGCAGATCTTTTTTATGTGCTGAGTGGCTCCTCCCTGGGGAACCTGGGGCTAAGTGAGGCAGAAACCTCATCATGAGACAACTGAAGTGGTGGCCAAACTCAAGCAAGGGACACAGTCGTACCAAGCCTAAGCATTTCTGAGGCTCTCTCCCTACCAAGATGAGCTCACCGGAAGAGGTGGCCTGTGGGCTGGCTCTGGAGGCAAATAATCTATGCTCAACCCCATAGAGAACTGAGCTTGTATCTGCCGGTGGCGTCGGTTTGTTTGAGAGGTCTCCTTGACTGGGTCAGAAAGCCCCAGCTGTAAACATCTGGTGCCCCCTGGCTAAGCAAGGAGACGTTGGCATAGTGCAAAGGAAGGGATCTCGGCTTCTTCTCTTTGGGGTCTCTTCCTCAGCTCACAGGTCACAAACTCCTGCTTATGCACCTGGGTTTGACCTTCCTGTAATTGTCTCTCCCATTCTAAAGATAAATTTGATAGGAACAGGCCTGGGGCTTGCCCTCATGGGGAGGGAGGGAGGGAGGGAGGGAGGGAAGGAGGGAGGGAGAGAAGGAAGGAAGGATGGAGGCAGAGGCAGGCAAGAAAGGAAGGAAGCAAAGAAGGGAATGAATCAGTCCTTAGCCTGTTCCACAGGAGAGGGAGCCACTGTGGTGGCCAGTACGATCACCACTGTCACGAAGGGGAGAAACCTTATCCCATGTGGTCTTGGGACTGCACAGCTGAGCTAGAGGCAGCCTGACGGAGTCATTTGCTATCTAAAGGTGGAAAACTGCCAAACCTTTCTGGGAATCAACTCGTCCCTGAGGATAGGGAGCCGTGGTAGCTGCAGGCTGGGGTAAATTAGCTGCTTCAGGCAAAGCTCTCAGCTCAGACCCAACACAGAGACTCCCATTATTGTCACCGACCGTGACTTTTGTGTGTAACTGCAGAGCTCGTGAAAATTCACAGTTTTTATCCTAACAGCCGAGGAACCACAGCAAGGGTCCACCGCTGGGGATCACATATGGGGCCTTCATGAGAGGCGTGGCATGTTAGCGTGGGTGTTCGTTGCTTACCCACATTTTATAGGACATTCGATCTGACATTCTACCCATCCTGTGGTCAATGGCCTCACATTTTGCCTCCCTGACTTAGGGGTTTACCTGGATGGGCATAAGGGTAACAGACCCTTCTGGAATATCCATCGATAGTAGAAGAGCTGCTGGATCCTCGCTATCTTACTTGCCAAGTTTTGGAATTCATTTTCCTAGTGCTTTGAGGGTTCTCTAGCTTCCTGGAGAGGGCCAGGTGAAGGGTCTCATAGAAAGCTATTCCCCGTCTACATCCCCTGATTCGTTGTGAGCTGATAGCATTCACTCTCTCATGAATCCCTGAGTCCTGTGAGCTGTATCTGGCTTGACATTGGGAATTGTGGATCCAGAGACCCAAAGCCTATTGGATGCTCATTTACCCTGCCCCCACTGAAGTTGCTGACTGAGCAGGTTCTGTCCTTGCCTTGAGGTCCAGGGGGTGGGTAGCAAAGAGCTTTGTGCATCAGGATCCAGCTCCTAAACCTCCTTGTTGAGGGGTGGGCCCAGTGGAGAGATAGCACCAGGGTGGAGGAGTTCAACCATACTGGGAGTAGAAAGGGGTCCTAGGAACACAAGAGGAGAGCCAGGGGCAAGGGCTTGGTTGCTTTCATGGTCAAATTAAGCAACTGATCAGAATTTCCCTAAAGGTAGGTCTGGCCAGATCCCTCCTTCTCCAAGGGTAGTGACAATCAGGACTGGGCCTGCAGATGTGGACCACGTCGTGGAATAAAGGCTGTCTTCCAGGGGCATGAGGCATTACCAGCTCTGGCTGCCTCTGCTGGGCTGTGGATCCAGCACCTTCCAGATGGATCTTGAGTAGACTCCCACTCCGTTTTTCTGGGTTCCCGTACATTCCCATTGTCAGTGAATCAGGATGCAGCTGTCTGCAACTACATAACCCCTTGTAGCCCGTTTGCCGTCCCAGCTTCTCAGCCCACATCCTTGGCAGGCTTCATGCTCAGCAGCACTTCCTTCTCTGGGATGTCCTCCTCTCCCACTTATCCTGGATCTTCCCTTTAGGGAATATGTCTCCAGGTTAGACTTCAGGCTTTAGCTTCATGGATCCCCAAAGGATGGAGCCCTCAAAGTAGCCATGGTGACCTTGAAGAGTGAAGAAAGTAGGTCATGATGATAAGGATGCAGTCAGAGAGGTGTCGAGCCACCATTAACCCACCAGGAGGGTTTGGAGTGCAGCTTGCTAAGATGCCTGGTCCAGCCTCCACAGAGTGTTTTGGTGGCAGCAGCTCAGTGTTTGTGCTAGGGAAGGGTCCAGCTGCATGAGGCCACCGTCTGGCCTGGGCCATCAGAGCTGGAACTATGATTAGTCAGGGTTCTCTAGAGCCACAGAACTTATGGGTAATCTCTATATAGTAAAGGAATTTATTGATGACTTACAGTCTGCAGTCCAACTCCCAACAGTGGTCAGCAGCAGCTGTGAATGGAAGCCCAAGGATCTAGCAGTTGCTCAGTCCCACAAGGCAAGCAGGCGAAGGAGAGAAAGAGTGTCAATCTTCCTTCTTCCAATGTCCTTACGCCGGGCAGTGATGGCGCACACCTTTAATCCTAGCATTTGGGAGGCAGAGGCAAGCAGATTTCTGAGTTCGAGGCCAGCCTGGTCTACAGAGTGAGTTCCAGGACAGCCAAGGCTATAGAGAGAAACTCTGTCTCGAAAAAAAAAAAAGAAAGAAAGAAAGAAAGAAAAGAAAGAAAGGAAGAAAGGAAAAAAGGGAACATTCTTCCAATGTCCTTATGTAGGTCTCCAGCAGAAGGTGTACCCCAGATTAAAGGTCTGTGCCACCACGCCTTTAATTCCAGATGACCTGTACTCAGAGGTCTCCTTGTCTTAATCTTCTGGAATTCATAGCCACTATGCCTCAAGAGCTCCATGCCAAGATCCAGGTCAGAAACTTGTATCACCCAGCCTCCAGATTAGAATCACTGGTGAGCCTCAAATTCTGGATTCCAGATATAGTCAAGTTGACAACCAGGAATAACCACTACAAGTGGGATCTGTGCTTGGCTGTGTATTGTGTCATAACCAGACCTTTAACACCGAATCTCCAAGGTCAGCCTCAAGGTCATTGTCCTCTCAGTTTGCCAACAGTCAAGCCCCAAGAGGGAAAGAACTGCCCTACTGTAATCTGGGGACTAATGACACACTGGGAGTCAGTGTGTGAGATAGCTTCCTTGGAGGACCTTAGTCTCCCCCTCTAGAAACAAACTTACCAGGGCACATCTGGGTTTCTGGCCACAGTCTTAGGCCTTGAGTTTTATATTTAGATCCTCAGAAAATCCACTTACAATGAGACCTACTTTGTTTGCACTCTGTGGCTGGGATACCTTTAAGATTTAAGGGTCAGAGACATTGGGGCACTTTGGTAATCAGCAGCAGCAGGCAGAGAGAGCTTTGCCAAAGAGTGAAAACATTTATTTACAAATGTGCATGGGAACTCACGTGTCATAGTAACCCACGTGTGTATTCAGAGTGTGAGGCAAGAGGAAGTTTTTTTTTTTTAAATCACACCAGGTGTTTTGAAATAGTAATCTTTAGCCACAGTGATCAATACCAAGGGACGTCAGTAATAGGTCAAATACGTACGCTGGGCAGCTATACTCGTAGCAGTACATGTGCAAGCTCATGGTCTTTTGACTGTCTTGTGACTGTTACAAATTGTGTAACGAGAAGCAATTGTGGTGAGAAGCCTCTCTTCATGGCTTTACCCCTTGTCTGTCATAGGGGACAAGTGGGGACAATGTACTCTTCCTTTCAGAATATCACAGACAGTAGGACCTGGCGCTCTGTGGAGCTTGGTGTTCTCAACACCCTCTGGAGGCCGGGCAAGAAGTGTAACTACCTTTGGAAGTATCAGCAGCTAGACCTAGAGCTGGGCTCCCATTGCTGATCCAGTTCTTCTGGTCAGACTGGGAAAACCATATGTTCCTAATTTACAAACATGTGGTGGCATGGGATCACTTGCCTAGGTCCCTGCAGCCTGGCTGTGATGATAGTGGAGGCAGATGGAGGAAGTGCTCCACAGCACCCACTGTCCTCCCTGTGGGCAACACTTACACAGTGAATCTGCAGTGCTCCTCACATGCGTCGTCCTGAGCCTGAGCACTGTACTTGCTGTACCACAGGTCTGAATTTGGCTGTCCTGTCTGTAGGCCTGCAAGGGCAGTTGTGTCCCCTGGGGAAAGACGAGAACCACCCAGTAGGTCCCCTGATGTCCCTCCAGGTCAAGTGAGCCAGTTGGAAGCAGCATGTTGCTTGGAGGCCCAGGCTGTTACATCCTTGGGCTTTGGTTATAGAAGGAGCCTTGTTAACCACTCTTCTGAGGATCCTATGTTACCTGCCCCACCCTCTGCATGGTACAGACTAGCCATTTGACATCCCTTCCATTAGAGGGGGGTCCAAGGGATGCCATGTCTGTGGGGACACTAAGGGAGTGAGCACAGTAGACAGGGGTTCAGGTGGCACCAGAGGGGCAGTAGCGATGGAGGGGCAGTTTGTGATGGAGGGACTTTCCCTGCGCTAGGCCTGCTTCCTAAACTGTATTTGGGGATGATGGGCAGCGGAACCAAAGCCAAAGTCAACTGAAATTCTCTGCTCACATGGAGATACCACTCAAGAGTTTCTAGTGCAGCAGTCTGGGGTGGAGCTCAAGAACCCACATATTAACACGTTCCCGAGTGGTGTAGGGTTTTAGCTCTCTGGACTGCCTCGTGACCAGCCGCTATGGTCCACTACAGGTTGGGAGGCTTGCGTCTGGAGAAAGCTTCTTGTTGAACAAAGGCCTCCTGCCACAAGAAGCAGGAAGTGCAAGGGTATGCACTGTCTCCTCTTCTTCTGGAGACATTAGTTCAGTCATGGAGAACCCCTGTCAACCTTACTTAATTCTACCGGGAGCCACATCTCTAGATTCTCTGTTTCCATCCTGCGGATGTCTCACAATGGGGCTTAAAGTTTGACCCAGGGATGCTGGGGCCCCCATCTCCAAATTGGCTAAATGTCAGCCTGTGAGGAGTGGGAGGCTGTGTGGAAGAGGTACTCGATGCCCAGTGACCCAAAGTGGATCCTGTACTCCACATGGTGTTAGCTTCCACTGTGGCCTCTAAGGGCTTTTGCATTGTCCATGACCTAGGCTCTCCTACGTAGTCCACCTTAGCTTCCCTAGATTCTGCTCTTCTGCCTCATGGTTGATGGTAATTCATCATGGGTCCCACATAACAGCCTGCACATTTGGTGGGTTCCACAAAGGCAGCAGCTCCTCTGCTTCCCCTGCAGTACCACCCAGCTCGGGCAGGGTTAAAGAACACAAGGACGCTCCAGACCCTCCACTCGTTGATTCATTGGGGGCATCACAGTCTGCGTCCCATGACCATTTGAGTCATGGCTGGTGGAGAGGAATGCTAGCCACAAGGCCCATGTGTGCAGCACACCCCTACCCCCCAAGGACAGCAGTTGACCTCTAAGGCCAGTGACCAACCGTCATTTGGAAGTGACTTGCAAGGAGCTTTGTTGTATTGATCCTAGAGCCTGTTTTGGTTGGCCACCTGGCTACTGGAAGATGGCGCAATTTTTGAAAGAGTTCAGTCCTGCCACAGAGAGTGGTCCAAATGGAGTCATACCTATCTTGAGTTGGTACCCCTTGCTCAAGCCTTCAAAGATATTCCAGCATGCAGAGTCCTCCATGCACTCAAAGGCCAATTTTTGTCTTCTCTCATTTGGGCCTGGACTAAGGCCACTTTAAGCTGGCAGAAACCACTAAATTTCCAGTAGTACCCCAGGTGAGCTCTGAGACCACATTGGTTTGGCCAGACTCATTTCTCTGGGTGTTCCACTCAGGGCAGAAAGGCAAGGATAGGTCTGGGGCTCAGTCCCTGAGGGGGAAGACTAAGCTGGGAAGGCCATACTCTTTCCAAGGGCACAGAGGGGGTTCTGTCTACACAAACACACACGCACGCACCATTCAGGAACTTCAGGCCACTTCAGAGATTTTGAAGGCAAAGAATGATAGATATAGATGCAAAGTCCAAGCAAGATGTGACAGGGCTGGTCCTAACCTGACATCATTGCAATGGTGACACTGGCTCCAAGATGTCCCATGCCAGCCCCATATGCTCTTCAGTCACATGTTAGCTCCTTGGTTCTGAAGGACACCTCATTGATGTGGGAACAGTTACTGCCCTGTACCACAAGGGAACAGTGCAGAGATATTTGGACCCTTGTGGTCATGGCCGGAGGCAGCTTCATGAGGATATGGGGTATCTGTGGGGTCGGGCTGGGGCTCCAGGGGGCCCCTCAGCAGCTGTGCTGGCCATGGAAGGACTGTTCTGACGTCTCGCTCTCTTCTGTGTGTGTGCGTGTGTCCTGGCTGCGCCCTTAGCGTTTCCTTCGGAAATGACACTAGGTACAGGCACCATTATCTCCTGCCCTCGCTTGCTCCACCCCCTCTATCTGTTCCTTCCCCTTCTCCTCCAATGCTGCCTGCTCTTTACCCTGTTCTGGTTGCCCGCTGTCTCCACTTGCCTTAGACCTCTCCTTAGTGATATGTGTCTGACAGTGGCCTTGTCCAGCCTGCTTTGTACCGTGTCCCTGACCCATTGACCCCACTCCCTATTCCCTGGACAGTGTCATACAGGAAGAAAGGCAGTACCGGCCAATCTCACACATGGCCAGGCACCTCGGGGAGCCTGATGGTGCCCTTGAAAGGCCTGGCCATGAGGTAATGGGAGAGTTGCTGCCACCTGGCCTGTGAACTGTGTGTCTGTGAGGATGCTTGGAGGGAGTGGGACTGTGGAGTGGCTATGCTGTGAACTGGGGCAAATTCCCTCCCAGGGAACCCTGGATATTTAAAGTAAATGAAACATACTGTCACACAGCAGCCATCTTCCAGCGTAGGGGCCTACAGGGATTGTGGTACAGGGGTCCCCATGGTAGATGCAAGGTCCAAGCAAGGTATGACAGGGCTGGTCCTACCCTGACATCATTGCATTCATCAGTTCATTACCCTGAACTCCCCTGGGCAAATCTGGGCCCTGCTGACACCCCAGCTGGAGATAGGGACAGAGGGAAGATCCTGAGGTTGCTATTCCCATGGAACCCCTCTCAGGAGCCCATGAGATGCTGCCACTCACAGGCCGCTGTTTCCACTCCAAGCATCCTCCTCCAGGGCCTTTCCCTGGCAGCGCTGAATCTTAATGGAAAAGGTGGGCTGAGGAGGGTTTGGCCAACTCAGGGAGATCTCTTTCGATGCCTCCTTGCTCAGACTTCGAGGCTAGGACAGCTCCTCTCCCTTCCTCTGCCTTCTTCCCAGTCCACACTGGAGCAGAGGAAGCCGGGGCTGTCAGGCAATGAATGGCCCCATGGCGGCCCCTGCTTGGTTCCCGCTCTGAGTAAGGAGGGGTCCAGCCTTCTTGGTGCCACCCAAGCTTCCCAACCCATGATTCCAGTAATCTCCCTGCAGTTCTCTCTGTGTGTCTGTCTGCATGTTCCCATTCCCACCGAGAGCATCCCCACACGTTGTCTTTTACTTCATCTGCTTTCTTCCAGGACCTTCTACCAGTTTGAAGCAGCCTGGGACAGTTCCATGCATAACTCTCTCTTGCTGAATCGTGTCACCCCTTACCGGGAGAAAATCTACATGACGCTCTCTGCCTACATTGAGGCAAGAAATCCGCATCCACAACACCTCCTATAGCTTGAGGGGCTTGCCAAGAGACATGGAGGTCCATGGACCCCACTCTCTTCTCAGGGAATGCTTCAAGTCCTTGTGTAGACCCATATGCTTTTAATGGCAGTGCTCAAACCTAGTACATACCTATATCTTTAGTGCTTAGATGTCAGGTTTGAAACTGCAGGATGGCTGCATCATCACCAGACATTGCATCAATATCCCAGAAAATACAAAAGTAGAAGCCCTTCACTGCCCCTCCTACCCTCAGACCTTCAGTCACCAAGTCTATGGCCAGATGTGGGCTGTGGCCCTCTTCTGAGGCATAGGGAAAGACTGGACCGTGCTTCTGTCTGGACAACAGTAGCAAAGGAAGAGTCTGGAGAAGGTGGGAGCCAGGCCATCTAAAGGGCACCACTTCTCCAGAGAGCCAAATCACTCTAGATAACAATTGTGGGCTACCTCAGGGGTAGTGATGCAGCCTGGGAAATGCTGGCAGGGCCCTGACTCTATAGTCAGAGCATATCTGCTGTGAGATGCCTACTGTGCGCAGATGGGAGTTAGCAAGCATCTGCAAAAAGGAATTCATATCCTCACATTCAAGTGAGAGAAAATCCAAGCTCTGCCTTGATCTGCAGGAAGATTTCAGGCTGTGCCCTTGGTTACATAGCCAGGGAGCAGAGTAGGTCTAGTGCCCCGCACATCCTTGCTAATCTCTGTTTTCAGCAATGGGGTAGAGGGAGCAGGATCCTGGCTCCCTCCCCTAGGAATCTACTCAGGGTCAGGAGCAGGAATTAGCAGCCTTCAGTGGTTCTTATATCCTAATGAAGATGGGGTGGGTGTACATTGAGCCCGGTTGAGCTGGGGCCCAGGCGCTCTGGACCACTCTATGCCCACGTCCTCTGTCATGTAATGTAGATGGAGAACTGCACCCAGCCAGCTGTCATCACCAAGGACTTCTGCATGGTTTTCTACTCTCGGGACGCCAAGCTACCCGCCTCACGCTCTATTCGCAACCTGTTTGGCAGTGGCAGCCTGCGGGCCACAGAAGGGTGAGCTCACTAGAGTGGGCAGAGGAGGGGGTCTGTGTATCAAAGAAGAGAACTCACCAAGGGGGTAGGAGAGGACTGCCTCCTCTCATCCTGGGCATGTGGAGAACTGTGTTGGACTCAAATGCAGCCTTGGATGTCTCTCCCCCACCCCCCATCCCAGCGACTCCTGTGTGAAGAAGCCCTTAGCTCCATAGCACAGACCTGATAGGGTAAGGACCGACCTCTTACCATCCAGGTCTCTGCCTTCAGTTGCCCTGTTGGTCAGTGCAGCTCAAATAGGGGGCATTCATCATGTCAAGCAGGCATGAGGGAACCCTCTCTTCTCCATAGGAAGTGGAAAGGCCTGTGGACACCAACCCCCCCTTGGGTGCCCTGCACCCCCATCCCAGGAACCCCTGTCCTCAGGACTGCTTATAGCACACAGGAGAAGTGGGATGGGTGTATGGGGGTAGGGTGGGTAGAGGAGGACTGTGGGCAGAGCTTCAAGTGGGATGTGAGTTAAGTGGCTTTGTCAGACACTGCATCCATCCTCCTCCATTCTTGCCACTTCCTGTAGCTTCAGCGGTAGGGACTGGGCCAGAGCCACGGGAGAAGTGAGGCCCTCTGCAGCTCAGAGCAGGCCACTAATCTACTCCCATGGAGCCAGTGTCGAGGTCACACTGGGCACAGCAGAAGGTGCTTGGGGATCAGGACCCACTGGCCAACAAGGTCCATCTCTAGGAGAGGGCTGTGGTGTGACCTTGATGGGACTGGCGTCACAGGACTAGGAGGAGGGCTTCTCTGTGAGATGTGAGGCCTGCTGGGAACTGGTGATGCCTGATGCTGAGGGACTGGCAAATGTGTCCATGCCTCTTGGTGCCCCATGGATCATTCAGTTCACAGCAGAGCTGAGGTCTGGCATAAGGACCGCAGCTCAGGGTGAAACGTGCCACAGTTGGAAACAGGAACACTCTGCCTCAGACTGAGTCAGTGGTGGTGAGCTGACCCTAGTCTGTCTGTCTGTCCTCATAGCTGTGCCTAGTAACTGTGTCTCCTTCCTCTGATCCCTCAGCAACCGTGTGACTGGTGTGTATGAGCTCAGCCTTTGCCACGTGGCCGACGCAGGCAGCCCAGGTAGGAGACTTTCCTGATTACTCTATGCTGGGGCACGAGTCGGGGGCTGTGGGATGCCTGGCTTGCTCAGCCTCTGCTCCCCTTGCCTTGACTTCTGCTAAGTTGGGAGCCTCACCTGCAGATGCAAGTACTTTCCCTCCAGTCCCCCGTGTCCTCGATGGGAGGGCAGAGAGGAGGAGTCAAGTCTGCTGACTGCTGTGACCACCTATGTCATAGTCCCATGGGAGAGGGACCACCAGTTTCTTATGTGTAAGGTCCATGTGGTCCTGTGGCTTTGGGGTGGACCAAGGCCCAGGGGAGCCAGTCTTGAACCCAGAAAGGAATAAATGTCGGCAGCTGTGCCGGCAGCATTGGTATCTGTCAGAACTCTAGAGTGTCAATCTCCACGCAGGGATGCAGCGTCGGCGCCGGCGGGTGCTGGACACATCAGTAGCCTATGTCCGGGGTGAGGAGAACCTGGCTGGCTGGAGGCCCCGAAGTGACAGCCTGATCCTAGATCACCAGTGGGAACTGGAGAAACTGAGCCTCTTACAGGAGGTGAGTGTGGGAGCCGCTGGGGACCAAAAGGCCCCGGACTTCATTCTGGATCACAGCTGGATAGTTTCACTTGCCTAAGTGGATCCAGCCAGGGAAACCGCCCTCCGGAGGTGACACTGCTTGTCTAGCCACAGGGTGTATGTGGGGAGCAGGATGCAGAGGGATAGACCCCTGCGGCTCACAAAAGGATCCACGAGAATAATAGGTGTGCTGGTTATGGAGGAGAACACACACAGGCAGGACGTCTGAGTCCTGCCAGCAGTGTGTCCCTCAGGTCACCAGGTATAACCAGGCCTGGCAGACGTTCTCATGCTTTACCAGAGGACCTTGCTGCTGTGCATGGCAGCCAGCACCTGCCCTGGTTGGTACCCTCACTCACCTTGGTTGTCCTGGCAGGTGGAAAAGACCAGGCACTACCTGCTCCTACGGGAGAAGCTGGAGACCACCCAGCGCCCTGGCCCTGAGGTGCTGTCCCCAGCCTCCAGTGAGGACTCTGAGTCCCGTAGCTCTTCAGGTGCCTCTTCCCCATTGTCAGCCGAGGGTCAGCCGTCACCTCTGGAGGCTCCCAACGAGAGGCAGAGGGAGCTGGCTGTCAAGGTAGGTTGGGCGTGATGTGACCACGGCTTTGTCTTCACAGACCCTGGTCATTTCAAGGGTGACCCAAAGGCCCAGCCTGGTCTGTGGCCAGCTCCAGCCAGACTTGCTAGAATCTGGAGTGGGGAGGAGGAGGGACCAGTTCGCGCCTTACCTGCCACCTCACCCCACTTTACTCTCCTTCCGAAGCCTCGGCTTGAGGCCTTTCATAGGCTCCTCCCTAGGTGTGATTTGTCATCTTTTGATTCCCTGAGCTGCTGAGGAGCTAGCTCACTGCTGAGGAGCTAGCTCACTGCCGAGGAGCTAGCTCACTGCCCCTATTCAGAGCCAGTCCCTATTGTTGCTCTACAGGCCATTAGGGAGGCCCCACATCTTCAGGTGATGCTAATTCATAGCCTTCCTAGGAGCACAGGGTAGGAGTTCCCTAGTTTGGGAAGAGGTTCTACCCCCTTACCCTGACGTTCTTCATCAACTCCCGTCTGAGCCCGTCTAAGGCAGGGTGGATGGAGGCCCCGTGCTGCCACGGGTGCGGAGATGACCATGTGTTCTCTGTCTGCAGTGCTTACGACTCCTCATGCACACATTCAACAGGGAGTACACCCACAGCCACGTCTGTATCAGCGCCAGCGAGAGCAAGGTAGGGGAGGACCCCCCCCCCCGTTTCCAATAGTCAAGGGCAAGGCCCAGTGAGATACCTCATAAACAAGTAGCTGGTTTCATAAGGGCTGGAATCTGAGGAGGCTGGGGTATGAGTGAGGGCTTGACCCAGCCTAGCCCAGACCACGCGGTGTTGTTACCCAGGCCCTAAGTGTCTCCTGTTCTCTTCCCATCCCCTTAATGTTATCTGTTTTCCTGGAACCCTCACCCTGCAGGCTCCTACCTGCTCCAGAGGCTCATACCCCACCCTGTATAGCATCTGAAGGGGGAGCCCACCCGGGTCAGGGCAGTCCGATCCTGGTAGGAATAGTGAATAGTCACGGCTGTGTAGGAGTGTGTGGGGAGAAACCCCATCGTCCCAAAGGCCCAGAGACCCACCTGAGAAAGACTTTCTGTCTCCTGTAGCTCTCTGAGATGTCTGTCACCCTGATGCGGGACCCATCCATGTCCCCTCTGGGTGCGGCTACGCTCACTCCCTCCTCCACTTGCCCCTCTCTGATCGAAGGACGATACGGTGCCACAGACGTGAGGTGAGTGAGCTCTGCCCTACTGGGGGAGTTTCTAGCACCTTAAAGCCAATTGGTGATAGTTTCTGGGACTCAGGAATGGAGCGGGCAGGTTCAGGGGACTGTGGGCGCAGCATGGGACTTAAGGAAAGGTAGGGCATGGCAGAAGAACATGTTGGCCTTCTTGGAGCCCCGCTGTTCAGCTAGCGCCCATGCCCTCTTTCTCAGCCCGCACAAATAAAAGATGTATTAGTGAATAACCCCAGAAAGACGAAAACAGAAACACTCTCTTTCTAGGGACAGGGTTCCTAAAATACTCAGTGAGCCACCACTGGTACTTTAGAGAGGAAGGGAGGGTGTGTGGGCTTTAACACAGTGCAGAGGCTGGAGATGGTCCAAGAGGGAGTGGCATCTCCCCAGCAATGCAGAGCCAGCCCTGTCTGTGCCCCAAGCCACTGGCTTTGGAGTTCTCATTCACTCCAGCAGCCCTGGATAGAGGTGGACTCTGTGAGACCCAGGAACTCCTCCTGTGGACAGAGACAGAAAGTCCCTGAGCTCTCCCCTAGCAGCTGTGAGGAGGACATTACCAGGGAACACCAGTCCCTTGAGGAACCCTGGCAGAAGGCAGTCACCTTCTATTTCCAGGACCCCCCAGCCCTGCTCCCGGCCCGCCAGCCCAGAGCCTGAGCTCCTGCCAGAACTTGATTCTAAGAAGACTCCCTCCCCTGTTCGGGCAACAGAGACAGAGAAGGAGCCCCAGCGACTGCTGGTCCCCGACATCCAAGAGATCCGAGTCAGGTATGCAAGGTCTTTACTGGAATTAGAAGCATTCTAGAAATAGGCAACCAGCCCTGTGTGCAGGGCCCAGCTTGGTGTCAGGGGACCCCTCATCTCTGTATAAGGTAGGCAGGGGCCTGTGGCCCTCGTGGTGACAATTGGAGAGTGGAGGGCAGGTGAGTGGGGCCGAGATGGGGAGGTGAGTGGGGCAGAGGTGGGGAGGTGAGTGGGGGAGAGGTGGGGAGGTGAGNTGGGGAGGTGAGTGGGGCAGAGGTGGGGAGGTGAAGGGGGAGAGATGAGTAGGTGAGTGGGGGAGAGGTGGGGAGGTGAGTGGGGCAGAGATGGGGAGGTGAGTGGGGCAGAGGTGGGGAGGTGAGTGGGGCAGAGGTGGGGACCTAGTGGACGCTGGCCTCTGGGACTTTAGGTTTTTTTCCTCCTGAATTTCCCCACTGAAAATTGGGGACTTGTCCCAGATGTGAGATGGTGGCTCTGTTCTTGGATATCCCAAAGCAAGATCTGTCAGCCACCCCCTCCCCATACCTGGTCTTCCTTCCTGAGGACCCTAGTGCAGGGTAGTAGAGTGTGAGCCCCTGTGTTGGCTCTGCCACCCCAACTTCCTGAGCCAACAGATGTGTCTCTGCCTCACAGCCCAATCGTTTCCAAGAAGGGATACCTGCATTTCCTGGAGCCGCACACGGCTGGCTGGGCCAAGCGCTTCGTGGTGGTGAGGCGTCCCTATGCCTACATGTACAACAGTGACAAGGACACGGTGGAGAGATTTGTGCTCAACCTCTCCACTGCGCAGGTGGAGTACAGTGAGGACCAGCAGGCCATGCTCAAGGTGCGGACAGGGCCCAGCTCGGATGCACTAAACAGGGGAGGTGCTTCCTGTTCCCTGTTAGGGTATAGCCCCTGACCTGTCCCTATCTTAGGCTCAGCAAGGCTCTTGGTGATGGCAAATATTGCTATTTGTCCACGTCACTGACAACAGCTAGGTCCCATCCTGAGGTCGGCAGAACCTCACAGCCCCTACAAGCTGTCTTGCCCAAGGCACTGACTGACTCATGGTCCTCTGCAAGCAGGAGCCAGCTCCCCGTAGCTCATTGAAGGGAAGGTTCTCCAGGCCATGTGGAAGAAGGCTGCAGTACCCATTGGGTTTTATTCCCTATGTAGAGAGAGCGAGCTACATGCACCTAGTTGCTATGCACACCCAGCACAGAGGGCACAGGTGAAAAGGGCACTTCAGGCTGGAGAGATGGCTCAGCGGTTAAGAGCACTGACTACTCTTCCAGAGGTCCTGAGTTCAATTCCCAGCAACCACATGGTGGCTCACAACCATTTGTAACAGCTGCAGTGTACTCATATAAATAATAATTAAAGAAAACAAACAAACAAAAAAGAGTAAAGGGCACTTCATCCAGGGTCCCAGGCAGTGATGTGACCCACAGAAGTCAGATTCATTCCCAGGGTTTCTGAAGGTGTTCTTTCTTGGTGGTGGCAATGGCCGTGTTGCCACAGCGCCTTCTCACCAGCAGTTTCCCTCTACAGACACCCAACACGTTCGCTGTGTGCACGGAGCACCGAGGCATCCTGCTGCAGGCCAACAGTGACAAGGACATGCACGACTGGCTGTATGCCTTCAACCCGCTCCTGGCTGGGACCATCCGGTACGGGCTGGGCAGGGAGATGGGCAAAAAAGGAAATGCCATATGGAGACCTAGCAGATGTCACTCCTCCAGGGGGCTGGAGCTCACAGGGCTCCGTGTTCTTGGGACTGGGGCATTCTTGAGCATGCTGGGACCTGACTGTGAGTCATTGCTGCTCATGCAATAAGTCGGCTGAATGGGCCCCGGCTCCTGTGAATGGATTCCTCCCCTTCCATGTCACAGGCTTGATGAAGAGCCGTGGGGGAGCTAAGGTGCCCCCCGAAAGCACTGACCTATTCGATATCAAGTCTCTATGAGCCTAAGGAGATTAAGGAAGACCTGGGGCTCTGATGTGTAGCCTGGAGGTCTGCTGAGTGGCCTCTGGCTGCTGGAGGACTTGGGGGGTCAACTCCTGGCTCTGACTACAGGTTCTCCCCTCCGCCCCTCCACCCTTGCAGGTCCAAGCTCTCTCGAAGGAGATCTGCGCAGATGCGGGTCTGAGCTGAAAACCTTCCGGACTTCTACTCACTGGAAGGCCCAGACCACTCCCCTGTCCTTACCATCTGTTCTGTCATCTGCCACTCAGCCCTTCCCCCCACCACCACCACCACCAGGGGACATCTGTGTTGGGCCCAGCAACCCTACCTCTGGAGGGAGGCCTATACCACATGACGAATTGTGCTCCCCCAGAGGTTGTGCGTGTTGTGGTTTCTTCCAAAATTGCTCTGGTGGGAAGTTCAGAATGCCAGGAAGGTCAGAGGGCCTGAGACCCAGGGTATTGCCGCTGTTCTAATATTTTTTTAAGCATAGACAGACTTATAATTAATATACATTAGTTAGTGGCGTTGAAACAGTCCTCTGAGACATTAACTATAAGACTGTGTTCTGTTTATAAGTATTTATTTCTAATGCCTCCAGGTAGGGCTATAAGGTTCATGTGGAGCTACCTTCCCCCCTCCCATCCCCCCTTCAGTCTGGCTCCTACCTGTATCTCCAGCCTGCAAAGGGCAAAGGGAGGGAGGGAGGGATGTGAACAAACCATGGCTCCTCACAGCCTGGCACAGGGAAACTCCGTCCTGGCCAGTTTTGTCTGAGATGCACCTTGCATGGTACGTGTGTGAGAGGTTGTGCAAGTCCTGAGACTTAGGCAGTTCAGAAATCAGAAGCCGTCATGTGCTACTTCTGAGGGAAGAGCTCCCAAACTGGAGCAATGAAGGTGGGGTGGGCAGCTTCATCTCAGAGTGAGGAGGATCAGGTGAGGGGTATGGTCCAACCTCACTAGGCAGACTGGCTCCAGCTGAGCTGTGTCCAGGCTGTTGGGTAGGTGGCTGTGTTTACACACGGCTGTGGGTGACAGAGGCCGTGGGTGTTCAGAGTGGGGCCTCTGACTGTAGCCTTGGGTGTCGATGAACAGAGGAATGGATATGTAGCTCTGGGAAGTTCTGTGATCAGTGATCCCTTACAGTCTGCCCAGGGGTGGCGCTCCTGTAAATCTCAGCAAGAGAACTCAACGAGTGATGTATGTCCGTCAAGCACAGGAGGGTGACCTCTTGGTGTTCTTGGTAAAGGGACTCTTCTGCACCTTCTGTACCTGGGGACTTTTCATACCACAGGTCCATTTGGAAAGCCAGAAACCAAACCTCAAGTCCCCAGGGCCCATCAGGAGCAGTTACACTCAGCATCCAGCTATTCCAGGAATCTCCCTCCACCTTGGTCAGCCCCTCCCTGTCTAGATCAGTGGATGGGTCTAAGCTCCCCATCAGCTCAGGCTGTCTCCACACGGCACTGACATGACCTGGATACTCTTGCGACCAATGTTCACAGCATCCCTACTGTCTGCAAGGTCATAGAAGGCTCTGGCTTCAAGGTCCCTTGGCATCGTTATCAAAGGTCCTGTCCTTTGTCCAGGCATCAAGATTCAGGGTAGTGGCAGGGCTCAGGCTGGAAGTAGTGTGTGCACCTGCCAGCCAGTGTGAGTCCAGTGGAAACTGAGAATTCACCCATCACTGGGGTCAGGTGCCATGTAGATGGCCACCCTCATGCCTGGCCACCTCATCCCCAGGACTTGAGGTAATAGTCATTAGCATCAAGTGTCAGGAAACCCTCTCCGTAAAATATATAATAAGACTCATTTCCAAGAATCCAAATCAAGGTGCCCATCCCAGAGCAAGACTAAACCCTAACTAGAAACCAGGTGACCTAAGCTGTCTGTGGTGCACAGTGGAGGCAGGAGGTTGAGATACAAAGTGGAGAGAAGACAACTGTGTTAAGAAGCACTCAGGTGCTCATGACCAGGAGGGAAGGAGGGAGTGGCTTCAATTTCTTGGTTCCCAGCAGGCAGAGAGGCAGTCAGGCCTGCCATGCTCACTCAGGTCAACCAGCCTGAAGCTGAGGCCTTGCGAGAGTCCGGCTCCACCCAGCAGGTGGGTGTCTGAGGCCAGCCAACCTACAGAGCACCTGTGCCTGGGTCGGGTTGTAGAAAGGTTGGGAGCTCTAGTGCCCACCCCATCCCCATTCAGGGGCCATTCCATACTGGCCCAGTGCTGTCCTGGCATTGTCTATGAACCAAGATGGGCTCTCGGCTTTTGTGGGAGGTCCTGAGTCAGAACCTAGTAACCAGAACTGATGGACCAAGAAATCTGTCCACAGCTCAGGAAACCTGATTTCTTCATGCCCCCCCCTGCCCAAAATTACCTGTATTATGTCAGCTGAAGGTCATTTGTCCAAAGGCTGTGACGTGGAGGGATGACATGAGGACTAGGGATAACCTAGCTGAGGCCTCTGTTTCCTGCTTGGTGCAGAAGGTGAGATGGATCTAGAAAACCACCTCCACAGACATTTGGATTTTGATACTTAATGTTGCTCAGGCTGTGACCTCAACTTAGTTTGGGATAATAATCATCTCTCCTGGAGAGGGGGTGCTGTTTCTGCATGGGGGGAGAGTGCTGTGTTGGGTTCCTGTGTGACCCTGCTTATGCCTAAATAACACTTCTAACGCCTCTTGTTCCAAGCAATCATGCCAACACCTTATTCAACACACACACACACACACACACACACACACACACACACACACACATACACCTGTACTAAATGATTCTCCTCTCTCCTGGTACCTGGAGACCCCCATGGGATTACTGAATGTGGCTGATGTTATAGATGTGAACAAGACTAAGACATTGGTTCTCTGCTCCACCCAGCATGGGGACTTCAAAAGACACATTCCTTTACCCCTGGGACCAGAGCCATGCCGTCCCTCAGGATGGACAGATATGGCTGACCTGAGTCTCTCCTTGAGCCTGGACCCCTGTGGTGTTTGTCTATGCCGAGGGGCCCCTGCAACTCAGAGGCTGTTTCCCTGACCTGTACATATGTGGTTGCTGTGGGCTCCCCCTGGCCCCGTGTCATAACCACCTGACGTAATGACTAGTACCCTGCTGTTTACACCTGAGTGTTAGCTGTAGGCTCCTGTACTGTTTGTGTGCACCTAGGGCTCTGTCCAATTAAGAAATAAATGTGGCTCTCATGCAACACACATGCATTATGTCTCCGTCTGTTGGCTGCAGCTGAAAAATGCTCACAGGGGCCTGTATCCTACCAGAGATGGGACTGGCTCCCTGGCGGGGAGGGAGGTGACTTCTTAGCGGTCCGCAAGGCAGACAGTGAGAGAGCTTTGAGAGGTGCCAGATGGTGCAAGCTCTGATGCCACCTGCTTCCCTCAGATCAAACCTATTCCAGGTATCCCTACCTGTATGTACCTAGCTCTAAGCAAGCTGCTACTCCAGCAGCTCCTTCCCCCAGCAGCCTTTTGGGGTGTGGTCCCCCAGAATCTGTGGCCCACAGGGTGTGTGCAGGCCTCTCATGGGGCCTCGGTGGCTCATGGGTCTATACTGAGTCTCGGGTTTCAAGAAAATGGATACACGACCCAAGGTATATCAACAAGTCAAGAGCCCAGTGGTCCACGAGCTCACACTCGTAGGTGATTGGCTAATACAGAGGCGTACAGTTTCTGGGCAGAAATAAAACTTGAGCATATGTATGCTTTGGTTTCAAGAAGTGCTGATCCTGTAGGAGTTTGGATTCTGCCTGCCAAATGGATTCTTTTTATTTTTTTAAATGGAGTTTTGTCCTCTTTAACCCTTTGAGAGAGAAAATAGTTCATTTAGCTTCTGTTTGTTGTGGAAGATGGGATCTGTGTGGACTACAAGTGATAGCTGGTTACCTCCAAAGGTCACACTGCTGGATTGCCTGGGGCCCTGAGAGAGCAGAGATGTGCTCTGGAGTCTCCTGTGGTGCCACCCTCTGGCTGTAGATGGTACTGCACCGGGCAGCAGCTGGGATCGCATCAGTCTCTTGCTGCTGTGGGTGTTATTGGGTCTCAGACCTGGTAGGCTCGAGGCTTGTGGTTAGTGGAGATCAAGAAGGATCAGAGGGCAGGGCTCCCCTTGCTTCCACTTCTGAACTGTGGATAGGTCGCTGTTTTATCTTCTAACTCTGAGTTCATTTGGCTTGGCCAGCCTGTGAGTGTCCCAAAGTGATGAGGATCTTGCTAGAATCCCTCCCAGGTGCTCCAAAGCTGGGGTCCAAATTCCCAGAGATGCAACATGGCCCTGGGACTCTCGAGGTCTGGAGAGCTACATTGTGACTTGGTCATTCCACACTGAGCAGGGCTAGCTTTGAGGTCACCTGGCATCAAAGTTAAGGGGTGTTTTCATAGATTAGGGCTGGCCAGGGTCTGGAGTCATCTTAGGGCAAGGGCGGATTCATGGAAAACCACAAACAAACAAACAAAAAAATCAAAACACTAAACAGGGAGGCTGTGTCCCTCCTCCTGGTCCATCATATATTGAAAGCTCCATCTCAGCACCTAGAAGGGAGAGGCCCTGCTGAAGGGAGAAGCCCTGCTGGATGGCTTCCCCTGGGATAGAGACAGGGGGCAACTGACACAGCCTGAGCAACTGACAGCCCAGCACAGCCATTTCCCAAGCTCAGATACCAGCATCCTGATTTCACAGTTCTGTGGGAGGCTGCAGGGTTGGACAGTCCTCTTAGCCAGGTGGGAGCTGGAGAGATGGCTCAGCACAGACTGTTCTTCCAGAGGTTCCCAGTTCAATTCCCAGCAACCACATGGCTCATAACCATCTGTAATGGGATCCGATGCCCTCTTCTGGTGTGTCTGAAGGGAGCAACAGTGTACTCGTGTACATTAAATAAACTTTAAAAAAAAAAAAAAAAAGACAGCCAGGTGTATTGCCCATGGCCACACTGCTCCCTCCAGACTCCCCCAGGCCGCCTCTCTGCCCTGTCCCCCTCACCCAGCTTTTTCCCCCTACAGAGCAAATCTGTGTTTCTCTGCCTTTTCCAAACAAATCTTCAGAAGAGGGGAGGGAGGGAGGACGCGAAACTGCTCTGGCCAACAAGTGTTTTGTTTTGTTTTTGCTAGAAATAGATTTACTTTCCACCAAAAAAAAAATGATGCATTTTATTTTGTTGACAAATCTTCGTCTATAGCATTTTAGATACTCCTCAACATGTCACTTCAAAGACACACCGTAGTGAAAACGATCCATTTTCAACAGTCTTAGAAACAACATCGAGTCAAACATCCATGCCCCAGACTGAGAATTGTGTGTGGATACCACCCCCATTGTGTGTGTGTTTGTGTACATGTGTACATGTGTACAAGCATGTGCATTTGGCACTCAATGGCTTCTAGAATGGTTCCAAGCTATCCTGTCACCACCACAGCCCAGATACACTTGGCTCTTACATTCTCCCTATATGTCACCCTGTACAGCCACCCTACATGTCAATGTGTTATCTCCTCCCTCTGCACATCTGGCCCACGTTCTGCCGCATCATGTAAAAGGACTGTGACCCTGACACTTAGCAGGATTCTTGTTCCAGCCATCCGTGCAGGCCATGAGGATCCTGGGCTGCCGGCCTCCCTGGGTCCAGTGTAGCCATGAGGGGCTGTCTTGCTCTCCAGATGCCAGCTCTGCTTCTGATGTAGCAACTAAGATACCACCCCCAGCCCTGATGCATCCACAAAGCTCTGCAGGATGCTAGCAGACCACAGCCCCTATCCCCATCCACTGTAGGCAAACTGCCCCATGTACGAGTACCACTTCTGTGCTCCCAAAGCCAAAGGCCATACAGAGCTGGCTCTCCAGTCCCCTCCAGTGCCCATCACCCATTCCCGGGTTAGTCACACCAACCCAGGGGGAAAAGGCTAGGGGTTTCAGACAGGCAGTTCTGCTGGGATGGGTAGGCAGAGAGGCCTTTGGAAAAGGTAAAGGGACAGGCATGGAAGGCCCTGGAAGGATCTTCCTTCTCAGTGTGACCTCACCAGTATCCAAGACTGCCTCCTCTCTTTGTCCTCTAGTCCTATCCTATCACAGAGACAACTGGCCCAGGGACTCCTGGTATAAGGTTTGGCCCAGCTTTAGGGGCTAAATAGCAAGGGAAGGAGACTTAATAAATAGCAGTGCCTGATATCTTGGACCCAGCACACACCCTTGAAACATTCTCTGACGTCTGTCTCCCCTGCAGGTTCCACTGCTATCCTTGGGGTTCCCAGAAAATCTCAGGCCTCTTTTGACTGTGGGCTCCCAGGGATGTCCCAGGTACCCAGGCCCAGGTTATCACCACCTGGGCTTTTTGCCGGTCTTTGTGGCCTTGCTTTTTATTATCACTCTGTAAACATGAGTTAGGAAAGGTCATGCAGCAGGGGAAAGGACTCACCCACACCTATTCTTCCAGAAGCTTCCTTTAGGCCAGGGAGACAGGTGGGTTTTAACAACGGTTTATTAGCAAATGATTTCCTGGAGGGGAGACCAGACCTCTCAGGAGGTGAGTGAAGTTCCGGTGAGCGAGGCAGCTCAGCTGGACCCCAGTGGCTGCTGCCCTGGCACCTACAGGCCACGGCCTTTTGCCATTATTCCCCTTTGTGCGTCTTGGTATCCACAGAAGCTGGGGACAGCTTCCCCCTGGGAGTTCGGTATTTGCTTTTCTGCCGGTAGAACAGATTTCTCTGGAAAAGGCGGGGAAGGTGGCCCTGGTGGAGGAGGACAGCCAGGATCATCCCTGCAAGAGAGGGGTCAGGTTGCAGAGCAGCAAGAGACAGGGTCAGGTCACAGCCCTCCCTGCAGGTCACACCTCTCCCTGGTCCTACCCCTTAGCGTTGGGAACAAGCTGCCTACAGCCCAGGGAGCAGCCACGGGAGGCTAATATGTTTCTAGATTATGCTCTGGGGATCCAGGACTCAGGATGCCCCAGAGAAATGTCCCACCTCAGTGTGTGACACTATGGGCAGGGCTGCTTTCAGTGACTGGAGGTTGGCAGAGGCTGGGGTGGGGGAATGTGCTGGATAACTATAGGAGGGAACCTCAATTTAAAAAATATCTTCATAAAATCTGGCTACAGAGCATTTTCTTAATTACTGATCAATGGGGGAGGGCCCTGCCCACTGTAAATGATGTCATCCCTGGGCTGGTGGTCCTGTTTTCTATAAGAAAGCAGGCTGAGCTAGTCATTGAAGAGCAAGCCAGTAAGCAGCATCCCTCTGCCTCAGCTCCTACCTCCAGGCTCCTGCCCTGTATGAGTTTCTGTCCTGACTTCCTTTGATATTGGAGTGTGAGCCAATTAACCCTTTCCTCCCAAGTTGCTTTGGTCATGGTGTTTCATCACAGGAATGAAAACCCTGACTAAGACAGGAAGAAGATGGAGTTTAGAAGGGTTGGGAAGGACCAAGGAGAAGGGAACTGGCGCAATCTACATTTTTTTCTAAGTCCCCACCTGGCCTCCAGGTCCTCAGACGGATAAGGTAGTCAGGGAAGGAGAGGTCTGATTCTGTTTTCGGTTGACAGTCTAAGCAAGTGCTGTAGCAATCCCTACATGGATCCCACCCATGTGACCTGCTTCAGTTCCCAGCAGCCACTTTGCTCCAGAGAAAGGCTCCCTGGCCATGACCTGACTTGCCCCCACTCCACTGCTGGTCTTGGCCACCGGCTGAAGCAGATGTGGTGGTATTCTTGAGTCCAGAGGCAGAGAGGGCACCTGCTCAGGGGCTCCCAAGCACCACACATGAGCTTGCAGTTCTTCCCCGGCAGAGGGCGCTGCCTCACAAAAACCTTGTTCTTAATGATGATTCATATTCATTCTCTCTCTCTCTCTCTCTCTCTCTCTCTCTCTCTCTCTCTCTCTCTCTCTCTTTCTCTCTCCTCCCACCACCCCATCCCGGTGATTTGATTTCAGTTCCTCACACATGGGTGACAAAAGCATTTTTCAACACAGAGCCTCCTCCCCAGCAATTCAATGCTTGTAAACTCAAAGCTCCGTAAACTTGTGTTTTTTATATTGGCGACTTCCAGATGACCAAGGTTACTGGAGCCAGGCCTGTCATTCTGTCACATCAGGCAGGAGGGTCACAAGTTCAGGCTGACCAGGTCACATCATGAGGGGTGAGCATGGGGGCAGCCTACCCAAAGTTAGGTCAAAAACTGAAACATTAGGGTCGGAGAGCTAGCTCAGCCCAGAAGATGCTTGTCTCCTAAGTATGAGGACCAGAGTTTGAGCTCTAGCACCTACGTATAAAAAGCCTGGCAAGCCAGAGTGATGCTTTAATCCCATCACTCAGGAGACAGAGGCAAGCGGACCTCTGTGAGTTCGAGGCCAGCATGGTCTACATAAAGAGTTCTGGGACAGCCAGGGCTATAAGGAAAGACCCTATCTCCAAGCTACTAATGCCCCCTAAAAATCAAAGCACAATGACATATATTTGTAGTCCCAGCACTTGGGAGGAAGAGGCAACAGACCCTCTGGGTCTTGCTGGCCAGCCAACCTTGCCCAACCTGAGAGCTCTCTCTCCAACAGCAGCAGCAGCAGCAACAGCAGCAGCAGCAAAGCTGGATAGTGCCCGAGGAAGACCACCCAGAGTCGACCTCCGGCTTCCACATGCATGTGCACCTACATACATACTCACGTATGTGAACACATGTACACACATGCACATACACGTACACACAAATCAATCATTTGAAGCTGAAAATCGCAGAGGAGCCTGCAGTCTGTACTTGGGGGCAAAGGGATAAATAGGAAGCAGCCCACAAAAGAGTGGCCCGTGGGAGTAGGGCATGTGGGGCAGAGAGAGGGGCTTATCTTTCCCCTCGAATTCCAAGAACCGGGGTTACAGATTGCAAGACCATCCTAGTCATCATCGCAAGCTTGTGTTGGTGGGGAGAGCTGGGGATTCCCTCTCTGTTCCCCTCGGGTTGCAGCTCTGTCCTGGTTTCCGGCCAAGTGTGGCCCTGGAAGGAGTGGAAAGCTCCCAAGGTTCCAGTGAACCTCAGCCATCTGGTAAAGTCACGGTCAGTGGGGGTGAATTCTAGTGCCTGGGCCCAGTGCCAGAGAGGAGTGGCCTCTACCTAGGTCAAAATTGCCAACCCCCCTCCCACACAATTGTCCAGATCCTGTAGCTAGAGACAATTGGTGGCTTTTTCTGCCTTACTCCAGCCCAGGGACTTCACTGCTATTTGTCTTTCAAACCTTGGGTGACTGGAGAGGTGTCCCCTCTGTGCTTCAAGGAGTACCAGGGCAGACCTTCTAGGAGCTGCAGCCCCTGAACCACCCAGGTCTGCAGCCCCGAAGGGCATAGGGTCATCCAAGCACGGCCTGTGTGTTCCAGAGGCTCCATGGTACCAGCACTCCGAAAGGCAGCTTTAACTGGGTGTATGAAGACGCACTGGGAAGGGAACCCCGGATACAAGGGAACCTACTGCAGCCTATCCCTTCTTCCCAGGAAAAGCCCTCGGAGGGTCTAAGTCTCCATACCCCACTCTCCATCTAACACTGCCCCCCTCCTGTGAGGGTCCAGGCAGAGACACACCCATCTTAGTCACTTCCTCCAACTGTCCACACTGTAGAGATTAAGAGGACAACAGATCAGAAACCCTTGTTGCTTCACCCCACCCCACCCACCCCCACCAAGACCCCAGGGTGCTAGGAAAGATGGCCATATTGTGAATCTGTAACCAGCAGTCTCCTGGGTGTCTGCGTCTGCCCCCTGCCCAGGAACACTACCCAGGCCAACCTTGTTCCCACTGCTTACCTGCCACAGGGCCCAGGCAATACACATGGGCATACTCCAGCAAGGTGTTCCCAGCACAGTGGAATGTGACAGAGGCAGCCAGGGCAGGATTGAAGAAGGCAGAGGTATAGGGCCCTGCTGTGGACAGAAGCAAGGAGTTCTCGTGAGCTAGCTCTCTCTGCCTGAAGTGGCCTGGACGTTCAGGCCAGGGAAAGAACCACCCCCGAGAACACGGTGCTAGACACGCGGGACTGGGGACTTTGGGACAACAGCCCTCCCTGTTGTATGTGGGTGGTCACAAAGAAACAAGGCTGGTTCCATCAAGGCCAAAGGTCGCAGGAGAGGAGCTGGGACCAGGGTCTCACCAGGAATGTCTGACACACAAGTCCACACCTCACCCTGCTTCGGTATTTTACCTCTGCCTTCTGGGAGGTGGTCCAGAGGGATGTGGGGAGAGATGGCAAAAAGATACGGACAGGAAAGTGGGGGAGAAGGAGGGAAATGGAGACACACCGAGGAAGGAGAGCCAGAGAGGGGAGACAAAAAATAAATAAGGGAAGAAGACAGGGAGAGGGATAGAGGGCAAGATTGAGAAGGGGGGGCAGGGAGCTAAAACCAGGGACGGTGACAGAGGTGCCACTTGCAGCCCTTGGGAGAACTGTAGAGGAGTTGACAGCTAAGTAGTGACAGAAGAGAAGCGGGTTGAGGGGAGCAGCTAGACAGCTACTATCTTTCAGGACATGCCAGGAAGCTGGGCAGTGACACTGGGCAGGCAGAAGGGAGCCTGGGCCTCAGGGAAAGCAAATGGTGTGTAGACCTAGACCTGGGTGCCTGGCACAGGCAGTTTGGCCATGGGAGTTCAGAACTCTGGCCCTTAGGGTAGGATACAGCTGCTCCTGTTCAGTTTGCTGGAAACCATCACCCTCCTGTGTTCTCTGCATAGCTGGCCCCAGTTTAATCCCATCACAGCAGGGTGCTGGAGGTCCTTCCCAAGGTCTTGCTAGTACGGGTCGGGTCGCCAAGTCTTGTGCTGGGTCGGCTCAGCATCGACTTGTGTGGTTTCTGCTTTCTGGGCTCTTGGCCTCTTGGAACAAGTGTTGAGAGACTTTTGCTCTTGCATAATGTACCATCTATAGCATTCATGGCTCTGAGGAGCAGCTAGACGATAGCCTACAGTGCTCCCTGTCCTGGGATCATCATGTCTACGGATGCCTCCCTCAAGGTGGGCTAATGAGACCTGGGAAGCAAAATCAGAATGTGAGCCTTGAGTCAGCCTGACCTGGGCCCAGAGCAGCCCCTAAAAGAACACAGTCAAGATGCTAGGTCTGTTCAGGGCAGAAATCACAGGCATGAGAGGCTGCTGCTGTTTCGGGACTGAGTGAGGAGGCTAGAAGGACCCGGGAAGAAAGAACATATAAGACTTGCCACCCTCGATGGGGTGGTGGAGGGCTCGGGGACTTCCAGAGCACATCCAGGACCGAGTTTTGAAATTGCTCCAACTGCTAGGGAATCTGGGACGGATACATGGTACGGGAATCCCCTACACACAACCCCAGGTCTAGCCTTCCAACCCCTATCTTCCTGTGAGGGGGCCTGGGAAGTAGCTATCCCCATCTCCAGGGACTTGTGAGCCCCTTGGTCTGCATTGTTGGGGTCCTGCTAGGTCTAGCAGAGAGGGGAGCAAGTTTACCTGTGTAGGCCATGAGAGTGACCAGCAGGGCCAGGGCAGGCACCCTGTAGACAAGAAGGCTGTGCTGCAGGTGGAGGAGGCTCAGGTGGAAGAAGAAGGTGCAGGCACCCTCCACCAGCATGCCCTGCAGCACGGATGTCCGCAGGGTCGAGCTGCAGTGTACAGCCATGAGGCTCTGGAGTAAGTGTAGTTCGCTGAGCTCCCAGGCCCAGCAGCGCTGAGTCAGGGCACAGGCAGCCTGTGCACCCAGCACCTGGGCCGACAGTTTCAGCAGAGTGTTGGGCAGCGATGCCTCCACCATGAGGAACTCCTGCAGGGCCACGGTGGGGTTGGCGGAGGCCCCATCGAAGGTGACCCCATGTACCAGGAAAAGCAGGAAGACCAGGGTCAGCAACAGGTCGGGCCCAAAGCCCCCTGCCCAGGGGCCAAGTTCCACCAACACTCGCATCTCCAGACAACAGGCTGTCAGCTGGGCTGTGCCTACTGCCTCCCGGGCAAAACTGGCATAGGTCCCTGCTGGGAGCAGGGCTTTAGATGCCCTTCTAGCCACCTCACAGATGGCACAGGTAGCAAAAAAGAAACAGAGGGACACATTCAGACTGGCCATCAGTCTGGGTTGTACAAGGAGCAAGGACCTGGTGACATATGGGAGACTGGCTGGTCCCACAGCCCAAGGACAAAGGAGTCATAAGAGTTTACACTTGGCTACTGGGAACACTCACACCTGTGCCCCTTATAAGTGATGCCATTGGTCACAGAGCCAAGCGCTGCCAGGAACACCCACAGAGGACCCGCCCTGCTTGGCGTCTTCCCCAGGCTGAGGCACCCTACTCTCACCAGCCAGGGGCACTGCAGACAGGCCATTTTCTTCAAAGCCACCACGAAATCTGTGACTTACCTCCAAGCTCCTGGCACCAGGACAACACTACCACTTCCCAACATCTGTATTGTGCCCTACCTGGTTCTTCATTTCCCTGCAACTGTGCCATGTCCCCTCCTGGGAGGAGCCCTTAGATCTGAGAGCACACTGGGTCCTTTACTCCTGGAATTAGTCAACAAATATCTGCCATCCTGGGATCCGCTAAATAGATCAGGTCCATCCCCCATCTCCATCCCCAGAAAACCAATGCCCTAGCAGGGAGCTCTGGGCCGCAGGACACTAAGCCTACAGAGGTGGGCCACTTCATTGTACCTTTGGCTTTTCTGCCTTTGTACATCACAGAAAATGCATTTTAAAAGAAAGGCTGTGAGGAAGTGGTTAGCCAAATGATTGGCTGAGAAACATTGCCCTCAGATCCTAGGATGTGTCAGGCCAGGCTGAGGACCTGTGACACCTGTTGGGGGATAGTGTCCCACACAGCACCCTGCCCCTTCACTGGATACAAACGTATGGGCAGGCACCTTCCTGTGGTCATATGGTGGGTGGTGGCTCTCAGGACCAGAGGAATCAGAGGAGTTAGGGACACTATGGGAACTCGAGGCTGGATCCTGGTTACGCTGAGAAGTACGAAGCCTAGAGGTCATGGTTCTGGGATGGGAGACACTAATGGGAGAAAAGGATGTGTTTGTATTTGAAGGAGCTGTCAGGGGTATCTTCCAGGTTCAGGCCAGGCTAAGCAAAGTCTTTTATGAGGAGCTGTGAGCTTCCTCCCTACATCTGTGTTGAGACTGAAATGGGTTCAGACAAAGCATGTCCCCGGCCACATGTCCCAGGCCACATGTCCCCGGCCACAGAAGGAGCATTTAAAGAAGACACTGCTATGGTCAAAAATCAGACTGAGACCTAAACAGTGTCTCCCAAGACTCCACCATGGTTCCAGCAAGGCGTGCAGTGGGAAGGGGAGAGATGGAGTGAATGGTCAGGGATGAATGCCATCCAGGCCCCAGTGAGGTCAGAGATAAACAACTCCCAGAGTAGGTGCTGACAGGCGGCCCCCGTGAGAGGCTGAGAACCGGTCCTGGGGTCCAGCTTCTGACTCCCCAGGGAATGTGGCAGTCGGCTGGCTGTTCTCTGTGCCATGGCTCACTTTATGTGAAGGGTGAGGATCAGAGCTTCTCCACCAGAGCCAGTCAGGCCACACAGCTTTTCATCTACACCGCACCTCTCCTTCCTCAGAGGGAGTTTGTTCTCATTCATGGTCCTCTTGTTTTGGTTTTTGGTTTGTTTGTTTTCTAAATTCGGGTCTGTTTCCTAACAATGGAACTTTCTTCTTACACACACAGATAGACTGAGACCCAGGGAGGGAGAGGCCACTGGGAAGCCGCCGCCTAGAAAGTAGTCAACTGTTTTAAAGCTCCAGACACAGCTGCAGAAGTCTAGAACATTCCAGAGGTAGGGAAGGCACCTGATATTCTCCAACAAGGACGAAAAGTCCTGATCCCAGACTTCACAGTTCAGAGTCTCAATGGGGTTCCAGCAAAGAGGGATCCTTGGTTTCTCTGCTCATGTCTTCAAGAGATGCCTGCCCAGACCCCTGCCCACTAGGAGCCTGCTCCTGCCCAGGCCCTAACTGAAGTTCCTCTCCTCAGGAAGGGGCAACAGTTTGGAATCTGCAGAGACTTGGAGCATGGGTGGGAGAAGGAAGAGTCTTCACAGGGAATCGTGGGAGAAAGGGTTCAGGTGACACATCGTTTTATGACCCTAACATCTGTATCCTTCCTTCTTCATTGGCAGCTCATCTCTCCATCCATGGTGGGGGTCCTGGACCAGTGAGTCTTTACTTTGGCCTCTGGCCAGTTGATCCCTGATAGCACAAATGTACATAGCATGTATTCTCTCTCTCTCTCCCTCTCTCTCTCTCTCTCTCTCTCTCTCTCTCTCTCTCTCTCTCTCTCTCT
>NC_034594.1:70279401-70310368 GCF_900095145.1 Mus pahari | reverse complement strand
TCTCTCTCTGTCTCTCTCTGTCTCTCTCTCTCCTCTCTCAGTCTCTTTCCTCTCTCTCTCTCTCTCTCTCTCTCTCTCTCTCTCTCTCTCTCTCTCTCTTCTCTCTCTGTCTCTTTCCTTTCTCTCCTCTCTCCCTTTTTCCTCTCTCCTGTCTCTCTCTTCTCTCTCTCTCCTCTCTCTCCTCTGTCTCTCTGTCTCTCTCCTGTCTCTCTCTCCCCCTCTCTCTTCTCTCTCTCTCCTCTCTCTCTCTTTCCTCTCTCTTGTCTCTCTCGTCTCTCTCTCTTGTCTCTCCTCTCTCGTCTCTCTCTCCTGTCTCTCTCTCTCCCCCTCTCTCCTCTCTTCTCTCTTCTCTCTCTCTCTCTCTCTCTCTCTCTCTCTCTCTCTCTCTCTTCCTTCTAGATCCAGGTAGTTTAAGGCCTCCAGACCTTGCCCCATTCAAGACTACTTGCAACCTAATATCTTTGCATTATTACACAAACTTAAGAATCAGCTTGTCAATTTCTATTCTAATCTATTTTAAGATTTTTTCTTTCTTTCTTTCTGAGACAGGGTTTCTCTGTGTAGCCCTGGCTGCCCTGCTAATGGGCAGACCAGAGTGAGCAGAGGTCCTAAATTCAATTCCCAACATCCAGATGAAGGCTCACAACTATCTGTACAGCTACAGTGTGTACTCATATACATTAAATAAATAAATCTTAAAAAAAATATTAGTGATAGTTCTGTTGATATCACCCCTTGGGGAAAACACCCTTCTCTCTCCTCTCTCCCTGCCTCTGCCTCTCTCTGGGAGAGAACTGGTGGGTAGGAAGTATTTGGGGTGCGTTTCACTCCCCTCCGTACCCCTACTCTGCATGCCACTCTAGTCAGTATCCCAAAGTTCTGGCATTGCCCTCAGATGAGCCTTGTCACACATACCCACCTCATTTACCTGCTTGGACACGATTAGCCATCTCTTCTCATTCTCCCCGATGACAGTCAGATGACTGACTCCAAGACTCTTCAGTTCATATCCTCCTCTGGAAAGCAGAGACCTGTCCACACCACCACATGTCACCCACACTGTCTGACCACAGATGAATGCCACCTCCTCTTCCAGAGAGCCCATCCTTCACCCTACTGCTGGATTCTAGAGCCCGGGCAAGACAACTCACTCTACTAGATGGTTTCTGCCCTCTCCATTTTATGTCTGTCAGTCATTCTGATAAATAACTCTAGGATGAAGCTTCTGTTCTTAGGTATGCTGCATAATTTAGCAGTTAAATCTTATTATAGTCTATATTACATCATTCTGTGATTGCTAATAAGTGCCAAGGAGAACTTCGCTTTGACTTCTAAAAGAGTTTTGATGTTTCCCTGACTTTTTTTTTTTTTTTTTTTGGGCTCTTGTCTAAGCAGTTACACAGCTTCTTGGTGGAGCCCTGAAAGGGGTGAGTTTAGGGTGGTATCTGATGAATGTGAATTATTGTATTAACACGAATTGTTTTTTGTTTTCCGAGAGTGGATCTCATACAATCCAGGCTGACCTTGAACTCACGACATAGCGAGGATGACACGAAGCTTCTGACCCTCCTGCTTTTCTATCTCCCAGATGTTGGGGTTGCAGGTGTGCGCCATCAGGTCTGGCCTAAATGTGGATTTTATTAGGAAATAGTTTCAATTTTCTTTCTAGATTGTGTGCATGGTTTGTAGGGTCTCCACTGACTCTCCCGTCTCCACCGCTCTCATGAACCAACTACGATTTTCCTCTCAGCCGGCTTCATGGCTGTCATGGAGTGACAGGGGCTGATTGCACATATGCACTCTGATGGGGGGGGGTGGACTCTGATGGGGGGGGTGGCTAGAGCTGAAGACAGCAACTCCAAATGCAGTTTTTGTGGAGGGTAGTTCTGAGTGAACTGTGAGATCTCCTCCCCTTGAAAGCAGTAAGAGATGCAGCATACACGACTGTGGTGCTGCTCTGTGGAGCAAGTAATGGGCTCACTCCTGAGACAAGACTTGTACATGCATATGCAGATGTTTGTAGTAAAGGTTTGGGGATCATTGCATGACAATGTTCTCAGATATTGGCATGTCAGTGAAGCCAGGAGTTACGGCCACGGGCTCTGCTTTCTTGGTCTTTACACTTGAGTTCATCTTGGGGTACCTAGATCTGGGGCACCTGGTCTCCCACACTTGTCTTATCAACACCTTTCTACAGCCTCTCACTTGAAACAGTTCTTAGAGCCTGGGCTTACCAAGGCACACTTCAAGGGGTTCCTACGAGTAGGGTGGGGCCAATTGGTTGTTCCCAAGTTGGATCTGTCCCTTCCCTGCACCTAAGATTTTCCAGGACTCTGTCTGTGCCTTGACTCGCAGACATCTGACATTCTTGCTTTGGGTGCCAATCTCTCTCTCACCTGCATTCTATCCCTCCACTCTCAACTTTAGTGATGGTTGGCCACACCCGGTGACAGTTACAACTGTCCACAGTGGACCGTTTAGAATTCTGCTTCCTCCTAGGCAGGCCTGGGGCAGTGGCCCAGTAAGGAGAACACACAGAAACCCTGCTGGATGGCCATGCCACTCTGAGAGCTGTCTACCCTCTCCACACGGCTGTTGGGTAAGGCGATCATGACACTGAACTCAGTCATGCATGAGCTCAAATATGGTCAGAATCTGACACCAACAGGTGCAAAGTCCACATCAACGGAAGAATACTTCTTTCTTCTTGTGATTATTCAGGGATAATGGACTCTGAGTGAGGGGATCTGAAGCCTTCTCCTGTAGCATGGAACAGGCTTCCTCATATAGATATGGTGCCTCAAACTGTTCATTTATTCACTGAGATAGACTGACTGGAGCTACCAATTGAGGAGAATATTCTATGTTGTGAAGACAGGCCTGGAATTTCCTTCAGGACTCTGTCCACAGGTTTGAGTGCTCTGTGGAAGATTCTAGCCCTATAGAAAAATACTACAGATTGCACCCAAACACAGAAACTACTGATGTTCTTCAGAAGACCACAGGCAGGTCTCTATTGCCCCATATTATCTGAGAAAAAAAAACACCCCTTTGAACATGCAATTCATAAATACTCACGCTGGTGGGCCCCACAATTCAACACGCCCTTACATCCCAACTGCCAGAACAAGGGGTTTGTTCCCTGAACCCGGCATTTGATGCCATCTCCACCAAGCTCCAAAGAACCAGAGGAGCCCATCCAGGGCTCACCAGCCTGCCTTGGGGTCAGCTTCTGGTCGTAGTTTACTTGCAACCTGGACTTCCCAGCTCTCTTTGCCTCACAGTAAATTACCGCTCAGGATCGTTCATCTCTAATGCCAAGAGGATGGTTTTGGTGTCATCATCATGTTCCGGAGGTGCTGGCAGAGACCCACCTTCCACGGCCTCTATATGCTGATGCCTAGGTGAATCGGGGTTTAAATGCATGGAGAGCACCATGGACAGAAGAAGAATCCCCTAGGGAGGCAGGGCAGGTCCTGATGCTGCCAGCAGCGTCCCCTCTCCCATCAAGAGTACACTTTTTGATCCCTTCTTCTAACTCCGTCCACACTGTCTCCTCATTTCTTTACATTCAATGTGTGGTACAACCCAGAGCATCAAGGACTAAACTGGCCATGGTCTCAGCCTCCAGCCTGCAGTCCTGTTCCCAACCTGAACACACAACTGCCTCTGTGTCCTCTATGGCTGCCGCCTGTCCCTGTCTTCTCAGAAAATATACCTGAGGTCTGGGACCCATCTCCCTGAAGCTTCCTACACTATAGACACGGACACTCATATCTCATTTCCTATCTTCCTTTAGGTGCCTCCGACAAGACGAGCTTGTAAGTATCTAGCCAGCAGCTCTTCTTGGGAGTGGGTAGCTGCTTCTCTGAGACTCCACAGCTCACAGAACACAGGGGTCTTCAAAGCTTACCCATCTTGTGGGAACAACCCTCCTTTTGCTCTTGCATTATAAGATGGATCCCCCAAGGCCTCCTCTTTCCTATGTACCACCGCTGTCCTCCCCAGGATGGACTCATAGCTTACTGATCACTATGTGACAGAGCCCCCCCACAACACCCCTCTGAAAGTGAGTCTTATCCACTGCCCCTTGGTTCCCCCCCCCCCAACATCTCATATTTTCACACAATCTCTCTATTGAAGACACTTTGAACTTGCCCTCTATGGGAAAAACATGTGCAGTTGATTCTAGCTGTGTCCTAAAGCCAAGCTCAGTAGGATAGGAAACCAGCTATGGCCACCCTGGGTCAAGGAGGGGAATCTTAGCACCCACTCGCCTGTGCTAGCCTCAGTCCAGAAGGTAGTAAAACTTGGGTTATTTGTACCCATAAACTTACTCCCCTTACCCTTCTTAGAGGCCAATTACTCTGCAAGCCTGGGGCTCTCTTACTCCCACCGAGCTATTATAAAGGCAGGGCTTGGCCTTGCCTTTCTTAGCAAGCAAGGAACTTCTACTATAGCCAAGACCTCTTGAAGCACTCAAATACTAGAGCTAAAGTAAAACAGAGTGGCTAAAAGGAATCAGCCTGATGTCTCTTGTGGACCTGTGGAGCAGGCCAGCCGTTCTCCTGGCTTCCTTTGCAAGTTGCTGGCTGTCGGATCTCAAAAGGCATCTCTTGATTTGTGACTGACGGTTGTTCTCACACAAGGCAAGTCCAAAGCTGACTGGTTACCAAGGAGACAAAATGTTTACTATCTGGCCCTCTATAGAAAAGGTTGGCCAATGCTCATGGGGACTCCTGGCTTTGCAATGCTACCAGTACCAAAGCCACCTGCCTGCAGCCCTCCGGGCCAGTGATGCCACACTAACCTAAGAGGATGAAGGATGAGCATCCTGCTGGGGCCTCAGAAAGAGCACAGTCCCCCCTACTGTGGACAGCTGACACGACAGATAGATATTCCCCATTGATCTTCAATTGTCCCTGGCAGAAGGGGGCACTGAGGTAGTGCCTAATCTTCACTTCTCAGCTGGCACCTTTTACATGGCCCGACTCCTCTCCTGGGCCTCCTGCTGCTGGCTGCCCCAGTATCTCTGCACACACTGAACAAGGCAGAAAAGAAAACGGCACGTCTACAAATAGCACCTGCCTCGACCCACAGGAAGGACTGGACCGTCCTGTTCCGTGATGGTACAAAGCTACCTTCATTTTGCCTGTTCAATGAAGACACCAGAGTACCTGGCATCCACCAGCCCTACTCTGCTACTCAGTCCAGAGCAGACCCAAGCTTCCTCAGACTTTATCACAGCTAGGAGTCTTTCCCGACTCCTACATCAGCCCCACCTCTGACTCAGCACAGCAAGCCAGAAGGCAGCCAGGATCTTTCCACCATGTTCAAACACCTCTGCCAGCAAGTGGCAAACTGGGTGTCATTGCTCCTTAGACCTCCTGAGTGGTCCAACTGGCAGGCATGGGTACTGGTAATGGGGCCATGATGCTTTGGCAGATGGTGGAATCTGACCAGCGCTCACTGGAGTTTCCAGATTCTTGCTTCCCATGAAAGGGAATCAGACTGGGATATTTAACTAGTAGTGGAAGCAGAGACAGTTTATTAAGGAAGAAAGCATCTCCAGGGGAAGAAGTGGGCCAGAGTTTGAAGAAAGGTCAGAAGCTCAATGGCGCCAGTGCCTAGGAGGGGTCACTTGTATAGTGTAAGCTCTTTGTGGGTCTGCTACCAGTTGGTCTTAGAGGAACTGGATCCAGGACTTTTCTGCCAGTTGGCTTTTTTCATATACTAAGGCTGATTACCCCCTGCCCCCTGCTCCTACTCTCCTGACACAATCACTGCTGCCACTAAGGGCCATGATGGTTGGTTGTCCTTTTCCAGGTTCCAGGTCACAGGCTCATGCCAGTAGTTCTGCATGCTTAGCAGCAGCAGACTAAAGCTTTTACCTGACGGAGGGGTGGTTCCCATGGCTTTTTTTTTCAGTGATGTGATGAATATTTGGGTGATTTTAATCCCCTATTTGGACTGACAATGTCACAAAGACAGAGGGACTGGGACCTGCAGTTCCACAGGCACTTAAGTGGGCAGTGTTTGACACTGTTTCTCAGAGGTGGCATCCGGGCTTGAACCACCACACCCCACCCCCAAGCCTGATCCTTGGGTTGGTCTGGAACCCTGGAAAGCAAATGCCTTCTCTGCCCCCCATCACCTAGGCCTATGCAGAAGCCTATGGCCATGCTCAGCGGGAGAGACGCTGAGACCTGCGATCCTCTCTGGTCCACAGCAGTCCTTTGTAGACGGGGCACAACTCAGACCAGTGCCAGGAGATGACAGGGCCCCGGCCCTGGCCCTGGCCTGAGCACTCTAGATTTTTATTCTGGGGTGGCCACAAAAGTGAGTCCAGGTAATAAGGTCAAGTCCTAAAATTTTCCTGGTTCTTACCCAAGGGGCAGATGTAGGGCAGGAAGTTACCCCCCCCCCTCTCTGGATATGAGCAGATGGGCAGAGGGGCAGAGTTGGGGGTGGGGTGGGGTGGGGTGGGGCAGGAGCCTCTTAATCAGGCACAATGGATCAGCCCCTAATGGTCCAGGCATGTTGTGGGAGCCAAAAGTAAGAACTGCTCAGGCTGGCCACCTTTTGCTCAGAGAATTACTGAACCCAAAAGAGGCTATCCCCAGGAACCCATGCTCAGGTAGGTGTAGTGCTCAGCACCATCTGAGGCCCACTGGGTGAACAGCACTCATAAGAGGTAGCCTACCTCAATCATGAACAGTATTCATATTCATATAGGGCTTCCGTACCCCCAGGGCCGGGATAGGCTGCAGAGGCACAGCCTCCCCGGCCCCACCCCAGATGTCTCGGTGCAGCTGAGGGTAGAACAGGTCCTTAGAGACTTTTGCTAACTAGCACGGTTTCCTCACTTGGGCCCACAGAGCAGCAAGGCCCAGGATGAGACCTTGGCATCTCTGTCTTGTCTTCAAGACAGAAAGCTCTGCTATGAGTCACTGTCCTAAACCCGATTCCAAGAGCAGCGAAGCCTCTCCGGACAGGCCACTTCCCCAGAGGAGGGTGATGGTGGATGAGAATGAGGCTGCACCTTGGCCAGGACCACCTCATTACACGTAACCTGCCCCAATCCTCTGTTTCAACCTAAAGCTCATGTCAGAACTGCAGAGATCACACGGGAGGCTTTGGTTGTATCTGGTCCTCTTTCTACTGTGGCCACCCTGATTAAACTTGCTACTTTACACCACTGCTGGTTTGCTTCATTCCTACCAGTGATGAGAGTGGGTATCAGGTTTGGTGTGCACCTCTGGAGGGGTTCCAGGTTCTTGTATCCCAGAACACAAGGACCTGGACAGAGATACACGAATGCTAAGAAAGCAAGTTTCTTGGTATTGTATGAAGAATGCATCTCCAAGGGAGGAAGTGTGTTGGAGCAGGGAGAAAGTTTAGAAGCTCAGCACTGGCTCAGGAAGGATTGGAGTGTTTGTGTCAACTACTTAGGGTAGGTTTCAGGGTGTCTTAGTTAGGGTTTTACTGCTGTGAACAGACACCATGACCAAGACTAAGGAGAGCATTTCATTGGGGCTGGATTACAGATTCCAAGGTTCAGTCCATTATCAAGGTGGGAACATAGCAGCATCCAGGCAGGCATGGTGCAGGAGGAGCTGAGAGTTCTACATCTTCATCTGGAGGCTGCTAGCAGAATACTGGCTTCCAGATGGCTAGGATGAATGAGGTTTTTGTTTTTATTTTTTATTTTTGTTTGTTTTGTTTTGTTTTGTTTTGTTTTCGAGACAGGGTTTCTCTGCATAGCCCTGGCTGTCCTTGAACTCACTCTGTAGACCAGGCTGGCCTCGAACTCAGAGACCAGCCTGCCTCTGCCTCCCAAGTGCTGAGATTAAAGGCATGTGCCACCACTGCCCGGCTAGGATGAGGCTCTTAAAGCCCACACCCACAGTGACACACCTACTTCAACAGGGCCACACCTTTCTTATATTGCCACTTCCTGGGTGGAGCATATACAAACCATCACAAGGGAGTTCCTTTCATAGCACTGTCTTTGTAGTTTATTTGTACAGTACAGGCTTTCTTTATATCATGTTACATACATGTAGTTCATAATGAGTTTGCAGATCACTTTTAAAGATTTTATTTTATGTACATATGCACTGTCTCTCTCTTCGGGCACACCAGAAGAGGGCATCGGATCCCATTACAGATGGTTGAGCCACCATGTGATTGTTGGGATTTGAACTCTGGATGAGCAGTCAGTGCTCTTAACCGCTAAGCCATCTTCAGCCCCTACAGGTCACCTCTGAGTGTTCTGGAATGCTTCTGCACCTGTTCCCGAAGCTTCAGCCAGTTCTAGCAGACCTTGGTGGTGTGTAGAGCTCTTCTCGCCATCTTGTCTTCACTAACAGGTATTTCTCATATACTTTATATCCTTTTTTGTAAGGCCTTCAAGATCCCACACTGCACCCAAGTCTCCCACCTCCTTCCTGAGAGCTGTGGTCCCAGAAATATTGCAGCAGGGGGGTGGTGCTGGAAGACAATGGTACATGTTTTAATGTCTTTTTAATGCTGTGAAGGGCCACAAGCTCTGACGAAGAAGGACCACAAAAGTCTGTTGTAGTCAGTGACTGGGGAGGTTTGGACTTTGTGTGGTGGGATTTGCTGAAGTACCTGTCTCACAATGCGTTCTCTCTGAGACGTCTGTATCCTAGAAGACTCAAATTTTGTATGGAGGTTAAAAACACCTAAACAAGAATAATTTGGTGTGTCCACCAGTGACCCTGAACTGGACGGGGCTTGTGTTTCACATTGCTTTGGCTGCTCTAACCCTAAGTGTATAACCCTCACCCACAGGGCTATAGCTTATAAGCACCCTAAATATGCACACACTATAGGTCAAACAATGTCCCCTAGCTTTTGAGTGAGGACATCAATGTTAAGGCCTATTATTAGATCAAATAGAATAAGTCCCATTATTAGACCAATACAGGGCAAGTCCCCAACAGGAACATCCCCTGAATTCTGAATTAGGACAATAAGCTGCGACGGCAGAGCCGAGCCCCAGGAGCAATGTGTGCCTGAGAATCAGTCCTTCCCTTGGGCAATGGTTTGTAGTTTTAGATTTGTTGTTTTCCAGTCTGCAAGCTAGTCTGTTGGTCTGATTATTTCCTCCACAGCACTGAGCAGTCTTTAATTCAAAACCTGCACTTTCAAGGGCTCTTCTTAATAGACACAGAGGAAGGCTCAGACCTTCATGACAGGGACAAAGTTGAAAGCATTCCAAGTGCTGTTTAAGAGGCAATTTGACAGGACAGCCATTTAGTAAAGTAACAACAGGTTCCTTCTACCCAGGGCCATGACTTCCTCAGCCACAGCCTTTTGACCAGGATTACAGTGCTAGCCATAAAATGTCCTCCTGTAGAGCAGGCCTCAAATCCAATCAGAAGGCAGCTGGTCACCTCCTATAATAGTTCTGTGTAATCAGAAAAATTACACAACAAAACAAACAGCAAATGGGTAGGGAGGAATTTGTTTCAGTTTCTTTCCTGGACCTCTTGCTCCAGGTGTGTCGTGTTACCTGGGAGAACAAACCCACACCCTCAGGGAATGAGACTGTCCACAGTACGGGCAGAAGGACGTGACACAAATTGTGACCATGCTCCTTGAGCTCTGAGTGGGTTTGAATCTGGAAAGATAAAAGCATGGCAGCTGGGTATCTTCTTAGGACAAACACTGAGGAGGCAAGGCACCAGGGATCTGTAGGAGATGGGAACTAAAGTTTTAAGGCACCACACACAAGCCATTGCATCAGGCTCCAGGCTATCAGGATCTGATCTTTAGAGAATGGGGGAAAGAGTTGTTTTGTTTGTTTGTTCATTTGTTTGTTTATCTCTACATTCCCTCTGACCAATAAGCAGGGTTGAATCATCGAAGAATCGAGATCTCTTTCCTTCTGGGGCCGCTTTACACTGGGAAGAGGTGCTAGGAGACCTGGCTAGTGCCTCTCTGTCACAGAATCCTAGGAGCATAAGGCTAAAAGGATTGAGCTATATATTTGAGAAGGAGGTGGATGGTTATCCCAGGAGGTTAAAAGTCATCTTGTGATGCCATTTGGAGGTCAGGAGGTCCTCAGTAGAGAGACGCAGTGTCAGTGTAGATGGTAATGATAGATATCCCTGAGACAATCCTATACAGAGCTCCATAACCTGTAATCCAAAGCTATCAAACACGTCAGAAGGTTAAACAAATAGAAGCTGGTGTTTCGTGTCGCTATGATAAAATACCTTCACAGCATCAACTTAGAAAAACAGGGTTTATTTTAGCCAACATCCATGGTCATATCCATCACTGTGAAGAAGTCGGCAGCAAGGAATCAGTCACTGTATGGCAGGCAGTCTCCTCCAAACTGAAACACCAGGAAGTAACCATCACAGAACTGGGAAAGACAGAGTTCACCAGGGCCCTCCCCAGGGTTACAGAAGCAGGTGAACAGCTACTGAGGTGGCCATGCTGCCAAGAGGAGAGTCTCAGCCCTGCCTGCAGGTTGTGTAAAGAGCTCTAGGAATGTAGCCTTCCTGAGTCCCAGTTGGGGTAGCTTTTCTATGATGCAGATTCCTTTGATATGGGGTTGTCTGGTGTGCAGATCAATAAGTCATTACATACTTCCAGGAGGACACTGAAGGGAAGACAGGTCCTGGGCTAGGGCCTATCCAAAAAGGTAGTGTTATAACCCAAAGCCCTAAGCTGAGACAAACCAATTAGGGTACCCGGTGATGTGGACGGAAGAGTCGTGCCATCTGAATGCAAATAGGACCTGGACAGGAGAGCGCACAAAGCTGGCCTAAATCCGTGAGTCAGGAGGCATCAGAGGGCACCCTAGTTTGCTTTTTTTCCTTGCAGTGATGAGCCCATGACCAAAGCAACTTGGAAAGGGCCTCTTTGCCTTACAGGTTACAGCCCATCAGGAAGGCAGGGACTCGGGGCAAGAGCCTGGAGGAAGGCACTGAAGCCAAAGCCATGGAAGGACACTGTCATTGTCACAAAAACTAACCAGCACAGAAGGTGTTTATTCCAAGAGCACTAAAGGACTGCAAACTAGACAGAGGATCGGAGCCACCCGGCCTCACTTACTGTCCTTAGGTCCTGTCCCATTCTGGAAGATCCATTTCATGACTGCCCAAATAGGGGTGCTACGTAGAGAGAGTTACACAGGTGCCTTAGCTCAGTAGCCAGGAATTGAGAGTTCCTATCACTAAAGCAAGTCAGGGCAGTAACTGGCCTGCTCTCCATGGCTTTCTTCAGCTTGTTTTCTTCTATATTCCAAGACCACTTGCCCACTTGTAATGGGCCAGACCACATCAATCAATCATTAAGAAAACCATAGGCACATCTTTTTTTTTCCTTTTATTGAAACTAGATTCCCCCTCTCATATATCCTGATTATGATTTCTGCCACCCAGGTCCTCCCCACATCTCTTTCCATCCATCCAGTCTCTCTCTCTCTCTCTCTCTCTCTCTCTCTCTCTCTCCCCTCTCTCCCCTCTCTCCCCTCTCTCCCCTTTCTCCCTCCCTCTCCCTCTCCTCCCTCTTCCCCTCTCCCACCCCCACTAGAAAACCAATAGGCTTCAAAGATAATAAAATATAGCAAAATCAAATATAATAAGATAAAACAAAATCTATCACATTTGGAGTTAGACAAAACAAACAGAAGGAAAGGAACCTGAGAGGAGGCACAAGAGTCTGAGACCCGCTCGTTCACACTCAGGAATCCAATAAAAGCACTAAACTGGAAGCCACAATATATGTACACAGGATGTGATGCAGACCTATATAGACCCTTTGAGTGCTGCCTCAGTCTCACTGGTTCACATTAGTTTGCTCTTGTTGATTTAGATGGCCTTGTTTTCTAGGTATCTTCCATCTCTCTGGCTCTTAAGTTCTTTCTGCCTCCTGCTCCTCAGGGTTCCCTGAGTCCTGGGGATTTGATGGAGATATCCCATTTAGGGCTGAATGGTCCAAGGTCTCTCACTTTCTTCATAATGTCTGTCTGTAGGTCTCTATATTGGTTCCCATCTGCTGCAGGAGGAAACTTAACTAACGATGGCTGAGCAAGGCACTGACTTACGAGTATATCAGAATGTCATTAGAAGTCATTTTACCTCTGTCTTTTGTTACTGCCGCTGTTGTGGTTGTTAGAACAGCAGTATTTGGTTTGACCCTAGATCCCTGGGCTGTCTAGTCTCTGGTTCTTGGTCACCCAAGCAGTGTTGGGTATGGGTTTCATTTAGTGGAGTGGAGCTCACATGGAATCAGATATTGGTTGGTTACACCCACACACTTTGTGCCACTGTTACCCGAGCATATCTTGCAGGCAGGACACTAATGTCTGGCTGACTTGGTGTTCATGTTTCTCTTTTGGTAGAGTGCAGGTTACCTTCCTATACCAAAGGTGCTAGAATGTAGGGATGAAGGTTCTGTGGGCACCAGTTTGACTTCTCCATGTACAATGAGCTATAGGTGTTGGGGCCTTGCTGTCAGTTTGTGGAGAACAACCTATGGTCTTGGCAGCAGCCTAGGTTATTTGGAGATTCCCGTGAGATCCCTTGGGCCAATGACTCAGTCAGATGTAATCCAATCCCTATCTATACAAGAAACTGTATTTGGTGACAAGACATGGCATATTGAAACTCTGTCTCACTGTTTTGGGATTCCATTCAGATTGTCTTAATATAGATATACTAAAGCATCTGCTGTGTTAGGTTTCCATACTAGCCCTCAGATTTCTCTGTCTCTCCCTAGATTCCCTCTGGCACTCCTGTTCATTCATAACTACCTATTCCATTTCTCTTTCCTAATGGATCCATTTGTATCTCCTAGTCCTTTACTCTGTACTTATTCTCTGTGGTTCTATAGATTATAGCTAGTGTCCACACTTAAGCAAAGACAAAGACAAATTTGTCATTCTGGGTCTGGGCTACCTCACTCAGGATAATTTTTTTCTAGTTCGATCCATTTACCCGTGAATTCCATGATGCACCCCCCGCCTTTTTTTTTTTTTTTTTTTTTTTTTTTTTTTTTTTTGAGACAGAGTTTCTCTGTGTAGCCCTGGCTGTCCTGGAACTCAATCTGTAGACCAGGCTGGGCTCAAACTCACAGATTAACCTGCCTCAGCCTCCAAAATGCTGAGATTAAAAGCATGCACCACCACACCAGGACATAATGATGCCATTTTTAATAGTTGAGTAATATTCCATTGTGTAAAAGTAGAACATTTTCTTTATCCATTCTTCTGTTGAGGGGCATCTAGGTTGTTTCCAGTTTCTGGCTATTATGAACAGAGCCCATATCACTTACTTATTAAAGAAACAGGATTGCCTACAGACCAGTCTTACAGAAGAATTTTCTCAGTTGTCTTTGGTTCCCTTTTTTCAGAGGACTCTAGCTTGTGTCAAGTTGTCAAAACAAAGCAAAACTAGCCAGTACACAGAGTGAGCTTTAGGGGAAGTTATTCATATAGCATGAGCTTTCTCATACATGCTTTGTCAAATGCAGTTTTTAACAAGTCACATGTTACCTTCAGGTGTTCTGGAGTGTCCCAGCACCAACCCCAGTGCCTCTGACACCAGTTCTAGTTGGCCTTTGGCAGTGGAGGTACAGGGGCTCAGCCTTCCTCTTTGTCAATAGTTTTTTGTTATTTATTTATTTATTTATATGAGCAAACTGTAGCTCTTTAGACACACCAGAAGAGGGCATCAGATCCCATTATAGATGGTTGTGAGCCACCATGTGGTTGCTGGGATTTGAACTCTGGATGAGCAGTCAGTGCTCTTAACCGCTAAGCCATCTTCAGCCCCTACAGGTCACCTGAGTGTTCTGGAATGCTTCTGCACCTGTCCCCGAACTCGGGACCTCTGGAAGAGCAGTCAGTGCTCTTAACCACTGAACCATCTTTGCAGCCTGCCAACAGGCTTTTTATAGTGTGCTATTTGTTTGACTTTTTTTTTTTTTTTAATTTGGAGGATGTGTTGGGCCAGAGAACAACTTGTGGTGTGGCTCGTTCCTACCACATGTTAGCTCCAGGGATCTGAACTTAGGTTGCCAGGCTTGGTTGCTGGCACCTATGCCAGATGAGCCATTTAACTTTCTCATTTTTTTAGTGTGCTAATTTTGCAGCTTTTGTGTAAAGACTGTCCTTCATTTTCTACCCCCGTCTTCTGCATCATCTGGGCAGATGGCCAAGGATAGCCTGTCGGGGCGTGGGATTTTCCCCTAAAGCTGAGGTTACCAGAGGAAGGTAGAGTATTGTCTGCATCAAGGCAGGTGCTCTGCAGGCACTGTGGGCAGGGTGCCCACTACTGTACACTAGGGGGTGCTGCAGGGGCCCCAAATGATCTATTTCTTCCCCCCTCCTGATGCAAGCTACTTAGAATAGATGTCTGCTGTTGTAGTCTAGAGTCATAAGACTCAGAAAAGAACCATAGACACACACGTGTAGATCCTATATTTTGATATATAGATACGCCATCCCTTCCAAGGTGAAGGTTTAGATAATACTGCAGAAGAGAGGGTGGAGGGGATGTGAGAACTTGAGGGCGAGTGGGCGAGTGTGGCAGAGAAGCCATCTCCTCTGGTTTAAGATGACCATCAGCAGGGAACAGGAAAAGCGCTGCTCTGATCCACTGAACAGCTTGGCCCACAGTCATGCCAGTGAAGGAAGCAAAATACTGCTGTGGCAAATAGGTTGATGATCAGGAAGCTGTTGACATTCCCCGGCAGGGCGATGAGGGGCAGCACACAGCCACGGCTCCCTCACGCCCTAGCCACATTTTTGTCCAGAGCAGGTGTCCAGGTGTGTGTGAGGTGGAAGTTTAGTGGGGACTGGTAATCTAATGGTGCAGTTTGGGAATTGTCACCTACACTGAGTGAGGCTTCTCAGTGACGGAGTCACCGTGCTTTTGTAAGTAACTCCAGGAAATCAGTTCACCAATTTATACTTGAATGGGATCCTTTCTTTGCTGTCTGGGGGATGAACAGATATTTGTTTTTTGTAGAAAAAACAGGGGTCAGTTAGGCAGTAGGCCTTGGATGGAGTAGGGGTGGAGAGTGGGGAGAGCCGGTTCCCCCTTCCCCTGAGCTGGAGGGGCTCTGGCTCTGGGTACGGCTGTAGCATTTGGACCAAGACAAAAAACAAAGCACAGAGGGGGAAGCCCAGGGCTACCACACCTCCAAATGTGATCAGACTCAAAGCTGGCTTTGTGGCTAATCCTTTTCTCCAGAGGCCCTCACAGCCTGGGGCCACACCCTCAGAGAGCACAGGTACCAAACCAAATATCAGTCTTCCTCACAACAAACTCCAGCAGACCACCGCTGCCATAGCCACTGTCCCCAGGGATCAACGGTCCCACTACAGAATGGAAATGCCGGCAAGAGGCCCAGGACAGACTGCTTAGCACGATGTTATGACCACTGGGTCTTCTGAGCTGGGACCCTCAGAACCTTCAGAGCTGGAGCAACAGTGACAGTCATGGGCCTTGGAGGACAGCCTGCCAGACCATAGGTGCTGCCCTTTTGCCCAACCCTACATGTGGCATGAAGTTTAGAGGTCCCAAAAGAAAGCAGCCATTTGAGGGTCCTCTGGGAAGATGTCTCCTGGCTCTCTGAGCTATATGTCCATTCTTTGCCTCTCATCACTTGCGTCTTAGTGACAGAGGACCTTGCCAGGACCAACTCCAGGGGAGGGTTGTATCCTAAACTCAGTGGCTAGCCATCAAGGCCCCATTCTGGTACCCAGGAGTTCTAGATCTGGGGTGGCAGGTATGTGGTCTTGTTCCAGGGTCCCTCAGGTCAGACATTAGAGCCTGAGTCCTCTGATCCTTTCAGAGGAGCAGATGCAGCCCCTCTAGGCCAACTGGGTCTCCTAGAGTGCTCAAACCCCACAGCAGGTTCAGGCTGATCTGGGGGCTCCTTGCTCACATCACAGGTTCCTCTGGCCCTTGGCACGTGTTCACTCCTTCTAGGTGAGGCTCAGGCTCTGGGAATCTTGGCTCTTGTGGGGTGTGTTGGAGGACGTGGCCGGCTTGGACGCTTCCTGGAACTCTCTGGCCATGTAGTAGTAACAGATGGCATCCAGGCAGCAGTTGGTGTCTGAGAGTTTGCCTGTGATGGACAGGGCACGGCCGAAGGTGTCTCGGGCAGCACAGGTGTTGAGGCTCAGGGAGACCTGCACCGTCAGGACCACGTGCAGAGGCAGGAAGCAGATGACAAACACAGCCAAGTTGGCCCAGACCATGTGGGCGGCCTTTCGGGTAGCCTCCGCCTGCCCCACATCAGTGGCCGGCCTTCTCGCTAGCACGGTCACCACCTGCAAAGAGCAGAAGACCACGATGGCCAGCGGCAGGTAGAATCCCAGCAGCGAGAAGATGGTGGTGCTGAATTTGTGCCGGGTTTTACTGCTGAAGCAGAAGCCACCCTCTTGTATCCCCAGGTGCCAGCGCACTACCAAGGAGGTGACCACTATCACCCAGAGGGTCACACACACTGCTGCAGCCTGTCGCGGGGACCGTAGCTCACGGGCACGCAGGGGATGCCGCACTGCCACATAGCGGTCCACGGCAATGGCAGTGACCAGGCTTATGCTCATGTATCGGTTGACCAAGTAGATGCCCTGTGAGAGCTGGCAGATGGGTGTGTCTGAAGAGCTGTATTTCAGGGAGTACAGCACAAACGGCAAGGAGCAGAGCAGGCAGAGGTCGGCCACAGCCAGGTTGGTCATATAGATGCGGGTCTCTGTCCACTGTTGCATGCGATAGCAGAATACCCAGAGTGCCACGCTGTTGAGCAGCAGGCCCAGCACCAGCAACAAGGCTGAGTAGATGATGAAGAAGTTGTTGACTGAAGCAGGCCACATGAGGGTGCTGTTACAAGTTGTACTATCCATGGTCCTAGGGCTGCAGGAGGGTCAGGAAGTCAGTGAGGGTAGGTGGAGGGAGGGGCCACAGGGTAAGGCCCTGCCCCTGTCCCAAGGCCTGCCCACCTCTGGGCAGGAATTCTGGAGCAGGCGTGCATCACACACCTGAAACTCCCCTTCCCAAAGAAACCACAGAAACTGTAAAAAAAAAAAAAAAACTCAAAGTTACCCTCAGGGTCTAACCTCTGCTCACTGGACAGCTAGGGATATCCAAAGCCTCCAGAGATGATGGGAAGACTTAATGTGGCAGATCATTCCAAAGCTAGAGACAGAACGACCCCGCCCATCTCCTTAGTCGGTCTCCTTGGACCAGCCTGTTACAGGAGAGACAGCAGTAGTAGGTAGTCAGGGTGTCTACAGGTGCTCTCCAGCTCTCTAGAGCTCAAGTCTTAGGCAGAGATGCCCCCCAGCCTCACCTAGCATGCAGCGGGAGGTCTCAGCAGGGAGACCTCAGAGGCAGCTCTACCTATTGGCCTAAGGATCCCATGGGCCTTATAGCTTTCTGCCCCCAACCTGGCTGCAGGAAGACACCTACATTTGATTGACAGATGTAGCCGGCACTCATTCTGACTGGTCTGGAAGACTACAGAGGGTATAGCCTGAGATGGTCTCTGGAAAGGTGTGGGAACTTCTGAGGTACCACCACTAGCCCCACATCATCCTAAGGGCCAACCCCAGGCTCATGTCTGAGATCTGGGTTCTCAGAGGTCATAGTCCTGTCCCTCCAGATCCTTGATGGACTCAGAGGCCCCTGCCACTGCCATTGTCAGGAATGTCTCCAAAGTTACTCTCCCTTGTCCACTACAATGAGACCCAGAAAGGTACCTGAGCCCATCAAACCCCAGCCAGGTGGGCTTGGGCAGTGGTCTGACATATACAGTATGATAGGTGGCATAGCAATCAGACACCCTCATTCAGCCTACTCTTGGACTAGCCTTGGCTACCCCACTAGACGGGGCACTGGTGTGACTCTACAATATTGAGAAGGAACTGAGCCAAGAACCTGCCAGCAAGTGCTGAGCCCAGGCACACTGGACACCTGGCCTGCCCCCTTGTTTCTGGTTGGGTACCAGGACCCTGAATGGTTACAGGATTGGGTAAGCCATAGGTCTAGAGCTTATTGCAATGGCTTCCTCCAGGGAAAGATGGCAGAGGAGAAGAACTGTGTTCACCAGGGAGAGGCAGGCCCAAGCCAGCTATCTGCCTTGGCAACACAGAAGGCATGTGTCCTTCCCCAAACAGGAAATGGACAAGCACTCACCCCGGTGATTGCAAGCAGGGAGGGACGCAGGCCAGGGCTCATTTCCTCCTCTGTCCCCAGGGAACCTATAAGCCTCCAGTCCATTAGAGAAGTGAACCGCAGATCCCAGCTGAGATGAATATTCTGCTATTATAGTTTATGTCTAGATTCCATATCAGCCAGACTAGAACAGTCTATTTGCTAGCAACTATGGTTTCACAAACCATGTGTTTTGTTTTGTTTTGTTTCTTTTTCCTTCCAAACAACCCAGAGTTCTGAGGCTCCTGGGGCTAAACTCTTTAGCCAGGCTAAACTCCAAGGACTTCCTCAGAGTCCCTGACACTGACTGCTAACATACTGCCCTTCACCCTCTGATACAGCCACCCAGAAGCAGCCTGTGGAGCCTCCCGCAGAACGGGTCCCTGGAATTTGTTCAGTATCCAATAGGAGCATCTGGGAGTTGGGCAGAATGGCTCCTGGGGTGCCTATGGGGAAGGGCTCCACACTGTTAGCATCATGGCTCCCACCTGAGGCCTCTGCACCTGAAACCCTACACTACTCACACAGTCTTACTCCTGGACTCTCAATGACCAGAAGCCTGTATAGGTGAGATGTGGGAGCTCTTCGTGGCCCCTCTTTAATGTCCACTGTCCCACATAGCTGCATGTGGCTTCCTATTGCATACACAAGCTTGAAACTTTCAGGTTAAACTCAAACGGCCCAGTATTTTGTAGGGTCAGGTCAAAACCTCTGCCTGCTTAAAAGACAACACAGAACTCTAAGCAAGGAGGATTCAAACATCCCAAGAGGTCAAGGTGCACAGACAGCTTGGAAGAAACATCCTACTCCGGGAAACCTGGTCCACCAGGACACTTCCCCAGAAAGTTCAGGATTTCAAGTCCCAGGGCCCAGCTACAGACAGCACGTCCTGTCCTTGACTCAATATAGCACAGAGACCAGAGCCAGAACACTCCCAACTGCCTCAGAGGTGCAGATGGGTTGCCCTCAACAGGCACAGACATCCATCACGCAGCCCGTGCAGGGATGCTCACCGTTCAGTTTAGAGAAGCTGCCAGTGGATGCTGGGCTGGAGAAATGGTGCTTTTAGGCTAGTAACTTCCTACCCGGTGTGAAATATGGGGCTGACGTGGGGAAGGGAGCCAGCTATGCACGCTGCAGGCTGCTCTATGGACTCAGCACTGACCATCCAGCAAAGAGGTCTGCAGAGGCTGACAGAAAGCCTGAGCCCATCCCTCGGTCACCCCGATGTCCAGACAGGGACCCACGGGTCCCTGAACACTTCTCTGTTTATCATCAGGCCTGGGGCCCCCACCCACCGCCTGAGATATGAGGGCAAGGGTAAGGCACTATCAGTAGGATACTGCAGAGGCTCTGGAACCACAGGCCCCTACGGAAACGCCCTGGGTCCCACAGCAGGCCTGCGGCTGGGGACTTGCCGCTCCTCTCAAGGGCACACACACGCGTTTTCTATTCCAGCACTGGAGTGCAAGACACCACTTGCACAGAGCAGACTTTGAAGTCTCTGATGAGGTCGGCACCAAGGCCTAGAAACATCCCGAGTTACTTTGTACCAGCCGTTTATGCCATCCCCCGCCCCACCTCAACCCCTAAGAGAACAGCGCACTGGTCCTGAGCAAGTGCATCTGACCGCTCCCCCAGGAAGCACACCCTGAGGATCCAGGTCCCCAGCCCAGTTCCAGCTGTGCTCCAGCATACCCATCTGCCACCACCTACTCGACACAGCCCCATCTGGCAGACCGAAGCTCAGCTCCGTCCATCTGACCAACTCCAATCCAGCCTCACCTCACCCGACAAACCCCATCTCCACACCCCCACCCATCTGACGGACCCTGGCTCAGCCTAGCTCCAGCCTTACCTCATCTGACAGATCCCAGTCCAGCCTCATTCAGCTGATAGCCTCCAGCCCAGCGTCGGGTGATACATCTCCTGTAGGTCTGGCCCGTGTGGAAGCCCCAACTACATCAAGGCATACAGCTGTTCTCCCCGGGGCTTAGGAAGGCCAGCCACAGCTGTCTGTCTTAAGCCCGCCCGCCCGCCCGTAAGTGGAGGAGGCTGTTGGGTTTATTGACAACAGCCATGGGGAGGCAGCAGCTCCACACCCCCACTGCCTGCTCTGCTTTCTTCAGCCCTAAGGCTGTGCTGAAAGGTGGGGATTTCTAGAAGGGAAGCTAGAACCAGCCACCTTGGCTGACACCTACAGAGAAGCGGCAAAGAATGCATTTGCTCTGGAAACAAAGAATGAACCATCTAACCACCAGCTCAGCCCCACCCTTGAATGATTCCTCTTCTGTGGCTCATTTCATTCTCAGCACCACTGGGCAGGCCCCCCCGCAGAATCTGTGGTCACAAAATGGCACCCTGCTCCCTGGTCGGAGGCAGCAAGGTTCCCTGTCTTCCATGCTCATGAAGATGTGTCCGACAGTCATGTCCCACATACCTCCCCGACAGATGACTCAATCAGCATGTGTGGATAGGGCAGAGGCCGGCCCTGATCAGCCCGCCCACAGACAAATCCACACAGGCCACTCCTGACCTGCCAGCCAAACCCACTGCCTCAGAAGCCTTTCCAGGGCTCTTTGTACAGAATATTTCCCTACGCCTGTGGGCCTTGGGAGGCAGTCTTTGCCCCAATTACTTCACTCAGAGCCCAGGGGTCTTTCCCGTGGCCATAGGCCACCACCCTTCTTGCAGATTGCCTTCCCTACCCAGCCACCTTTGCCCCATATGAGCCCTGTAGCATCTAACCATAAATAATAGATAGTCTCCTGCCTTCAAAGACAGTGAAGAGCTAGAGAGAGCTTCACTCCCACCCTTCCCCGCTTTTCTTTGCCCAGGTGGAAACAGATCCTGAGAGGGAGTTTATTGGCTAGGGTGTCACAGTTGGTGGCAAGTTTGGGACCAACACCCTAGTCCTCTATATCTTCGGCTGAGCTCTCTGCCCAAAGGGAAGCCCTAGTTTGGCCCCACCCACTCTCTTTCACTGTGGCCTCCACAGACACAGCCTATGTGGCTGACTACCTTTCCAGACCTGTCCCGAGGTGGGCACATACCCCGCTGTGGAGGAGCCCACCTGCAGCCACGCTGCTTCCAGAAGTGTCTCCTGCCTGGATACTGGACCGGGGTTCCATTCTTACTCTCTCCCAACCTCACACTCTGGCCTCAGGGTCTGCCCTGTGGGTCAGTAGAAGGTGCTGCTGGGTAGAGGCGTGGTCCCTACCATCATGTGGACTGGCTCACAGGGCAGGGTATTGCTCTGGCTAGATAGCTGGGATGAACTAGTGACATCAGGACCGCTCTCCCCTCCCCAATGGGCTTCTCCCCTACAGTAGCCTAGTGACCCAGAAGGCGATATGGTCCAGGAAGGCACTCAATGTGTGGCGATCAAGCTGGGCTCGGAGCCACCATCTTCTCTTGCTCAGGGCACAAGCTGCCCTCAGTCCTGTCTCCACACCCTACCAAGCCTCCACTTGTACTCTACACTAGGCTCTGCAGGGGACTCAGGCACTGTGATCCAAGCTGTCCCATGGGGCTGCCTAGCCCTTTTCTCAGAGCATTTAGATCCCCAGGTCCCAGAGACCTGGTTATTGCTGGTCAGGTTTCAGGGTCCACGTCAAATCCAGAGTCTCCCTGCTAAGCAGCCTCAGAACCATATCTGCAGGCTTCTGCAGGCCAACTGCTGCCTCTTGCCTCTAGCAGCCTCTGCTTCCAGGTAGCACTCTCTCCCTGAGGCCTGCCTGCCCCAGCCCCCTGCCGCCCTCACCTTCTTCTACACTGAACCTGATAAACCCATACCAGGCCCAGTCTCTCTCCCTCTTTCCCCTCTCCCTGTGTCCCTCTCCCTTCTCTCTCTCTCCTTCCCTCTCCTCACCTCTTGCTCGCTCTCTGTTGGCCTGTGGGTCAGGATGTAGCTCTCAGCCACTGCTTCAAAGCCATGATAATGGACTGTAGGCAAGTAATGTAATGAAACTGTACACAAGCCCCAATGAAATGCTTCCTTTTCTAAGATTTGCTGTGGTCATGGTGTCTCTTCACAGCAAAAGGACACTGACTAAGACAGGTGCTCAGGCCTGCAGGCAGTTGGCAAGCAGTACCCTCCCCTTGAGGATTCAGGGTACTGTGGCCACCTCCAGTGCCTGAGTGTGAGGTTGGATGGAGCCTCACCCTTCCATCCACCTCCCCAAGGTGACCTAGTACCTAAGGCAAAAGGAACACCAAGGGTGACCCTGTCTTTGTCTAAACTGCTTGCATTTGTCTTACTAAGACAATCCCTAAAGCACTGATTTTGCTTTTCTTGAAGTCTATTTGTTTTAGGGCCTCTTAAGTGCTATGCCCCAGGTAGTGGCCATGTGACCACACACAAATGACCCAGCCCTGGAGACAGGATGAAAAGACAGGGTCCTCTGTGTCCCTGACCTTCGCGGCTGTGCAAGATAGGGCTGGGAGAGGGGTTGTGACCTAGCTTCTAGCTCTATACTGGCACTTTCAGTTCTCTATTCACAGAACCAGGTCTTGAAGTGACAGCTTCCCCGGGAACAACCCCTCCCCCACCAGCTGCCTCAAAGCCAGCAAAGACATGACCCCCGCTTCTAACGTTATTGTATGATGGGTTCATGGACTCAAATCCACCAGCGGTTGGTGCAGAGTGGAAGTATAACAACAGCTGGAGGTGTGAGACTCACTCAGCCATTGGCCCCACAGGGATCTACCTCTCAGTTCCCATTCTGCTCTCCCTCGCCAGGTCCTTCCAACTCCAGGACCTGTCAAGACCACTTCCCTTCACTCCACAAGTCCCAGCCCCACTTCACAGGACAACAAGGTGGCAGAAATAGTGACACCCTTGAGCTCCACTTGAAGTCCCTCCCCATCTCGGGACCCCAAGCTCTCCAACTCCTCGGTAAGATCCCACCTGGAAGCCTTCTGTTGTCTGCCCACCCCCATACAACCCAGTATCTTTCCCAGGAAGTGGCCGTGAGACAACCCGGGCACACCCTTACTCCATCCATCTCCTCCCACCTGGGACCCAGCAGCCCTTCCTCCGCAGGGCCCGGCTTCAATGACCCCCTAATCTCCGCTCTCTGCTTTCTCTCCAGCTGGCCACTCCCCGTGCCACACTTTTTCTCCTGGGTGTTTTTAACCCCCCTTGCTGTCCTCCTCTTTGTCTCTGCAAGGTGATCCTGACAAGGTACAGTTAAGCACCAGGCCGGGGCTCTCACCTCCAACCCCAGAACCTGGGAAAAGCTACTGTCCCGGCCATTGTCTCTGAGGCCTTGTCCGGCAGCTGTATGCTATGGGCCAGACTTTTTGTCTAGGAATTAATTCTTACAATACTCTCATCTGCTGCCAATATGAACTCAAGTGTCTGATGGAAGTGGTAGGATCTGGGACTCTCCTGAAAGTCCCTGGTAGACTAAGGCTGCAGGGAGTACGGGCCTTCCTTAAGCAGATTTGACAGAGGGGACCCAGTGGGGAATGGATGGATGACTGGGACAATGTTAGCTCTGTCCTACCCCTCTCTCGGCTTTTCTGTGTATTTGAGAATTTCCCTAAGTTTGCATGAATAAAGGAATGACTGTGCAGCTAGCTGTGAGATGGTCTGTGAATAGCAAAGTCCATCCGTTGTTTAAACAGACAGAGTAGTCAGGTGGTTGAGAGAGATGACGCCACAAGGCCAGTAACTTTGTTGTGGGGTCCCTTTACTCTGACACTTGTCCCATATAACCCCTTGATGGCTGCACCCCAACTCTCTTGGCCTTTCTGAACAAAAAAGGCCCCCCAGGTTCCTCCAACTTCCTGTTATGGCAGCAAGAACTTCCACCCCTGAAAGTGATTTGAGTTGTGCGTGGCAGGGGAGGCCTAAGCCTCCTCTGAGTGTGAGGTGACCAAAGGGGACTGATCAGGCAGCAGCCAATTTCTGTATATATTCTTAAACAAACAAACAAAAAAATGCCCTATGGCCTCTGAGATCCGTGCTGCCGGCTCTCACAATCACGTATCTCTGCATGCCTTCCACAGAGCTATGGCTGAAGACAATGCTGAGAGAGTAGGCCTGGCTAGGCCTGGATTCACTCACCCTCTTAGGTGCCGGTCATGCCACACAAATGTGTTTGTACTTTCCACTCAAACTGATTTAAAATGATCATCTCAACAGAAAGATGGCAAAGGCAAAAAGAAGAAGTCAACTTAGTTTCAGGAAAAGCCCTGAGGTTAAAGCTCTTTGTAATCAGTCATATCTGAGACCCCGGGAGTCTGCAGCCTCTGGTGAAGTCCCTGGCTCTCTGAGGATGCCATGCTTCCTGGAGATGAAGGCACATCCTTCCACTCTCCCTTGGACAGCTCCAGCTCTGCTGCTCCTTGGCTGCCTCTCCTCTCGGAAGGAGCTACTGAAAGCTCTTTCAGGACTTTGCTCCCAGACACTGGGCCTCTCTCTCCACCTCCACCTGTAACTAGTTAAGTATATTCCCACACACAACTACTGCAGCCCTGCTTTGTCTGATAGCCTTGCCCACACCATCACTTCTGTCTTAAACAGCATGTAGATCTGATGCACAAGTCCATTCCTTCAGTGGGCAACTCTGGCCTCTGGCCATGCTAGCTCTATGGTCCTCTGCTGGTGAAACTTGCACAGACCATGGTTGGGAGCTCTGACGGGAGAAGCCACTATAGGATGGTCAAGAGACATGGAGAAAACCCAAAGAATCCTCAAGTACTGAATGGGGGGGGGGGGGGGTAGAGAGCCCTGACGAAAGCTGAAGGAGTTGTTTCAAGGGAGTTTTAAGACAGTGATGAGGGGATCAATATGAAAGGCTTCTGGAGACATCTGAAAGAGTCCTGAAGAGATTCTGAGGAAATCTGAGGAGAGCCTGAAGTAATCCTGAGAGTTCTAGGTAGATCCTGAGGAGGCCCTGAGGGGACACAAATAAGGTCTGAGAGGATGCTGAAGCAGTCCTAATAGGGTTCTGTGGACATCCTGAGAGGGTCCTGAGGAGAGCTGCCAGGGTTCTTAGTCCTGAAGGGCTCTCCATTGTGAGGAGGTGCTGAGTGGTGGTAGTAACAGCCACTCTTCCCGACCCACTGATCCCTCTTCTGTAGGAGGCCAGCACCCACCTCCAGCAGCAAATGTGTCCTGAGAGACGCATATTACCCTTCCTTCTAGGAAACTCGTACCCACTCGTCTCTCAGTGCCCACAGATGGCTTAGGTCAATGGGGGCCCTAAAGACAACAGAAGTATCATTACCCTCTGAGAGAAACCTTGCCCATTGATCACAGCAGGTGACTCGTGGCAAGAGGAGGATCCTGCAGACTGAGGGAAGGTGGAAGCTCACTGACTTCCAGTCTCCTTTACCCCAGGGGCTCACTCACCTCAGGCAGCACTCTTCTACTCCAGGTGGGCCTTCTCAAAGGGCTGCTCAATTTCAGTGCGCCCCACACCTCTGTGGAACCCCATGGGAGACAGTGGGATGGGAACTTGAGTGCTGCCCATGCCACAGTTCCTGCCTTGTCAGGGCCTCATTGCCCTTTACTGCCCTCAGATTGCTCACCCACACTCTCTGCTCTCCTTCCCCTTTCTTGACTAGAAGGTCACGCCAGGCTCACTACTGGAGATGCTGTCTCCCTCCACAGCACTCCAGTCACCAGCTGCCTTCCTCAGCCTCAAGGGGGTTTCAAGAACACTATACCTTTCTAGCAGAGTCTTGTCCAGTCAATCCACCTCTAATCTGAGGGCCCCTCTAGCTGCCCCACTCCCACCCCTAATCCGGGAGCCTTGACAGGCTTCTCTGAAAAAAAAAAAAAAAAAAAGCTCACAGGTCCTGAACTATGGCAGAGACCTCAGACTAAAGAAATCTGAAGGGACAAAAATGTCAGCTCATGCCAGGCAGTAGTGGCACATGCCTTTAATCCCAGCACTTGGGAGGCAGTGGCAGGATCTCTGTGAGTTCAAGGCCAGCCTGGTCTACATAGCTAGTTCCAGGATAGCCAGGGCTCCACAGAGAAATGCTTTCTCAAAAGAAACAAAAAAGAAAAGAAAAGAAAAGAAAAGAAAAGAAAAGAAAAGAAAAGAAAAGAAAAGAAAAGAAAAGAAAAGAAAAAAAAGCCAGCTTATGAGAGCTGTGTGTAGTGAACATCTTACTTTGCTCCAAGTGAAATGGTCACACCCATAAGCTTACACTGGGCAAGCGGGACCAGTCTCTCAGTGAGGAATTTTCCTCTCTCTCCATCAGGACACCAGCCTTCTGCTTGGGTAGACTAAGGAAGTATGTATTGAGTGGGCCAGGAGTTGGCTTAATTGGTACCCTAGACACACTGAGGCAGCCCTCTTAGAAACACAGAGCTGAGGGTTCTCACAGCACCCTTCCTGATACCCCAGGGCCACCAGCCCTCTGAGCTACTTCCTCTGAGGTTGAGCAAGATGCTGCTGACAGTAGACAGTGAAGCAGAAGAACGTATGTGCACGAACGGTTAGAGATAGGAAAAAGTTATTCAGCATGACCAAGAAAGGACAGGCACAAATTCAGCTTGCTGACCCCTCCATCAAATGGACACACGTCCAAAAGTCTGATGATGATCTCAGAGTGACTTCCTCTGGCATGACTCACTCATCCCTAGGACGTTACATGGCAAGCAAAACGAGAGCTGTATTCATTATCTGACCCAGTAACCTCATATCTAGGAATCTACCACCAACAGTGAGAAAGTGGTGAGCGGATGCTTCAGGGTCAGCAATGCAGTGCAGATCTGCAGAGTGATAACAAGACATAACCTCACACGACAATCTGCAAGGCGCTGGATTGAAGGAAGGATGCTGGCACCATGGAGCACTGCAGAGCTGTAAGAAGCAAGAGGGTATTCTGTTTTCAAGCTGGGCAGTGGCTGCACACGTCTTTAATCCCCCTCAGTGAGGCAGATCTGACCAGCAGGCACCTGTAACTGAATTGGGGTCCACTCATCTGATACCTCCCATGACTATAAGGCAGTGTCTGCAGCCCTGGGGCAAGATGTTGGTAATCTGCACAGCTCTGGTTTGCTGGCGTTCCAAATGAACCCATTGTCTTGCTCCCTCATGCCCTTAAGTCACTGGTATTTTGAGTAGCAGACAACACACAGGCTTATGGGGACAGAAGGAAACTTCAAGGTCCCCTTGCCTATATGCAAAGACCTCCTCAGCCCCTGAACATCTTGCGTCTCACAGCAGCTGCACACTGTGGACGACTGTACAACATGGCAATTGGGTTTCCTCAGAGTCAGCAGAGAGAGGAGTATCCTTGACAGAGGCCAGTGTCTTTGCCTAAATTCAGAGATTACAATGCATTGTATTATCTGCTGTGAGAGCGTAAGTTGGGTCCACCATTAACAGCAGGGGTATTGGGAGGCAGGGGGACTGCGAGTCACATGATGATCATCAGTAGGTGCATCAAAGAGCCAACCATCCTTCCTACAACATGGTCTTGCCAGGAATCGAGTAACACCAGAGTCTGCCTGAAAGTTGTTGGGAGGAAGATGGGCAAGAAGCAGTAACACTGAGGTGTGCAAGTGGGCAGGGTCAGCCTGGGGGAACTCTTCAGGTCAAGAGACATACAGATAGTAACACGCTAAGAGGCGACAGATACTGGGGCAAGGAAGGTACCCTCAGTGAAGAGACTTAGAAGGCCCATCTGTAGCAAAATGTGTGGACTCTCTGGTCTCCACTGAGTTGCTACATCAAAATGGGTGGTCAGGACACCAGTCATAGCTAACAGCCTGTGTCACATGTCACAAGGGTCTGTCAGAGGAGAAGGAAGAAATTGCCAATTCTTCATTGCCATTGGTCCTGACACAAAGCAAGAGTCAGTTAACATAAAGATGAGGCTAGTCTCCCTGCTAAGGGACCTGACAAGAGGCCCTTCCTTTTGGACAGAGCTAGAGGAGGAAGAGAAGAACTGAGTATTACAGCAGAGGAGAGGTTATGAAGAGTGAGCTAAGAGAAGGCTGACGTGAACTGGGCGCAGCCCACCCCACAGTGACGGCAGTGCACTGGCTGCAGCCCCTTCTGGGGTATGTGCATGGAGGCATCTTTCCTCGGAGGACCTGCTGCCCTAGCCTATGGATCCACCCTGAAAGATCACATAGAGGACTCTGACCTGTAGCCAACACCTCTTTTCCTGGTTCAACTATGGAAATTGCTCTTTTAAATTTAAGATGGGAATTGATCCCCGATTCTTTCTTCTCTGCTGCAACCCAGCCAGGGCAGCAGCGATTATGAGGCTCACAGATTTTTAGAAGCCCCTTTTTATTTCTCATTCTCAGCTTTTTGTTGGTGACATGATTAAAATAATCTTAGCTGGTAGGTGGAAGGCACAGCAGTAATATTGGTCACGATTTGATCATCACTGGCATGGGTATGGGGGACTTATAGGGTCCCTAAGTATAACAGTTAATTTTGGCTATGCTGGGCAGTGGTGGTGCACACTTTTAACCCCAGCACTTGGGGGGTGGGCAGAGGCAGGTGGATTTCTAAGTTTGAGGCCAGCCTGGTAAACAGGGTAAGTAACAGGACAATCTGAGCTACACCGAGAAGCCCTGTGTCAAAAGAACAAACAACAGCAACAACAACAACAAAACAAAAACAACCTTCCCCCAAATACTATCAACTTGACAGGACCTAGAACTCCTAGGGAACAGATGCCTCCTCAGGACTCTGGCTGGGTGGCTCTTTTGGGTGCCTGCATTTGTGCTTATAGACACAAATCCAACTACAAAGTGGGGAAGAATCATAGCCCAGGAAAGCCAAGACACTAGCTCAAGTCCCCAAGGGAGTGATAGGGGGCAGAGAATGCCAGGCTTCCTGGCAGAAAAAGGAATGACATGTGGTGCACACAAGGTTATGCAAGCTATGGAGAAGTCCAGGTAGCTGGGGGCTGATGGGAAGTGGAGGAGGAAAACAAGGGGGTGAGGGGCACCCAGATGCAAATCATAGGAGCAAAACTCATCCTAAAGGTGTTTAGCTAAGGGGCAGTGTCTTAGGGTCTTACTACTGTGCACAGACACCAGGACCAAGGCAACTCTTATAAGTCCCTTTAATTGGGGCTGGCTTACAGGTTCAGAGGTTCAGTCCATTATCAAAGTGTGAACATGGCAGCATCCAGGCAGGCATGGAACAGGAGGAGCTGAGAGTTCTACATCTTCATCTGAAGGCTGCTAGCAGAATACTGACTTTCAGGCAGATAGGATGAGGGTCTTAAAGCACACACCCACAGTAACACACCTACTCCAACAGGGCCACACCTCCTAATAGTGATGCTCCCTGAGCAGAGCATATACAAACCATCACAGGCAGATACCCTAAAGTGCTACTGAAAATGGGTTTTGTCTTGTTTTGCTTTGGATTTTTGGAGACAAGATCTTGAGGTAAGATAGAAAGACAGCAAACGTGTAAACACAAGAAGGAAAAGGAGCCCTCAGCCCAGAGTCTGGCTGAAATCAAGAATTCTAAGACAGAGCCGGGCGTGGTGGCGCACGCCTTTAATCCCAGCACTTGGGAGGCAGAGGCAGGCGGATTTCTGAGTTCGAGGCCAGCCTGGTCTACCAAGTGAGTTCCAGGACAGCCAGGGCTACACAGAGAAACCCTGTCTCGAAAAAAGAATTCTAAGACAGTAAACTATCTGCCAAACCCTTCCCCCACCCCTGTGACTTTCTAGGATGCCACCACAAGTCCCCTTTCCACTGAAAGGACTTGTTCTCCAAACCTGTGTAATCCTAGTGGCTCCTGCTTATATTTCACTATCTTGAAACCCCATGCAAGGCACCTTTTGATCGACCATATTATCCCATTTATTGAAAACTAGGAAGGAAGACAAGCAACTGCTCAGCATCCTTTGGGATGTAACTGAAACCCACCAAAACAGTATACACGGCCAATGTTAGAACACTTACAGTTATGACTTTCTCGTGAGTAGTCACACTTGAGTGTGCTCTATCCTGTCTGTATCTCTCTCTCTCTCTTTTTAAAGATTTATTTATTTAGCATGTGTAAGTACACTGTAGCTGTCTTCAGATACACCAGAAGAGGGCATCAGACCTCATTACAGACAGTTGTGAGCCACCATGTGGTTGCTGGGATTTGAACTCAGGACCTCCAGAAGAGCAGTCTTAACCACTCTTAACCACTGAGCCATCTCTCAGCCTAGTCTGTATCTCTTGTCCTCTTCACCATGAGCTTTACAAGACCCATGTTAAAACTGTGGTGAATAAACTGCAGCTCTCTAAGAAGCCCACACTCGTGTTCTTGGGTGTCTTCTTTCCGAGTCCATCTATTTTTAGGAAGCTCCACTACTAGATACTGGCTGGGCCTAACATTCTTCTGTGCATCAAAACCAATAGTTTGGTTTTCCTGCATTTAGTCCCTGAACTCCTCAGGGTGCTGCAGGTGACAGACAGACCTATGTCTCCATCCCAGCTGCTTCTGACAGTTTCACTCCCTAGCCCAGGCTGACCTGGAACTCACAATATAGCCCAGGACTGCCTTGAACTAATGACAATCCTCCTGCCTTAGCCTTCCAGGTACTAGACTTACAGGCATGGACCACCATCCTGGCTCTGTTAAGAGTGTTGATTCCAGGTCTATATTGTAGAGACATACGGGCGTCCATGGAGACAGCGCAGAGAAAGAATGCTTCCCTAGCATGTGAGAAGCTCTAGGTTCAACCCAGTAAACCAACCAGCCAACCAACCAACCAGCCAACCAACCAACCAACCAACCAGCCAACCAACCAACCAACCA